>NW_022196899.1:17827485-17877137 GCF_008632895.1 Mastomys coucha
CTGGTTACTGAGCCATCCACCACTCTGGTTACTGAGCCATCCACCACTCTGGTTACTGAGCCATCCACTACTCTGGTTACTGAGCTATCTACTATAAACTTTTAGATATAAATAAAAGTGGGGGCTCAATGGTTCTGAACACTAGGTGTTGCTAAGATGGTAATTAGATGTACCCGAACAATACAGTGTTGTATAGATACAACAACACAACACACTGTTGGTGACTTAATAGATATTGTCCCCATATGCCCTTTGCTTGTTCATATTATGCTTGATAACTATAGTCAAAATGCGAGTTAAAATCTTTTGATTCTGTCTTCAAGTGTTCCCACCTTGATGAACCATATCCGCCTACACAGTAAGCCAAAATAAGTCCTCCTTCCCTTAAATTGTTCTTATTAGATATTTTTTCAGAGCAGTGGGGAAAAAAATCACAGAAATACACATTCTACTAATAATTTTGCTAATTTATGGACTAAAACTGATAAACATCAATCAAAACTTGTCTAGAGATCCAAATCCTACGGACCTGATGTTTAACATAGAAACATAATCAACTGTGTATGTGTTTCTAGAAACACTGACAGCAATACAGAGTATATGTCAATCTAGGAAAACCAGGGGCAGAGGAAGTTTTATTGGAGGAAGAAGTAATAGCATAGAAGATTAAAGACATGTTAAAAGTTGCAAGCTTTGGCAATATTCTAAACGAGGGTATCGAGAGAGAATCAAGGGTAGTGTATTGATTTGCAACTTGTGTAAAGAGGTGTGTTGCTTTGCTGCTCTCAGAGACAAATGAATACGGAAGGGAAAGGGACCCAGAATAGCAATGAATTCAGGTTAGCAATTCTGAGTTAGCATGCATCTGTAATGGCTCAGTGCATCTGTCCAACACTCACTGAGTGAACTGTGACAGGGAAAACATCACCTGGCTGATTTTGCTATAAAGTCAATACACACCTCTTGTTTGATAGAGCATTTGAGGCTCGCTTTAAACATTTATGGACTACAAGTGATCCATTAATTTCTCCAAAGGCTCCTATCTCAACCTTTACTTCTGAAATTGACAATGACTGATGCACTTAACTTGGTGTTAGATATCCTCACACGACGTGTGTATTGGTTTATGTGCTCCTTGTAGAAATACCACGAGAAAAGCTCTTCTAATTATATGTTCCAATAGCAAAAGTTCAATAAGTAAAATTAGCACATGACTTCCCAAGCAAGTTTAAGATCAGAGAAGCAGGTTCCAAGTGCTTAAAGATAGAATACTAAGCAAGAAAATCAGCAGTAAACAACCAAAGACCACCGTGCTCATTCATCTTGCTCATGCTGGGGCTCTATGCACCTGTTGCTATATCATGGTGCCCCTGGTCTTGAGGAAACACCACAGTATGTAACTGTCACGTGATTGGCCAAGTTTCTGTCTAGATTTTCATGACCCTGAATGTTTTTCTTCTTGCCTAGTATGTGTCACAAGCTCCCTGCTCATGCCTTTAGACTCAGCTGTTGCAGGTGCTCTGCCTGTCATAGGCATTATGAACGCCTTCCATTTCATGGTAGAGAGCAAATGTCCATAAACCTCCAGTCTCAGGTTGAACTTTCATCTAAGATGATGGATAATTATAACGTAAGAGTTGGACAACTACAACAAACTGGCTCAAATAAGGTTCCCTATAAAAACAGAAATGTAGTTAGCATTCTTTTGAGTCTGGGAAGACTAAGAGCTAGCATGTAGGATCTCAGTAGACACCTATTTTTGATATACAGGTGGCATCTGATGTTCCTGTTTAAAATCACCTTGAGGGGCAGAATTTCAACGTATGAGGATATGTCTTATATGACTTATTTTGTGTCAGATGGCAAAATAAATAGGTTTATGTTTGGTGCTCTGATTCAAATGACAAAGACATCAAGAAGAGAAAAATCCAGTTGGGAGAATATTTCAAAATGTGGGACTTAATTCAATGAAAATTTATGTTCTTATTTTTTTTTACAAAATTACTTGCAGGGATACTATAACAAAAGTATATTGGAGAACTGTAATAGAAGAAGATAATTTAAAAGTTGCATCTGCTTATATTTGTCAGTAAACAGTTTGCAGTAAAGCATATTAAAGGCATGTATGAGTAATAATTAGACTCAACTTTTTTTAATTTATTTTTTCTTAGGTATTTTCTTTATTTACATCTTAAATGACCTGCAATTTGTTTATTTATTGCCGACTGATTTGGAAGTTGTGGCTAGTTTTAGTCTTTCATGTAAAAGTTCTAATGAATAGTCATGGGCAAATTATTTCTTTCTTAAATATGAGAACCAGAAACTCAGTTTTACTTGATAGGATTATATTATATGTTAAGAAGTTACAAAACTGTTTCTGAATATTGTACCATTTTCTACTTTATTTGTGCTTGCAGTATAATGTTTCCAATGCTCAGGGAAGTTGCACTCATGCTCAGTGGTTTGTCTTGTTTTCTCTTTTTTATTTATTGTTTATTGAGGTACTTGATATTCATGAGTCGTTCTTATGCTTTGTAAGGCTAATTTGCATAATCCTTTCAATTTATGTCCTATTAGAGGTATACCGTGTTTAAGTTCTCTGTCCTGCATGTATCAATGTTATTTTCTCAGGTTTGTGTGCTTACATCTTTGTTGTGTTTATGTCTGTGTTGGTGTGTATGTCTCTGTATGTGTGTTTTTTTTGTGCACGTGTGCATATGTGTGTGTCCATGTATGAGTGTGTGTGCATGTGTGTGTGTCCATGTATTGTGTGTGTGTGTCCATGTGTGTCCCCGTGTGTCCCTGTTTGTGTGTTTGTAAAGCTGGAGTTGGGACCAATCAACATGCTTTGCTTTCCCCATGCTTTATAACTATGCCCCCCAACATAGCCTTTTACATTGCCTGAATTATGATCTTTATACAACAAATCATTTTAATTCTCTTGCAAGTTAGTACCTAACTTTGTTTGTTTGGTATGTGTATGTCCTCCCTAAAAACGTTTTTCATGTTTTTTTTTATTTTTTTTATTTTAAGATTTATTTTCCACTGATGTTAGATGTATGATGTTAAGTCTCGGTCAAGGACTCTTCCTTTGCACCTTTTTGAAAATATAATGACCATGAGTGTATAGTCATTTCTAGACTGTATCTGTTAAAGGATAGACTGGTTCTTTATCTAACACAATCTTACTTTGAAACAATAGAGTGTATTTGTTCTATAAATTTAAAGATTTATTGAGGCTATGTTAGATAAAAGCTAACATACATTAAACTTGCTGAAGCTTCGTATACTTATCACTGAAAATGTGTATTTCCATAAATACTATAACTTATAGTACTTTTGAGCTAATCTGATCTTTTCAGGTTGATAATCAACATACATGTAGATCAGTGTTTTTGTCTCTTCTGCCCTCATAATGGGTTGTTTTATCAAAACAAAGTAGTAGAAAATAGTTGAGATACCCATAAGTAACGTTTTGTATGAGAACAAAGGCAATCATTGATTAATCTGAAAACAAAGCCAAGCCTCCCACAAAGAATACAAACAACATATACGTGATCATCATATTATGCAACTGTGTGTGATAGAAGCCAATAAGTCAGTATTGATTCTAAGAACCAGGCAGCACTTCACAAAGGCTCCTGATCAAGAAAAGCATCAAGAAAAAGGATGGATGGATGGATGGATGGATGGAGGATGGATGGTGGATGGATGGATAGATAGATGGGTGAGTGGATGAATAAACAGGTGATTTGGAAAATGTCACATTTTCTTAAACTACTTAATTTAAGGCATTAGGATGATATCTAATATATTCCATTTCCACTAACTTATATTTTCTTTTTCAAATTAAATTGAATTTTGAGGAAAGACTTATTTAATTTTATATGACATGAATGTTAGCTAAATAGACCATAATATTCTGAACAATTAAGAATAAAGTTAATGTTTTCATTTTGCTTCTGGAAAATGGAGGATTTACATACACTCATACACACACACACACACACACACACACACACAAACAAACATACTTTCCAGATATTCCTCAACACAGAGTGAACAGGCACCTTCATCTGGCACTCAGTAAGACTTCTTGGTATAAATTCACTTCTCTAGACATCACACATCAGAGGTCTGCATCTTCCTCTCTAAAAGATGGAAAAGTCAAAGATGTGAGTATGGGGTATGAAGACCTGTCTGATAGAACAAAACTCCATAAAGAACTGAGTGTGGGCATGTGAGATCTGTCTGATAGAACACAATTCCTTAAAGAACTGAGTGTGGGCATGTGAGATCTGTCTGATAGAACACAATTCTTTAAAGAACTGAGTGTGGGCCTGTGAGACCTGTCTGATAGAACACAATTCCTTGAAGAACTGAGTGTGGGCATGTGACATCTGTCTGATAGAACACAATTCTTTAAAGAACTGAGTGTGGGCCTGTGAGACCTGTCTGATAGAACACAATTCTTTAAAGAACTGAGTGTGAGCATGTGAGACCTGTCTGACAGAACACAATTCCATAAAGTAGTGAGTGTGAGCATGTGAGACTGGTCTAACAGAACACCAACTCCATAAAGCACATTGTAGGAACACTGCCAACTTCTATATTCTGCTACGGAGTTGAGAGGATAGTAGCAAACGAAATGACATTGCTCCTCCCCTGACATTTAAGGAAATTTAGAGGTATCCATCCTACCTTTGATTCTAATAATTTGATTCTAGAGCAGGTGTGTATAGCTGCTGACTTTCAGCTGTTCTTTGTTTTTTTCGCCAATAAAAAAATCTAGTTTATTAAAACATATGTTGAGTTATATAAATAAATGGATAGTTATTTATATAATATTAGTTAATTCAGTATGTATTAAAAAAGAATATTGTCAGCTGTTCTTAATGATAAGAACTGAAGATTTTGTCTAACCAGTACTAAGAGCAACAGCCAAATGTGACTATATTATAAACAAGTTCACCTATTCTTTATTAGTCATAGCTTGATTTTAGTTAAATGTAGTCTCCATAGACTGGTTTTAGGTTTTCTTTGTTACTGTTGTTTGATTTTCTTTAATTAAGAAAAAAACAATGCATGGTTTGCATTTCAAAACAATTACATTTTAAAGAATGTATTCAAGTCATCTTTGAAAATAAGGCTTCTAATAAGCTGGGACATATAAGTGGCAGAAAAATAATGCATATTGCAGACAGAAAAATAGAATTTTAAAAATGAAACAAAAAGTGAAAATGGGATAGATTCTGAAAAAGAAGACTTACTTATAATTATTTTTACCAAAGAAGAAGTCCAACTTTTGTGTATTATGTCAGAAGTTTACTATTGTTTTCTGGATTTAGATAATATTTAAAATTAAAAACATCTATAGATCAATGGAAAGGTAATATTAAATATTATCAAATTAAAATATAATATTTCTGTAATTGTACTTAAGTATTTACTCATGTTTTTAAATTAGATAATAATTATTTATCAACATAAAGAAAATAATTTTTTCTGTATATTTAAATTTAGCCAGTGAAGTGACATTAATGATTAAAAGCCTGTAAAAAACAGCCAATAATAGTCTCCGAAATCATTTTACCTAATAAACCAAAGAATAACGCTAAAATTATCAAATAGTTCAATTCCTTCAAATGATTCACAAAGAATTTTTAAAATGGAGATAGACATGTGAAAGGATAAAGGAAAGTTATCAGAAAAACATATTGAAAATTACTACATTATGTGGATTGCCACAAAATGCCTGTCATATAAAGTAGGTTTTTACTTCTTGACTAGTGACTAGTGAGGTTTCTTTCTAGCTATGGACATGAATGTTTAGTTCTGCCTGCAATGTCCTGCTTGGGGTGTTAGGTCTCTTTCCTGTTCAAGAATTTAAGCTTGTCCTCTCTGTCTGCCTTTATGAGGCCCACAGCATCAGGATCATACAGATTAGATCTCCTCTCATTCCTGTTTACAGAGTTTACAGGAAACACACAGAAAGTTCTGAGATGTGCACTGCCTCCTGAGTTCCATTTTCTAGCCCAATACTGCTCACTGGAGGTCTGACTAACCAGAAATATCTTGGGACAATCAGGTGACTAAAGGCCAGCATAAGAACACAAGCAACAAAAGCCAGGGCTACCCTACCTACTACATCAGCCAAAGTACAAAAAAGAAAAATAAATAAATAAAAGAGCTTAAATGCAAACTTATAAAGAAGAGAGATGCCTTTAAAGAAGAAATGACAATGTCTCTTAAATAAGCATGGAGAAATACAATGAAAGAGGTGAAGAAAATGAATAAAACAGTTCAAGACCTGAATGCGGAAATAGAAACAGTAAAGAACACCAACTGTGAAACTTCTCGAGATGGAAAATCTAAGAAAGACAAAAGGAACAGAAGCAAGCATCACTAACAGAATACAAGAGATGAAAGATGCTTGTCTACAGCAATACTGAAAATACATATATTTTTCTCAATATAAATTTTAAATAACTCCAGATGTGTCAACTGTATATTTCAAAATAATACATCACTACTATTTTCTTAAATGAATATAAATATATAAAGTGTTTTCATTTGTTTGTTTGTTTGTTTTATATTTAGTAGAGCTTAAAATCTTGGCTCTTACTGTGGTAACTTGATACAAGAGTTACAAAGGTCAAGCAAAGCATTCAGTCTTACTCTTTGTTGTTTTCTTACAACCCCCCTTCCAATTTAATTGTCTACATTTCTTTTGGGTATATAAATACTTTTAAAATATGTAAGCTGTTCTGAAAACCATAGTATAGTATTACTCATTTTTATTGTTATAGTATTTTATAAATTTTTTTTTTTTCGGTTTTTCGAGACAGGGTTTCTCTCTGTAGCCCTGGCTGTCCTGAAACTCACTCTGTAGACCAGGCTGGCCTCGAACTCAGAAATCCGCCTGCCTCTGCCTCCCAAGTGCTGGGATTAAAGGCGTGCGCCACCACAGCCCGGCTATAAATTTTAAAGAATATGACAAAAAAGATATTGTAGGTATCTACAATTAAAGGGAGGTCTCTGGGAGGAGTTGGGGTATGAAAGGAAAACAAGAATGTGATTTAGTTCTATTTACTGAAAATATGTTTTGAAATATTAACAAATTCAGATAAATTGAAATCATGTAACTTTTCTCATTATAATGCAATAAAACCTAAAAAAAGAAAACAAGAGATGAAAGAAATAATCTCAGGTAAAGAACAAACAATAAAAGGAGTTGATACATCAGTAAAAATAAATGTGAAATCTAAGGAATTTCTAACATTAAAACATCAAGGAAATCTGGGATTATAATGAAATGATCTAACCTAAGAATAATAGGAATAGAAGAAGGTGAAAGTTCCTAACACCAAGGGCCGGACAATATTTTCAACAAAAGCATAGAAGAAAATCCTCCACCCCCTACATTAAAAAAGGAGATGCTTATAACAACACAAGAAGTTTAGAGGCCAGCAAAGCAAAGCTTCCCACCACATAAGAATCAAACCACAAAATATACAGAACAAATAAAGAATATTAAAACTGCAAGGAGAAAAGGCCAAGTAACATACAAAGCAGATCTCTCAGAATTACACTGAATTCCTCAGCAGAGATACTAAAGGTTGGATGGGCCTGGACAGATGCATTGCAGCCCCTAGCAAACAGGAAATGCTAACAGGAGTAGATGGAAGGAAATAATCAAACTGAGGGTTGAAATCAGTAAAGTAGGAGCAAGAGAACAATATAAGCAAGCAATCAAGAAAATGGAGAACTGCTTCTATAAGAAAATTAACAATAAATACAAATCCTTAGTCAAACTAACTAAATGGAAGAGAGACAGTATCAAAATTAAGAAGATCATAAATGAAAAGGGAAACATTAAAAAAACTATCAAAGAATCATTAGTTCTTACTTCAAAAGCCTGTACTCCACAAAATGAGAAAATCTACATGAAATGGATTATTTTCCAGATAGACATCACTAACCAAAGATAAATCTAAAATGTTCTTTAACTACTACGGAGACAAAAGCACTCACAAAAAGTCTCCCAAACAAACAAACAAAACAAAACACAAAAAACAAACAAACAAACAAACAAAAAACCAACAAATCCTGGCTCAGATGGTTTAGCACATCATTTATCAACTTTCAAAGAAGAGCTATACCAATACTCCTCAAACTATTCCACAAAATGGAAAGAGAAGAAACATATTCAAAGACATTATATAAAGCTACAACCAGCCTGATACCCACACCACACAAAGACTCAACAAAAATATATCAGACCAACTCCCTTTATGAATATTGATGCCTAACATTCAATAAAATACTCTCATACTGAATCTAAGAGCACATCAAAAACATTATCCACCATAATCAAGTAGACTTTATCTTAGAGATGCAGAGATGATTTAATATACAAAAAAATCCATCAACATAATATAACAAATAAACAAAGTGAAAGAAAAAGAAAGAAAAGGCTTCTCATTAGATGTGCAAAATCCTTCTACAAAATCCATACTCCTTCATGTTAAAAGTCTTGGAGATCAGGGATACCAGATACATAAGTAAACATAATAAAAGCAACACAGGGAAAGCCATTAGCCAACATCAAATTAAATGAAGAGACAATAAAAGCAATTTCACTAAAATCAGGGACATATGCAACATATGCAACATAGTACTTGAATTTCTAGCTAGATGAAGAAGACTAAAGTTCAGTGTGATAAAATTTGGAAAGTAAGAAGTCAAACTATCACTATTCTTAGGTGATATGATAGTGTACCTAAGTGACACTCAAAATTGTACCAGAGACCTCCTACAGCTAATAAACAGCTTCAGTAAACCTTCTTTACACACTTGATAAATGGGCTGAGAAAAATTAAGAAAACATCATTTACAATAGCTATAAACAATATGAAACATATAGTGTAACTCTAATCAAGCACATTAATGACCTGTATAAGAAGAACTTCAAGTCTCTGAGAAAAGAAATTGTGGTATCTAGAAAGATCTCCCATGCTCAGGAGTAAGTAGGATTAACATAGTAAAAAGGGCCATGCTACCCAAAGCAATCTACAGATCCAATGTAATTCCCACTAAAATTCCAATACATATATTTACAGACCTTGGAAGAGCAATTCTCATCTTCACATGGATAAACAAAACAAAACAAACAAACAAAAAAAAACCAAACAACCAAAACCAAAACCAAAACCCCAGCGTAGCTAAAACAGTCCTATACAGTAAAAGATGCTACCACCATCCGTGATTTCAAGCTGCACTACAGAGCAGTAGTAATAAAACTTGGGAGGCAGAGGCAGGCAGATTTCTGAGTTCGAGGCCAGCCTGGTCTACAGAGTGAGTTCCAGGACAGCCAGGGCTATACAGAGAAACCCTGTCTCAAAAAACAAAACAAAACAAAAAAAACCAAAACAAACAAAACAAAAAAAACAAAAACAAAAACAAAAAAAACATAAAACGGTATTAGTATTAAAAAAAATAGGATGATCAATGGAATAGAATTAGACCCAAATATTAACCCAAACACACCTATGAACACTTGATACTTCAAAAAAAAGCAAAAATGATACAATGGAAAAGAAAGCATCTTTAACAAGTGGTGTTATTCTAGCTGAACGTCTTCATGTCCAAAAGTGCAAACTGACTCATATCTATCACTCTGGACAAAACTCAAGTCCAAGTGGACCAAAGACTTCAACATAAAACTGGATACACTAGAGTTAATAGTAATGAAACTACAGAACCCCCTTAAACACATTGCCATAGGTGACAAATTACTACACAGACCACCAATAGCTTGGGCACTAAAATCATCAATTTATAAATGGGGCCTCATGAAACTGAAAACCTTTTGCAAGTCTAATGACATCATCAATAGGACAAAATGGCAGCCTACAGAATGGAAAAAGATATTTAGCAACTCTACATCAACAGATTACTAATATTCAAACTATATAGAAACTGAAGAAATTAAGACACCAAGGAACCAAATAGTACAATTAAAAATGGTGTACAGAGCTATACAGAAAATTATCAACATAGGAATCTTTAATGGCTGAGAAACACTTAAATATTTAATATTTCCTTAGTCATCAGGAAAATGTAAATCAAAACAACTCTAAGATTCCATCTTACACTTGTCAGCAAGGCTAAGATCAAAATGTCAAGTGATCAGCACATGCTTGTGAGGATATGGAGAAAGGAGAACATTTCTCCATTGCTAGTGGAAGTTCAAACTTGTATAACCACTTTAAAAACCAATTTGGTGTGTTCTCAGAAAATTGGGAATTGTTCTACAGCAAGACCCAGCTATACCACTCCTAGTCATGTACCTAAAAGATGCCCTACTATACCACAAAGACACTTGACCAGCTGTGCTCATAGCAACCTTATTTGTAATAATCAGAAACTGGAAACAAATCACATGTCCCTCCGCTGAAGAACAGATGAAAAAAAGTAGGAGTGCTATAAAATGGAATACTATTCAGCCATTACAAACAAGGACATCATGAATTTTTCAGGAAAATGGAAGGAACTAAAAAAAAATATCATCCACAGTGAGGTAACCCACATCCAGAAAAAAGATGTATGGCATGTATCACTTATAAGTGGACATTAGCCATAAAGTACAGGAATAACTATGCTACAATCCACAGATACCAAGAAACTTGGTTATAGGTAGGGCTCAGGGGAGGGTGCATGAATCAAACTCATAGGAGGACACAAATAATCATCAGAGGAGGATGGAGTGAAGGAACTGTTGGGAGAGGTATTGAGGAAGGGAAAGAGAATAGAGATCAGGTGTGGGGATGAAGGAACAGGGGAAGGCTGGGAGTGAGAATAGAAATCTGTAGGAGACATCTCTTGAACTAGCTAGAGATTTCAGACCAACAAAACTCTAGGGTGTCTACTGGGGTGACCTTCACTGAGATTCCTACTGGTGTGCAGATATGGAAATGGAATGGCCATGTACTGTAGCCAAGCAAGACTTCCAGTGGAGAAAGAGGACATCAGCCCAACCAGAAAACCTTCAACCCCAAATTTCTCCTGCCTGCAAGATGCTCAGGAATCAAGATCGAGTGGAGACTGAAGGAACTGCTGACAAGTAACTGCCCCAACTTGCGACCCATCCTGTGGGCAAGCACCTATCCCTGACACTATTAATGACACCCTGCTATGCCTGCAGACAGGAACATAGCATAACTATTTCGTGAGAGGTTCATTCAGCATTCAAACATCAGGCACAGCTTGGGAAATCTTGTGAAAGAGTGGGGGATAGAGTTGTGCAACCCAGAGGGGTCAAGAACACCACAAAAAGACCTACGGAGTCAACTATCCTGGGCTCATGGAGGCTCACAGAGACTGAACCATCTACCAAAGAGCATGCAGGGTCTGGAACTAGGCACCTTACACATTTGGGGAAGATGTGCACCTTGATCTTCATGAAAATCCCCTAACAATTGGAGGCAAGGCTGTCTCTGTTGTCTGCCATTCATTAGCCTCCCCAAACTGGACTGCCTGGTTAGGCCTCAATGGAAGAAGATGTACTTAGCTCTACAGGGACTGGCTGGGGTGGTACTCTAAGGGTGCTTCCCCTTTTCTGAGGAAATGGGGGAAGGGATTTACAAGGGTGGGACTTGGAGAAGAGGAGGGAGGGGGATGAAACTGGGATGTAAGATGATTAAATAAATCAATTAATGAAAAAAGTATGAAGGACCTGTTATTCTGGTGAACCCCAAATAACATACAACATACATTTGTGGGTATATGTGGTTAGTATTTCAATAAGGAAATATAAATTTGCCTCTCCCAATTAATTATTTACTACTTCAGTAAGAAAATGGGTATATCATTTCAGGTAAACCACATACCCTTCAAGTGGTGGGTCCCATGGTGTTTATTGACTCACAGCAGCTCCATATTCACCTGCTTTCTAAGCACAGCTTACTAAGTATGAATACAGCTGAAGAGCTTGATCCCAAAGTAACAACATTGATTGTTTCTCCCCATTTGAATAGATTGCCACCATATGGAGGAGGAGGAAGAATGGCCTGCCTTTGCCCCGTGCTTTGTAGTTTTCTATGTTTAAATAACAAACAGGTTTAAATCAAGGCTTACATGGAAGAAATAGCTGGTGAGAAAAACCATAACAACACTGGAAGGAGTAGAAAACAGATTGCTACCGGAATGGTAAAATATGTACTGTCTTTTCAGTTCCATGATGATCAAATTCCTCTTGAATAGGTGGATTAAATTTGATTGCTGTTTCCAAAAACCTGCTCTAAGCTACAGGTAATACTTGAAAATATGTTTAAATGAATGGAGAAGAAGAAAAATTTCCATCTGACAATTATGCTTCATCAATAAAGAATAAAGAAAAATTCCTGCCAGTGCAATTTTCTAAAATCTCCACAATTTTTATGGCTACTTGCTCTGACATCCTAGGTTATGTCTATATACCCTATGATGAATTCCATAACCACATGGTCTTGAAGTCTGAGAACAGCTTGCGCTATATATCTTTATGGATATTGCTTACATATACTAATATGTAAAGGATCTTACTCAGAGATTTGTGTAAAATTCTGAACCATCTTTTATTACATCACCCTTCCTGACATTATCACTCTAGATCACTCTCACTCTCCAAATTTCAGGAAGCAATAAAATGCCATGTAATATCTTCTGCCATAAAACATGTACAGATGGCTTGAACTAGGAATTAAAGTGAGACATAATATATAGTTTTATGTCCATAATACATTCGAGCTACAGATTTACTACATCTTTTAACCAAAATTGGAAGTTTAGCAAAAAAAAACCCACCCCTCTTATATTTTTAATTAAGGTGTATTTTTAATCAAAAGCATCAGCAGTCTGCAGCAGAGTTTAAAATGAAGGCAGGCATGAATGTCTACCCTAAGCACGCTCAGTTTTCAGGCAGCATTATTGTGAGTGCTAAACACTTTCAGCTCCTTGGTGGGTGGGTAGAATACTTTAATAAAAATGATGATATTGACAATTATACAAACAAATCTCTTTTGGTGTCCTGGGGTTCCATGTGAAATGAATCCCAGTTTGAGTGTTCCCTTTTGTGCCTTTGCAGGTACATTTATCATTTATCAGTAGCTATGTCTGGGAACCTTTCTATTTATCAATGAAATACAATGCTGATGTAAAATTAAGAATACAGTATGAAAATTTGCAAAATATATGCCCATTTTATCTGGAACACAGACTTTCTAAGCCAAGTAGCAAAACAGAACCACAGTCGTGTGTCTGGAGAGCTGAACTGTAATATGCTGTTCCATGGATAAGTAAATAGTTTGCCCCAAATATTTTTTCATATGTTGAAATCACTACCTGTGAACTTTTCACCATTCTTACCTAACTTATTAACTTGGTGAAAGGCACATTTTCAATAATTAGATATAATGAGACTTGGTTTGTAGTCTGTATAGTGAATTTAATATTATCCTAAAAGAAGACAGGCATATGTTGAATCCATCTAGTAAAGAATTACGTGAAGTATTATTCTAAATATATAAAAATTAAAGGTCACATTGCTTGTCTTGCTTAAGAAAATAAGAATACAGCATGGTGAAGTACTCACTACTTTCACGTCATAGAACACACTTTGTGGTGAGTATTGAAGAAACTTTATAGATTAATAAAGGTACTGACAGATGAATTTTCAAAGCTCATAAATTGAACTTGGGTGCTGATATTAAACTATTTGATTTCAGGGCCTAGATCACTCGCTGGTAGGGCTGTTTACCTCACTGGTTAATTATGTCATGCTGATTGCTACTGAAAATGGAAGAATGAAACAATTTTTACATGAGGGAGAGGATGGGCAGGTAAGAGAGTTGAGTAGGCAAAAGTGTTTGCCACCAAGGTAGGTGGTCTGAATTGAGTCCTTGGGACCCACGTTGTAGAATCAGAGAATTGAGTCACACAACTTGTCTTGATACTTTCTTTAATATGATTTGGTATACCCACCACCACCACCACACACACATACATAAATATACACACACAGACATACACACACGCACACACACACACACACACACACACACACACACTACAGAAAATGTAAGAAAAATTAAATACAATAAAGGAGTTCACACAATTCACTATGCTCCAAAATGTGACTGCATAAAATCTCTCAAAGATAATATAAATATTTTAATTATTAAAGTATTTTCCATGTAATATATATTTATTTTGCCTTCTGCTGGTCTATGATTTTATGAGATGATACGTTGCATTATGAATCATTTCCACTTTTATATAACTGAACTTCATTAATCTAAAGCTATTTGCAAATAAGAAGAGAAATAATACTATCTCTTTGGGCAGATATTATATGGCATAAAGACTATAAAAAAGTTCACCAAAGCTCTGAGAGAAGATAAACACATTCAGCAAAATGTAAGGGTACAAAATTAACATTAAAAACTGGTAGCCTGCCTTTCTACCTCCCATGTCACCTAGGAGGTACTGCAGGTCCACAACCCTCTCTGCCCCTTCCTGACAGGTAGAGAGCTTGACTTTGGGGAGTACTCCAATTCAGGGACTCAGGAGGCAGGACCAGCCAGGAGGCACAAGCCTCAAAAGGGGCATGGCAGCCAGCACAGGATCCTTTCTACCTCCCTCTTCACCTAGAAGGTACTGCAGATCCACAACCCTTTCTACCACTTCCCAGAAAGCTGAGAGCTTGCTTTTGGGGAGTGCTCTAACAGAGGGACTCAGGAGAGATCTCCATTTTCTCTGCAGTGACCTTCTAAGGGGAGACCAGCCAGAAGGCACAGGTCTCAGAAGGGGCAGGGCAGCCAGCACAGGATCCTTTCTATCTCCCTCTTCACTTAGGAAGTACAGCAGATCCACAGCCCTCTCTGCCCATTCCCCTCAAGTGGAGAGCCTATCTCCAGGGTTTGTTCTGACCCCAGGATTCAGGAGGGACTAGTGACCCACAGCTCACTGCACACAGATCATACCAGAGGAGAGCTGATCTCCCAGAAGTGCTGAAACAGGCTTACAGACCCACAGGAGGAACAAGCTCCAATCAGAGACAGCAAGAATATCTAACACCAGAGCTCAATAGATGGCAAAAGGCAAACGCAAGAATCTTATCAACAGAGAGCAAGACTACTTGGCTTCAGCAAGTCCTGGATATCCCCAAACACCAGAAAAGCAAGATTTAGATCTAAAATCATACCTCGTGATGGTGACAGAGGAATTTAAGAAGAGCATGCATGATTAACTCCCTTAAAGAAATACAGGCGAAAATAGGTAAACAGGTTCAAACACTTAAAGAAGAAACACAAAAATCCCTTAAAGAATTACAGGAGAACACAAGTAAACAAGTAGAAGCCATTAAAGAGGAAACACAAAAATCCCTTAAAGAATTACAGGAAAGCACAACCAAACAGGTGAAGGAATTGAACAAAACTATCCAGGACCTAAAACTGGAAGTAGAAATAGTTAGGAAATCACAAAGAGAGACAACTCTGGAGATAGAAATCTTAGGAAAGAAGTCAGGAATCATAGATGCAAGCATCACCAACAGAATACAAGAGATAGAAGAGAGAATCTCAGGTGCAGAAGATACCATAGAAAACATTGACACAACAGTCAAAGAAAACACAAAATGCAAAAAGTTTCTAAACCAAAACATCCAGGAAACCCAGGACACAAAGAGAAGACCAAACCTAAGGGTAATAGGTCTAGAAGAGAGTGAAGACCTCCAACTTAAAGGGCCAGTAAATATCTTCAACAAAATTATAGAAGAAAACTTCCCTAACCTAAAGAAAGAGATTCCCATGAACATATAAGAAGCCTATAGAACTCCAAATAGACTGGACAAGAAAAGAAATTTCTCCCCCAACATGATAGTCAAAACACCAAATGCACAAAACAAAGAAAGAATATTAAAAGCAGTGAGAGAAAGAGGTCAAGTAACATAAAGGCAGGCATATCAGAATTACACCAGACTTCTTGTCAGAGACTATGAAAGCCAGAAGATCCTGGGTTGATGTCATACAGACCCTACAAGAACACAAATGCCAGCCCAGGCTACTATACTTAGCCAAACTCTCAATCACCATAGATAGAGAAACCAAGATATTCCATGACAAAACCAAATTTACACAATATGTTTCCACAAATCCAGCCCTTCAGAGGGTAATAAATGGAAATCTTCAACACAAGGAGGGAAACTACATCTTAGAAAAAGCAAAAAAGTAATCTTCCAACAAAATTAAAAGAAGATAACCACATGAACAGATTTCCAACTCTAACAACAAAAATAACAGGAAGCAGCAATTAACTTTCCTTAATATCTATTAATATCAATGGACTCAATTCCCCAATAAAAAGACATAGACTATCAGATTGGGTATGTAAACAGGACCCAACATTTTGCTGCATAAAGGAAACCCACCTCAGTGACAAAAACAGACACTACATCAGAATAAAAGGATGGAAAACACTTCTCCAAGCCAATGGTACCAAGAAAAAAGCTGGAATAGCCATTCTAACACCAAATAAAATTGAATTTCACCCTAAAGTGATCAAAAAAGATAAGGAGGGACACTTTATATTCATCAAAGGTATGATCTACCAAGAGGAACTTTAAATTCTGAACCTCTATGCTCCAAATGCAAGGCCATCTAAATTCATAAAAGAAACGTTACTAAAGCTCAAAGCACACATTGTACCACACACAATAATAGTGGGAGATTTCAACACACCCACTCTCTGCAAAGGACAGATCATGGAAACAGAAATTAAGCAAAAACACAGTGAGACTAACAGAAGTTATGAAACAGATGGATTTAACAGATATCTATAGAACGTTTTATCCTAAAACAAAAGGATATACCTTCTTCTCAGCCCCTCATGGTACCTTCTCCAAAACTGACCATATAATTGGTCACAAATCAGACATCAACAGATACAAGACAATTGAAATAATTCCTTGCATCCTGTCAGATCACCATGGACTAAGGCTGCTTCTCAATAACAACATAAACAATAGAATGCTCACACACACATGGAAGCTCAGCAATACTCTACTCAATGATAACTTGATCAAGGAAGAAATAAAGACAGAAATTAAAGACTTTCCAGAGTTTAATGAAAATGAAGCCACAACATACTCAAACTTGTGGGACACAATGAAAGCAGATCTAAAGGAAAACTCATAGCTTTAAGTGCCTCCAAAAAACAAAAAACAACAACAACAAAAAACAAACAAACAAACAAACAAAGAAAAACCTGGAGAAAGCATACACCAACAATTTGACAGCACATCTGAAAGCTATAGAACAAAAAGAAGCAAATTCACCCAAGAGGGGTCGAACGCAGGAAATAACCAAACTCAGGGCTAAAATCAACCAAATGGAAACAAAAAGAACTATACAAAGAATCAACCAAACGAGGAGCTGGATCTTTGAGAAAAATCTACAAAATAGATAAACCCTTAGCCTGACTAACTAGAGGGCAGAGAGACATTATCTTAATTAAAAAGATCAGAAATGAAAAGGGAGACATCACAACAGACACTGAGGAAATCCAAAAAGACATAAGTGCCTACTACAACAGCTTATAAAAAAAAAACTGGAAAACCTGGATGAAATGGACAATTCTCTAGACAGATATCAGGTACCAAAGTTAAAATAAGATCAGATTAACAATCTAAACAGTCCCATATCTGCTAATGAAATAGAAACAATCATTAATAGTCTCCCAACCAAAAAAAGCTCAGGACCAGATATGTTTATTGCAGACTTTTATCAGACCTTCAAAGAAGACCTAATACCAATACTCCTCAAACTATTCCACAAAATAAAAATGGAAGGTGCTTTACCCAATTTGTTCTATGAAGCCACAATTACTCTGATACCTAAACCACACAAGGATCTAAGAAAGAAAGAAAACTTCAGACCATTTTTCCTTATGAATATCAATGCAAAAATACTCAATAAAATTCTTGTAAACTGAATCCAAGAACACATCAAAACGATCATCCATCATGATCAAGTAGGCTTCATCCCAGGGATGCAGGGATGTTTCAATATTCGGAAATCTGTCAAAGTAATTCACTATATAAACAAACTCGAAGAAAAAACCATATGATCATCTCATTAGATGCTGAGAAAGCATTTGACAAAATCCAACATGCCTTCAAGATAAAAGTCTTGGAAAGATCAGGAATTCAAGGCCCATACTTAAATATAGTAAAAGCGATATACAGCAAACCAGTAGCCAACATCAAACTAAAATGGAGAGAAACTTGAAGCAATCCCACTAAAATCAGGGACTAGACAAGGCTGCCCTCTCTCTCCTTACCTATTCAATATTGTACTTGAATTCCTAGCCAGAGCAATCAGGCAACAAAAGGAGCTTGTGCCCAAGGTCTGCTCAGGACAACCGCCCAGACAGACCAGAAGGAATATATTTATGTTCATTTAAGAAAATACTAGTAGTGATGTATTATTTTGAAATATACAGTTAATATGTTTGGAGGTATTTAAAATTTATGTGGAGAAAAATGTATTTTCACTATTGCTGTAGGTGAGTGTCTACATAAGACTGTTAAATTGATTGGTGTTTTATATCAAACAATTTTTATAATACTTAGATTTATTGTTATAATATTTTATAAATTTTAATAAATATGACAAAAATATATATTGTAGGTATTCAAGGGGGATCTCTGGGAGGAGTTGGGGTACAAAAGGGAAACAAGAATGTGATTTAATTCTATTTACTTAAAATATGTTTTTAAATGTTAACAAATTCAGATAAATTGAAATCATGTAACTTTTCTCATCATAATGCAATAAAAGTTAAAAAACAAAAACAAAAAGTATGTTTTTAAATGTTAACAAATTCAGATAAATTGAATTTATGTATCTTTTCTCATCATAATGCAATGAAACTTAAATCAAATAAAAAAGACAACAAAAGGAGATCAAAGGGAAAGGAACTGAAAAGGAAGAAGTCAAATTATCACTATTTGCTGATGATATATAATATACTTAAGTTACCTCAAAAATTCCACCAGAGATCTCCTAAACCTGATAAACAACTTCAGCAAAAGTAGCTGGATATAAAATTAACTCAAGCAAATCAGTGGCCTGCCTCTACACAAAGGATAAACAGACTGAGAAAGAAATTAGGGAAATAACACCCTTCACAATAGTCACAAATAATATAAAATACCTTGGTGTGACTCTAACTAAGCAAGTAAAAGATCTGTTTGACAAAAACTTCTAGTCTCTGAAGAAGGAAATTGAACAAGATCTCAGAATATTGAAAGATCTCCCATGCTCATGGATTGGCAGGATTAATATAGGAAAAATGGCCATCTTGCCCAAAGCAATCTACAGATTCAATGAAATCCCCATCAAAATTCCAACTCAATTCTTCATAAACTTAGAAAGAGTAATTTGCAAATTCATCTGAAATAACAAAAAACCCAGGATAGCCAAAACTATTCTCAACAATAAAGGAACCTCTGGTGGGGACCCTAAGCTGTACTACAGAGCAATTGTTATAAAAACTGCATGGTATTGGTATGGTGACAGGCAGGTAGATCAATGGAATAGAACTGAAGACCCAGAAATGAACCCACACACCTATGGTCACTTGATCTTTGACAAAGGAGCTAAAACAATCCAGTGGGAAAAAGACAGAATTTTCAACAAATGGTGCTGGTTCAACTGGTGATTAGCATGTAGAAGAATGCAAATTGATCCACTCCTATCTCCTTGTACAAAGCTCAAGTCCAAGTGCATCAAGGACCTCCACATCAAACTAGATATACTAATATTAATAGAAAAGAAAGTGGGGAAGAGCCTCGAGCACATAGGCACAGGGAAAATTTTCCTGAACAGAACACCAATAGCTTATGCTCTAAGATCAAAAATTGACAAATGGGATCTCATAAAATTGCAAAGCTTCTGTAAGGTAAAAAACACTCTCAATAGGACAAAACAGCAACCAACAAATTGGGAAAAGATCTTTACCAATCCTATATATCTGATAGAGGGCTAATATCCAATACATACAAAGAACTCAAGAAGTTACACTCCAGAGAACCAAATAACCCTATTAAAATTGGGGTGCAGAGCTAAACAAAATTCTCAACTAACAAATACTGAATGGCTGAGAAGCACCTAAAAAAATGTTCAACATCCTTAGTCATCAGTGAGATGTCAATCAAAACAACTCTGAGATTCCACCTCACACCAGTCAGATTGGCTCGGGTAAAAACTCAGGTGACAGCAGATGCTGGCGAGGTTGTGGAGAAAGAAAACACTCCTTCATTGGTGATGTGACTGCATGCTGGTACAACCACTCTGGAAATCAGTTTGGCGGTTCCTCCAGAAATTGGATATAGTACGACTAGAGGACCCTGCTATGCCACTCCTGGGCAGAAGATGCTCCAACATGTAATAAGGACACATGCTCCACCATGTTCATAGCAGCCTTATTTATAATAGCCAGAAACTGGAAACAACCCAGATGTCCCTCAACACAGGAATAGTTGCAGAAAATGTGGTACATCTACACAATGGAGTACTACTCACCTATTAAAAACAATGAATTTATGAAATTCTTGGGGAAACAGATAGACCTGAAGAATATCATCCTGAGTTCGGTAACACAATCAAAAAAGAACACACATGGTATGCACTTTCTGATAAGTGGATATTAGCCCAGAAGATTGGAATACACAAAGTACAAACTACAAACCACAAGAAACTGAAGAAGAAGGAAGACCAAAGAGTAGATACTTCGTTCCTTCTTAAAAGGGGGAACAAAATGCCCATTGAAGGAGTTGTAGAGACTAACTATGGAGCAGAGACTAAAGGAAGGACAATCCAGAGACTGTTCTACCTGGGAATCCTTCCCATATCCAATCAGCAAATCTAGACACTATTGTGGATGCCAACTAGTGCTGGATGACAGGAGCCTGATATAGCTGTCTCCTGAGAGGCTCTGACAATGTTGACTAATACAAAAGTAGAGGCTCACAGCCATTCATTGGATGGAATACAGGGTCCCCAATGAAGGAACTAGAGAAAGGACTGAAGGAGCTGAAGCATTTGCAGCCCCTTAGGACAAACAACAATATGAACTAACTAGTAACCTTAGAGTTCTCAGGGTCTAAAGCAACAACCAAAGTATACACATGGAGGGACTAATGGCTTCAGCAGCATATGTATAGGAGAGGATGGCCAAGTTGGTCATCAATGGGAGGAGAGGCCCTTGGCCCTGTGAAAGTTCTATTCCCCAGTGTAGGGGAATACCAGGGCCAGGAAGCAGGAGGGGGATAGGTGATGAGTAGGGGTACAGGGGAGGGAATAGAGGCTTGTTTTAGTTTTTATTATTTTATTTTATTTTATTTTATTTTTGGAGGGGAACCTGGGAAAGGGGATATTGTATATAAAGAAATCATCTAATAAAAAGTAAATTTAAAAAAGTGGTAGCCTTTCTATATACCCATGATGTACAAACTTAAAAGAATTAAAGAAATACTCCCATTCACTCCAACCAGACCCTCACACCAAATAAAATAACTGGAATAAATCAAAGACCCAATACTGTGGAACTAATACAAGAGAAAGGAGCAGCATGCTTTATCTTATATGAATAGGAATAAGACACTACAAGCAAAAGAAGTATGATGGGCCATCAACAATGGGATTTGATGAAGCCAAAAACTTCTGTATAGCAAAGTAAACTGTGAATTGATTGGCTTATAGTCTAAACACTGAGAGAGCATATTTTCCAGCTCCTCATCCAGTAGAGAAATAGTGTGTAAAATACACAGAGCACTCAGATAACTAAATAGTAAGAAAATAATTCAATCAAAACCGGGAAAGGAAGGTAAATAGCAATTTCTATAGAGGAAGCAAATGCATAGGAAATACTTTTAAAAGTTTTCATCATCCTTACCCGTAAGGGGAATGCAAATTACATTAATTTTAAAATTTCTTCTCACCCCATTTGAAATGACTATCCATGGATTTCAAATGGCAACAAATGTGGGAAACATGGGAGGAGTCTCTTACACATTAATGGCAGGACGGTAAATTAGGGTAGCCATTTTAGAAATTCCTAAAAAGGTAGAAATAGACCTATCATATGACCAAGTAATACCACTGTGGGTACACCATCAAAGGACTTTGTACAATTCTACAGACTCTCTTGCATTCTATAGTTATTGCTGCCCAATTCATAAACGAGAAATCAGAGTCAATGTCAACATCCACAGGAGTGGTACGTTTATTTGGATCAGAAGTGAGAGCAGGGAACCCAGGATAAAGCTTTCGGGGAACACACTAAAGAAAAGTGCACAGCTGACTTAGGTAAAGTAAAAGCAGAAACTGGAGCACTGGCTGCCGAAATGCTTGAGCAGAAAAGGTTTATGGGAAGGATTGTTGGGTGGAGAGGAGGACTACTCTGAAGAAGGAACGTATAGAAACCTACATGGACACCACCTATGACATAAGATGATTAAAGGAATATTAACGAAATTTGGAGATTACATGTGAAATGGAAGAAGAGGAACAAATGTTGGCTGAAGGAGTGTTTAGGAATAGAGGCGAGGGGGAGATGGCTTAGCGGTTAAGAGCATATGCTGTTCATGTAGAGGAGCTGAGGTGCTTGTGCTTTTTTTTATTTTTTCTTTCAGCACCCTTGTAAGGCAGATGACAATTGCTGTAACCTGTAACTCCAGATCCATGGCGATCGATCTGCCAGCTTTGGTCTCAGTGGACGCCTGACTCATATCCGTACACCCACTATTTAACACACATACACATAATTTAACATCAATAAAAATCAATCTTTAAAAACGTTGTAGATTGAGGTGGATCTATTTGTCTAGCATCTGTCCAGCAAGCATGAGAAACTGAATTCAGATCCCTAGTACCCAACGTATAAGTCTAGAGTGCATAGAAACCCACCAGGAATCTTAGAACTGTGGAGGCAGAGATGGAGTCACTCAGACAAAGCTGGCTTGCTAGCCTAGACAAAAGAGCGTTGTCAAGTTTCAAAGTGAAACTCATTCTAAATAGGTCATTAACTGGGAAGGAAGATAACATTTGAAATGTAAATAAATAACATAATCAATAAAAACGAATCAGTATGTTATCTTAAAGAAAAAAGTGAACAAGGAGCACACCCAATTCCCAGTTTCGGGTTCTGCACATGCACATATCTGCATATGCACCCTGCACACACACATACACAGAGAGAGACACACACAGACACACACACAGACACACACAAGCCACACATGCATATACACTCACACAAATATTTTTCTTAGCTCATGGGAACATCCATAATCATACATATTCACAACACATAAATTCATATGTGATGATGTTTTAAATTATATTCTTGGAAAGCGAAGGAAGAACTAGGGCTGAAATATGCTAGCAGATGTGTGGCTCTCAACCCTCCATATTTATCTGATGTCAAATACATGCATAGCCTGTGATCAAGCAAATTGCTGGAAACCAATTTCACATTAGGATGATAAACATGGCTATTAACAGAAATCAGGGGCTGTGGTAATCAGATCATCTGGGTTAATTAATTTTATCTGTATCACAAAGATTCCTTGAGATGGAAATGTTATAAGACAGGAGGGATGCATTTCAAACATGTTGTTTTAGATCTGCTGCATGTTCAAAACAAAATGTGCAGGGATGTTGTATCAGGATTAACTGTTCTTGTTTCTTGTGTCTTAGAGTATATTCTGAAAATCTACATTAAAAAATGCATTGTTATGTGGATTCTTTTCAGCCTGAAACAAAAATTCAGTATAATAACTGTCACCATAAAATGAAATACAATCAATCAAATTTATAGTAGAAAAGAAACTGCAGGCTTCACACAGAACAAAATAATTCAAGTCTGAGGTAAAATGGAAGGGTCTCTATTACTCTATGCATGTTGAAATTATGTCAGTAAAGATTAAGACACACACCTAACTATAATACCAATACAATTCCAAAGAATTATACAAGGATCATCACAGAGACGATGTTAACTCTGATGAAAACAATTTAACTATGTATAAAGGTTTCAGATCATACTTAAATTGACACTCAATTACAGAATAAATTAATTTTCTGAATAACATACAAAAAATTTCCTTTGTTCATTTTTAATGTATGTATTTCTTCAATAACTGTGTGAAAATTATTGTTTACCTGAACTTAATCTTACGTTTACTAAAACAAATTGAGTAAGCTAATCAATGCTAAGGCCTCTATTTATAAAATTTGCAATCTCTCAAATCTCAGATCACAACCCCCACTCATAAAACAATATGAACTTCTTTATTTTGAGATGAGGACTGACAATTTCTTATATTAACTAATGTGGATAAGGCTACTTTACAATGTCTACTGAACATGTCTCTACACTTTGAGAAATGGCAAAGGCTAAAATTTAAAACATTCAAATTAATTAGGAAAGATGATACATTATATACCCTGGAAGCTCAAAGACTCAGAGAATTAACATGTATTTCACTATTTTTTATAACCACAAATATAAACTTAAATGATATCTATAATTAAGTCTAAGTTTTATATTCCCCTCTGCTTTCTTTATTCAGATTTAAAAATCCTCAAGTAATTCAGCTCAATTTTTCAGATTCACAGATGACATTTTTATCTACTCCTCAATTTCTTTAATTCATTTTAAAATTCAAAAAACCAAAACAAACCTGAAAATTTAATTCATAGTATATAGTTTTATAAGTCTAGGTTGCCCAATCTATGTATATCCTAAGATTAACTAAATAATTTTCTAGTTTTTTTTTTTTTGCTTTTTATACTTTTCTTTAATGAAATTGTTTTGTTGTGGAATAAACTTGACATGCACTCTCAAACCAAACCACTGATATTCTTCTCTAACTAAAATCTGATGATATTTTCTTTGGATTATGACATATTCGAGCCAGAAGCAAATACATTTATACTGAATCTCCATACTCGAAAAGGAATGGATACCAATTTATTAAAAACTTCCTTATTAAGCTTGTATCCTAAATGTATATTTTAATAAAAAAACACCAACTCTTAATTCAAAAACATGTGAGATGTACTTAGCATAATAAAATAATTTTATCATTTTTAATTATTAATTAGAAAGTATTTCAATATGCAATGATGTTAACAGGCTGCTAAATCAACAGAGTGCTGGATGACTTCACAAAAGCCCAGCTGGCACATTGTACCTTTGCACTAAACTTTTTACAGACATTAAACAAGTGCTTACCCTACTCCATGAATCTACCGAATTTGCTTGGTTTATTAAACAGACGTGCAGCCTAAGATGATTATGGTGAAAGAGTATTTTCAAGTTACAAATTCTTTTTATTCAAGGTAAGATTTACTAGAAATATTTTGATAAAGAACTTAGCGAGAACTTTGAGCTAATAATAAATTAACTCAGAAATTCGGAGGTCCCATGATTCCCAATGCTCTATTAGAGAGCAAATTCAAAAACAATTCACTGTATTTTTGTATGTTTGTTCATTTGTTTGCTTTGTTTAGGGGCCCCAGGCTCTGCCTTCTTGCATGCTACTAGTCTGATAAAAAAGTCAATTTGTACGAAGAGTGATTTAAGCTGAAATGACCAACTCCAGTCTTTTGGCTGCTTTTTACCATTATTTGTAGGCAGTATATCAAGTGGTACTTTTTCCTGTTAGTCAAGGTGAATTTTGGACAGTTAAATTAGAAAGTTCAAGTCTTCTGACTAGTATGCCTTACTGAGTAAGAGCAAAGAGGAGTGAAAGATTCTTCACATCAATGAAAACTTGTGTCCAAATGGAGAGCTTTTCTTGAAAGCACTTTCTCTCTCTTCCCCATATTTGCTTATATGAAACATGGAGTCAAGTAGAACAGGCTAGCCTCAAACTCAAAGAGCCACATGCATCTGCCTTCTGAGTTCTGGGATTAAATTATATGCCATCACACCTGGTCTCATTTTTCTTACTAAGTCATCCAACACTTTTCATGGAAATATTTTTCGGCTTGAGAATTAGCAAGACCTTTTAAGATTGGATAAGAAAATGTCCAATTTATCACAAGAACAAGGTGCTGCCTGGGACATAAACCCAATGAGCACTCTTTCTAAACTGAAATCGAAGATGAAGCAACACCAGCACGTCTAACTATACTTTGTGCTAGATCCTTATCCAGCATTTAGTTTGAACTGCTTTAATTATAGAAACCCATCTAGTGGATAAGTGTTAATAAAGTTCAATTTAAATGAACATAAATAAAACTTCTGTATCTTTTTACCCTATTATTTTTAATTAGATTCCTGAGAACAGGCAGTAACTGTAAAGTTTCATTTTAATAAATTAATCACAGAAGAGTATAAGTCAATTATGTTCTCATCTACGGGACAGATATACACAGACATTAACCAGTTTTGACAACAGATTGGAAATTTTACATATAGCCTAAGAGGAAGCTCAAGTTCTCTTCATCAGTGTTTTAGATGTGGACTTTTATATAGTATGCTTCTTGATTAGGAGTTCACAGACTCTTTATTCTCCAGTTTAAGACATATCACCACATATTGAATATAAGCATCAATAACTTTTCCATAAAGATCTCAATTCTCTTTCTCTCTCTCTCTCTCTCTCTCTCTCTCTCTCTCTCTCTCTCTCTCTCTCTCTCTCTCTCTCTCTCATTTCATAAGCACCTACCTCAAACAGCACAAAAAATTGATTTGCTCTATCATCAAATAAGAGCCTTTGGACTAACCTTATACAGTAGTGGTAATTTTCCTAATTTCAGGAGTGCAATTTGATTTGTAGTATTTTTCAGCTTTGTAATCCGTTTTAAATCATCCACAGTTCCATAACTCACATCGATGACATCAGCCTGAAAAAGGAGAAAATATAAAGAAAAGTAAAGCCTTATAGTAAATATAATGGCAGTCACCCAATTGTTTGTAGTGACTCAAATCTTTGAATGCAACTCAATTTTATCTCAAATTCTGTCCTAATTTTGACTTTCTAAGGACAGGTTACAATGATGCCTCTGATCACAAGAATAAATCTTAGTCATTGCTTGTCTTATATTTCTTTCTATTTCTACACAAAACATCATGACCAAGAAGCAAGTTGGGGAGGAAAGGGTTTATCCAGCTTCCAGTTCCACTTTGCTGTTCATCACCAAAGGATGTCCAGAAAGGAACTCACACAGGGCAGGAACCTGGAGGCAGGAGGGGATGAAGAAGCCATGGAGGAGTGTTGCTTACTGGCTCACTTCCCCTTGCTTTTACAGCTTGCTTTATTACAGAACACAAGACTACTAGTCCAGGGATAGCACCACCCACAAAAGGCCCTCCCCTTGATCACTAATTGAGAAAATGCCTTACAGCTTCATCTCATGGAGGTATTTCCTCAAGGGAGGCTCCTTTCTCTGTGATAACTCCACATTGGGTCAAGTTGACATACAAAACCAGCCAGTACAACTGACCCTTTGTCAACTTGACAGGTAAACACATCACTATTAAGCCTCAACCCTTACTATCTTATTCATCCCCAAGGCATAAAGATCTTTAAAAGTTCCACCTCTTTAAAATTTTAACATATTAAAATTTCAATCCCTTAAAATATCCACTCTATTTTGAAATTCAGTCTTTTTACAGTTCAAAGTATCTTAACTCACTAAAATACTTTCCTACTTCAAGAGGAAAAAATATAAGGGCAATGACACAATCAAAATTAAAATCAAACTATAACTGTCCAATATTTGGGATCCACTCATGATCTTCTGAACTCCTTCAAAGGCTTGGGTCACTTCTCCAGCTCTATCCTTTATAACACACACCTTGTCTTTTAGATTCGAGCTACCTATACTCCTGCTCTTGCTAGTCATCTCATGGTACTGGCATCTCCAAAATACTGCTGTCTTCCACTGCAATTAGGCTTTACCAATAGCCACTCATAGACTGTCTTCATGGTGCTAAGCCTCAAATAATTTGCATGAACCCTTCAGCCCTGGAACCATCAATTGCACCTGAGGCTGCACCTTCACCAATCCCCTTCCATGGCCTCTCACAGTGCTAAGCCTCAGCGGCTCTTCATGACGCCTTCATGCCTTCAAAACCAGTACCACCTGGATGACTTTTACACATTAACAAGTCCAGCTGCAGCACTGGGTACAACCTTTGGCTATCTCTGGAACACAGCTTCTTTGTGCTCTCAGTAAACATGTCTCAGAAGATGTCATCTCAATGATGCTGGTCTCTTCTTAATCACCACTAATTTCTTAGTTCCAGCTAACCAGCATCAATAGTCCCAGTAATGCAATGGTTTGCTTTTGTAGTTCTGATATCTTGTTAATAACAGCTGATACTTCAGCCCCAGCTAACCAAAACCACAGAATCTTCACAATCAAAACAGCAAGGACCCTGATAAGAGTCTTTAACCTTCCCTCTGAAATTTCACAAGCTAGGCCTCCATAATTTGCACTGTTCTCACTATTATTGTCCAAGCAAGCTCCTACAGATTCATCCCACAGAATTCTTTTTAGCCCTGGCTGTCCAGTAACTCACTCTGTAGACCAGGCTGGCCTTGAACTCAGAAATCTGCCTGCCTCTGCCTCCCAAATGCTGGCATTAAAGGCATGCTCCACTACTGCCCGGCTTCCTACAGAATTCTTAACATCCCAATGGCTCTTCTATCTTAAAGTTCCAAAGTTCTTCCACAGTCCTCTCTAAAGCATGGCCAGGTTGTCACAGGGATTCCCTACTTTCTTAGTCAGTGTCTTAGTCAGGGTTTCTGCTCCTGCACAACATCATGACCAAGAAGCAAGTTGGGGAGGAAAGGGTTTATTTGGCTTACTTCCACATGGCTGTTCATCACCAAAGGAAGTCAGGACTGGAACTCAAGCAGGTCAGGAAGCAGGAGCTGACGCAGAGGCCATGGAGGGATGTTCCTTACTGGCTTGCTTCTCCTGACTTGCTCAGCCTGCTCTCTTATAGAACCCAAGACTTCCAGCCCAGGGATGGCACCACCCACAATGGGCCCTACCCCCTTGATCACTAATTGAGAAAATGCCCCACAGCTGGATCTCATGGAGGCACTTCCCCAACTGAAGCTCCCTTCTCTGTGATAACTCCAGCCTGTGTCAAGTTGAAACACAACCAGCCAGTACAGTCAAGGATTGTATTCCTGCACAAAACATCATGACCAAGAAGCAAGTTGGGGAGGAAAGGGTTTATTCAGCTTACACTTCCACACTGTTGATCATCACCAAAGGAACTCAGGAAAGGAACTCACACAGGGCAGGAAGCAGGAGGCAGGCGTAGATGAAGAAGCCATGGAGGAAAGCTGCTTATTGGCTTACTTCCACTGGTTTGCTCAGCTTGCTTTATTATAGAACCCAAGATTACCAGCCCAGGGATGGCACCACCCACAATGGGCTGGGCCCTCCCACCTTGATCACTAATTGAGAAAATGCCTTACATCTGGATCTCATGGAGGCATTTCCTTAAGGGAAGCTCCTTTCTCTGTGATAACTCCAGCTTGTGTCATGTTGACACATAAAACCCGCCAGTACATTGCTTCTCTGACTTAACCCCCCTATACAAATTAAAAAGTTCTATGATGGTTTTCCAATACTCATCGTTTTACAAACAACTTTTCAGGATCAGTAATAATCATGCCAATCTCATGCTTGTGGGCTCAATAAGTCACTATTATTATTATTATTATTATTATTATTATTATTATTATTATTATTATTACTATTTACAAAGTTCTCTGTGAATAACTATGCATTATTATTCAAGTTGCTCACATGATCTGATATCAATGCTGATCATTTGATATGTCTCTTCACCAAGATATGCTCTGGTCTTGAAAACACGGCATCAAATAACTATTGGTGCCACAATTCCACCACACCCTACTTCTGTATCATTCTCTTTAAGAGTCCTTCCCCCCTTTCTCAAGTAAAACACCTATAATTATGTGACACCTCTGTCAGTAGTCCTGACTCCTGTTAATGCTTTTCTTCTTGCAAAATTGTGAACTGCAGGACCCGTCAAAGACATTCCTAGCAGGCAAGGTGATTTCTTTCAGCTCTGCTTTCTGAAATGTCTGTTATCAAAATAATGGTTGCAGGTTCAAATTTATGTAATACAAAATATATTCCTTTGAATTTCAAATTAAAAGAAATCATAGCTTAGCATAGACTGGATGATGAAAAGAGTGAGAGGAAGTAGACAGAGCAATAGCGAGTGGGATTCAGACCTCTTAGCTAAAACTAAGGTATCTGGCAGGACTTAAACAATATCCTTAGATAATCTCTTTGAGCAGAGGATTTTGTTTCGAAAAATTTCAAGTACTATAAGCAGTCAAGAAGCAACGGATGCATTCCGATTCCCGTTCCATATTCCATAGAACAAAATCTTTGATCCAAACCAGGCAAAAATGCAACTCGTAGTGGGCGACTCTTCTTATTGCACTTAATGTTGTCGATATGCTGTCGATATAGTCTCCCATAGGCATGACTACAGGTCCTTTTATCCTCTAAGTAAGTCTAGATTCAGTAAAGCTGAAGAATACCATCATTTTAGCTTTCTCGTTTCCAACATCTTCAAAACTTGACTAATATACCAAGGCCCATACCAAACCTTACCTAACATAAATTGTGTTTCACCTTTGTACAATTATAAAACTATCAATAGCTTTATTTTCCAATAATGTGTGTCTGCATCTGTTAAGGACTGCTCTTTCCTGTGCCCATGGTGTGTGTTGTATGAGTGTGTTAGAGTCCATGTGTGTGAAAATGTACATTCATGTGTGTGTGTGTGTGTGCGTGTGTGTGTGTGTGTGTGTGCACATAGTTTAAATTTCTATGACTAGAAAATTTCTTGTGGAATAGTGCATTGCACACTATTTTCTCCAATTATTCAACATACATTGTTAATTCCTGAAGCTTGTATTTAAATAGTTATGCAATATCTAAGAAGGTAAGTTATATTTTTAAGTGTATTTGAAAAGTAACATAATTGTTAAAACATTTCTGTCAGAATTGCTATAATTTTCTTAGTAAAATATGATAAAATCAATACCTTAATATAATTTTTGATTTTGTAGATACTATAACCATATGAATAAACATTGATCTATAATCTTAACAGTCTGATTAAATAAATTATCACATAATATTAATGATTGCACTGTAAAAGAAGAAAATTCTTATTTTTCATTTCAAATTAGTAAGTTATACATTAATTACTTGAGATTCAATAACAGCACTTGAAAATAGACTACTACTCTATTGGTCATATTAATGAACATATTTGTCATGTTTTGAAATGGTTGAGGGAAAACTTCACAGTTTTGGGTGGATAAACACCCATGGTGGCTTTTTGTTCATATATATATATACATATATAGATATGGTTATCTATCTATCTATCTATCTATCTATCTATCTATCTATCTATCTATTATAATTACAACAATATCAATCATAAAAATATTACATTATTGAATATTTTATGGAAAGTTCAATCATTTCTTCACCTCATGCTAAAGACAGGCCATCAGATTGAAGATTTTGGCATGTAAGAGATTTTCTGTTCACATGAGTTTCTCAGTACAGATAAAACTATACAAATCAGTTTTAGCTAATGTGTATTGCGGCTATATTCTAAATACCAATAGTTACGGTAGTCTCAGTTTTTTGATGATTTGGTGGATAGATAAATACATCTATTAGCTTTTAAAGACTTCTTTGAGCATGTTCTTTCTGAAAATCTTTCATACTTACCTAAAAGAAAAATGAAAACCATACCCAACAAAAATTACTGAATTGATTTGATGCTCAAATCAATATATAATGATATGCTAAAAGGCCAAAACCATTTCTTTCCATGTCTGTTTATTGCCACAATGACTCTCTTCTGACTGTATTTCTCCTGCCACGCTAGAAAATCATCCACTAAGCCACCAGGAACACAGTATTCAGTTTATTCCCAAACTGGGGATGAAGTCAAATTTTATATTTAAGTTTGAATGAGGAACAAACTAAAGCAAAAACAACAGAAAAGCAACACTCTATATTAGCCTACATTAAAATAAAATCATTTTACTAGGTTGAGACCACATAGAAATAACTGAGGATTCCAGTAAAATATTTAAGTAGATGGAATGTTATGAGATATTAGCTAAACTTGGAATGGAAATATGGTTAAATGACACTCTCTATAGAAGGATGATGTCCATGGTCTTTAATGGAATTGTCTTGAACTGAAATAGTTGTTAAATAAAAGTCATAGAAATTTGGAAGCAAGTCTTCTTGTGTAATGAGTATTATAAAATATTAAGGTAATTAAATAATTTTAGAAATTATGTTGTGCTATCAAACACTTGCTAAAAGTGTTCCTTTTTTTGTGAAAAAAATATTTCCTTAAAATGTCATGCTTTAAAGCTATTAATTAGTCATGCTTTGGAACAATAACAATAACAAAAATAATACTTGATAAATCCATGTGCCAGGCACACAGCATAGAATCCCCATCTCAGCTAGCAATCCTATATTGGTACCACATCATGCCATAAAGATACCAAGGCCTAGAAAAAGGAAACCATCTGTCTACATTTTATCACTCAGTTTTGGAGCAGCACAGACCCTCTGTAGTCATCTCCTGAAAGTCATTTCAAGTTTTAACAAAGGATCCCATTGGTTGAAGAAATGTTCATGGTGATGTCTAGTTAAACAGGACCACTCAGCCTGTTTAAAATTACATTTTTTTTTAGGGGTTAGGAGATAGGGTTTGATGTATATAGCTGAAGCCCTGTGTTCAGATCCACAGTGAACATCCAAAAAGCTTAGCACATAACCTCAGTCATGAGGACAAATAAGATAATCCCTGCAACATGTGTCACTGAGGGATGTGGATAAATGGGCTCTAGGAACAGTGAGAAACCCTGCATCCAAAACAAAAGAGACAGGTGCTAGAAGATGACTAACATCAGTCTGTGTCCTCTACACATCTGTAAGGACAAGAGCACTCCTCCCAAACAGATATTTATGACAAGTACACTTCGTATCCCCACCCACCACACACAAAAAGTAAAATAATTTGCCGATTTGTTTTCCTTTGTATGAGAACCATCAAAATAGAATCTCTGATAGTCATTCTGTCTTGGTGTGTTCTGCTGGCATCCCAAACTTCTACAGCCTTAGCAACCCAAATAATAGAGTTTGTTTACGTTTTGCATGTTCTATAGACTGAGAATAAAATGCCAAAATGCCTGTAAAGTCTACTTGTTGAGTGATTGCCTTTTTGATTGACTCCCTACATGAGAGGGGTTGTGGAGGGGATGGGAAGAGAGAGAGAGAGAGAGAGAGAGAGAGAGAGAGAGAGAGAGAGAGAGAGAGAGAGAGAGAGAGAGAGAGAGAGAGAGAGAGAGAGAGACAGAGACAGAGACAGAGATACAGAGAGAGACAGAGAGAGAAACAGAGAGAGAGACAGAGACAGAGAGAGAAGGAGGGGGAGAGAGAGATAGCACATTCTTGCTCTCATAAAACCTAAAACATAACATTTTAAAATATAAAATCAGCCTCCACCTCCATGGATTACTTTTATCCTAAAATTCTTTCAGAAACTATATTTAAAACCAGTCATACTGAAGAACTGGGCTTAACATATCAATGTTCTGTTCAAAGCAGACAACATAATCCTTAGCAGAGCCCAAGAAAACATTTCCTATGCACTCTGAATGGCTCCTTCTCTTAAGATGTATGCACTGGGAAGAATAAAGTTAATTAGACCTTAAGCAGACACACAAAAGGGGAACAGAAAAAAATGTAAGAGCCAGAGAACCATGATTCATCATACTAGATAGTGTCTTCTAGTGCTGCTGTACTCCTAGTGGACAGTGATGCTGCGCACATGACATCTAAACTTTATACAATCATACCAGTCAACTTGCTAATGCCATGGGGGAAATTTCTCAGGCCCTACATTTAGACAAAGGAATAAAGGAAACCATTGGTTTCTGAGAGACAGGGAACAAGTTTTTTGAGAGAGATATTCTTTTTAATCATCTAATACAGATAACATATAACATGAACATTATCTAAACCCAAGTAGCCAACCCTAAATACATGTACACATGAGCAACACTTAGTGGACCCATTACCCAATAGACATGTGTGTGTGTGTGTGTGTGTGTGTGTGTGTGTGTCTGTCAGTCTGTGCATATACGTGTGGGTGTGTACATGCATGTATTTGTGTTAAAACATTAGTAATTATAGGAGAGAATGTCACAGACTTGAGAAGGAGTTGGAGGAACATTAGAAGAGTTGAAGAGTGAAGAAGCAAGGGTTGAAAGGATGCAAACATAATATTCATGAATGATGAAATTATTAAAATTAATTTACAAATATGAAGAAAAATAGCTTCTAAAATATTTTTTAATTTACTGAAGAAGTACAATATTTTTAAATATTTCATATTTTAATTTATTTTATTATCTTGAAATGGGAGGGAGGGAAAGTATCATGGTAAGTTGATTTAAATAAGATAAAGTATAATGAATTATATAGAACAAATAAAAATATTAAATGGATATGTTATCTCTAAACAAATCAAATATAGATGTAAAAGTGTTTTGGGTATTTTTAAATGGATGTGAGGTAAGAAAATAATAACTGTCTGTTACAGTAACTTCCTTGACCTTGTTACTCCATTGTTTAGTGATGGAACTTTCATAGATTATTTAAATGGAAATTATACTGTTTAGTACATATTCTGCAGATGATTCATAAAATGTTAAGATGAAGTGAAGATACATATTTCATTAATTAAAAACAAGGACATTAGACTAACAAAAATACATAAAATAATCTACATCAAATATTAAATATGCAGCTCACATATGCACAAAACAAATGTAAACAGGGAGTATTATTTCCAAATAAGATAGTTAATTTTCTAATTTCTATTCAGCTTTATTCTCTCAGAGTCAATAACCACACAAGTTAGAAACACTGAATATCAATCAAAGTTAATATTATTCCAAAGTTAATTGGTATAGAAATTTAAAATTCTGTTTGATAGACTTATTTAAGCCAGATGGCTATATTATAATCTATTTAAAAATGACAGAGCTATATAGTTTATTAAAAGATAAATTGGACTTCTGATAGATTCTCATTCTTGTTTGTAGGAATATCACATGATGGGATAATATAGATTTGTAATGAAATATATACTTTGTGATACATGTATGTGCTAATAAAGATAATTAGGAATTTATCAATCATGCAGTAGCCGGGATCATTTTCTTGTTTTCAGAACACAGTCCAAGGAGGCAACCAAACAAAGAATGAATAAGTGGTGTGTGTGTGTGTGTGTGTGTGTGTGTGTGTGTGTGTTTGCATGTATGTGTGTAACAAGAATAGCACATGGTTGAAAATAGGGATCATAACTCACACAGAGGAGTGATACATTTGCATTTCTAAAGTGGAGTGAGTGAGAAGAGTCCTAAGGAGGAAAACCAAAATGAAAAATTAGTCATCAAGTGAACCTGTGCTCAGGTATAAAACAAAATTATTGCTGCCTTAAAAGTTACTTCTACTAAAGCATTCTGTGTGGCCACACCCCCTAACCAGAAACGAGGTATAGTTGTTATCTTCTCACATCTTGATAAGACAGTCAAAGGGAGAGGTTCTTGTCATTATCTTCATTTTATACACAGGAAAATAAGCAGAGAACTAAAGACAGTGTGAGACTGGGCAAAGACAAAACCTCTACTCCTGTGTTTGATCTAACTATGTAAAAGTTGGAAATTTGAGTTTTACATTTTTTTATATGTCTCTCAGCATAGTTGATGTAACTTTAAAATGACATCTCGAAATGAGATCCTATCAGGGCCAAAGGTTTCTGTCAAGATGACAAGCTCATCTAGAACACACACACCAAAATTGAGTATCTAAAAACAGAAAATATGAACAACCAATGACATAATAAAAGTAACCAAATAAGAGATATGACCATGCCTTTCTGTTAAAGGTAGCTCTTAATTTTAAGAATGCAGAGCAAGCAGGGAGTTGGATCTCTGGGGATACCTGCTAAGGAGTGATCTTGATTGCATTAATTGATATGGGAGGATTCATTCCCTCTTGATGGTAATCCTGGACTCTATAGAATTAAGAAAACAAGCTGAGCATCAGAATGCATGAATTTATTCCTTCCTATTCCACTTATGGATTCTATATAACCAGATGATTCACAATCCTAGTGCCTTGACATCCCCATGATATATAACAGGAAAAGATAGGAGCTAGGTCGTTCGTGGAATTTTAAAGAAGGGAATACTAAATAAAATTATATAGTTTTACTTTTTTAATATTTTATTTATTCATTTATTTATTTATTTATTTTAAACTTCAGATTTTATTCCCCTCCTGGTCCACCCTACGACTGTTCCACATTCCATACCTTCTCCCTGTCCCCCTGTTTCTAAAAGGATGTCCCCAGCCTCCATCTCCCTACACCAACAGACCTCTAAACTCCCTGGAGCCTCCAGTCTCTTGATGGTTAGGTGCATCTTCTCTGACTAAGCCCAGACCTGGCAGTCCTATGGTGTATATGTGTTGGGGGTCTAATATCAGCTGGTATATGCTGCCTGGTTGGTGATCAAGTTTGTTTATTTATTTATTTATTTAGTATTATTAGATATCTTCTTTATTTACATATCATAACTCCTTTCCCGGTTTCCCCGCTGGAAAAAAATAAAAAAACAAAAGAAAATGAAAAACAAAAACAAGGGCCAGCATTGTGGCACACGCTTTTAACCCTAGCACTTAGGAGGCAGAGGCAGGTGGATTTCTGAGTTTGAGGCCAGCCTGGTCTACAGAGTGAGTTCCAGGACAGCCAGGGCTACACAGAGATACTCTGTCTCGAAAAAAAAAAAAAAAAGCAAAAGCAAAAACAAAAATCCCTGTTCCCTCCCCACTCCCCCTGCTGACAACCTACCCTCTCATGCTTCCTGGCCCTGGCATTCCCCTACACTGGGGCATAGAACCTTCACAGGGCCAAGGGCCTCTCCTCCCATTGATGACTGACTAGGCCATCCTCTGCTATATATGCTGCAGGAGCCATGAGTCCCACCATGTGTACTCTTTGGTTGGTGGTTTAGTCCCTGGGACTCTGAAGGTACTAGTTAGTTCATATTGTTGTTCATCCTAAGGGGCTGTAAACCCTTCAGCTCCTTGGGTCTTTTCTCTAGCTCCTTCATTGGGTAGCCTGTACTCAGTTCAATGGATGGCTGTGAGCCTCTACTTCTGTATTAGTCAGGCACTGTCAGAGCCTCTCAGGAGACAGCTATATCAGGCACTTGTCAGCCAGCACTTGCTGGTATCCACAATTGTGTCTGGATTTGATGACTGAATATGGGAAGGATTTCCAGGTGGAGCAGTCTCTGCATTGTCCTTCCTTCAGTCCATGCTCCATACTTCGTCTCTACAACTCCTTCCATGGGTATTTTGTTTCCCCTTTTAAGAAGGAAGGAAGCATCCACACTTTGGTCTTGTGGTTTGTGGATTGTATCTTGTGTATTCTGATCTCCTGGGCTAATATCCACTTATCAGAGAGTGCATACCATGTATGTTCTTTTGTGATTGGGTTACCTCACTCAGGATGATATTCTCCAGATCCATCCATTTCCTTAAGAATTTCATAAATTCATTGTTTTTAATAGCTGAGTAGTTTTTGAGTGTTCTCAGGGATCCAGATTAGTTGAGACTGCTGATCCTCCAAAAAAAATATATATTTCCAGTTTCTGAAGATGCAGATGCAAATAATTTACAAAACATTAATTTAATGGTGTTTAAGTATTGCTTCTATAGTAGCAGCATTTTTATTGGGTAGTTTACTATACATATCAGGGTCTAAAGGTTTCTTTATTATTACTGAGGTCCTTGTTCAGTGGCATGTGAAAGGCCTTGAAGATGTATTGGCAAATGCCAAGTATGTCCTTTTATATAAGTGAGATTCAGTGCCTAAATTCTAGATGAGTCACTCCTTTAGTAGCACATTAGGATATTAGGAATAACAAATTAATAACCGCAAGGTACTTTATTTAATTAATGATGATCAGATAAGTAAACTAAGGATATTGGAAGAGTTGAACATTCATTCGGGAGGATTTTTGTGAAATTTCATGCAAGAGACATGCCATGATTTTCCTTCTAAAAGCAACTGGATCAATTTGAAACGATGTGAAACAAAGCACTGAGATTTTTCACCCAACAATCTAATTCTGAAAACATTGAATTTTTAACCCATACTGGTATGAGTTAGATATTACTACAACCTATTTATTAACTTAAACATTTATACTTTCAAACATTAAGATAGTGCTGAAATTCCCAAGAAAAATCAGACTTATACTTGTAAGTCATATTCTTTAAGTCAAAGTAAATCTTCATTTTTTATTAGATATTTTCTTTATTTACATTTCAAATGATATCCCCTCTGAAAAACAAACAAACAAACAAAATCTGTTCCCTCCCCTCTCCCCAATCAAAGTAAGTCTTTAAAAAATAGTCATCGCCGGGCGGTGGTGGTGCATGCCTTTAATCCCAGCACTTGGGAGGCAGAGGCAGGCGGATTTCTGAGTTCGAGGCCAGCCTGGTCTACATAGTGAGTTCCAGGACAGCCAGGGCTATACAGAGAAACTCTGTCTCGAAAAACCAAAAAAAAAAAAAAAAAAAAAAAATAGTCATCAAATGGTATGATAGTAATGGTCATTATAGATAGGTCTAGATAGCTTGACTCCTGCCCTTAATCCCCACACTTGGGAGGTCAAGTAAAGCTGATAAGGTCAGCTAGGGTTACAGAAAGAGACCATGTTCCCCCCACCCGAAAAAATCTTTAGAAATAAACATAGTCAAATTAAACATATATTTTATATGTTTAACATGTATATATATATTTGTTTATATATTAAACATGTATATTTTAACATTTGACATTAAAGACCCCACATGTATTGTCATGAGATCACAAACAGTCCATCTGTTATCTTTCTTCAAATTTCACTGGAGAAGTGAATAGATCTTTAGAAACCAGAAGCAGAATGTCATATTTGGTGAAGGGGTTGCTTGTAGATATTTTTTATTAGTAACAGCTGCTTGTAGCTGTTTTCACATTCACTTATCTTAGTCTGTTACATGATTACCAAAACACGGAATCCACAAAGAAAAATAAGCAAGAAAAGAAAAGTGCTAGACCATTATTACCAGTACAGAATTGTTCTGGGTCACAGTGCTATGGTGGTCAAGTGACAGCTTCATCTAGGCATGCACACGATATTTGAATAATTTACTCTGACCTTCTCCCCGCAGATTTTTGCTATTGTTTCTATCTATAACAAAAATCAATTAGAGCCAATGACCTGGAGCTCTGTTTTTTCTTTTTTTTCATTTCCAAATCGGAGAGACTGTAAATTATGGAAGACACTTTAAAATTAGTGATAGGGTTTTTATTCTCTTTATTACTTTTGAGCAAAATATTTGATGTAGTGTTCAGGGACATGTGTTAAACTACTGTGTTGTAAGAGCTACACATAAAAGCAAGCCAGAGTCATTGGGTCCAACTGTTATGGTTGACCATTCTGTATTCACAAATAAAAAAATTCATTCCTTGTGCCTTCAAGTTTATTTTATTCTCTATTCATACTTTTGAAGGCATTTCCTTTCACAATTATTAATATTTGTCATGATAAACAGGTTTAAATATTATGTTAACATTGCATGATTAATATAACCATTTTGAATTTTCAAATTCTTGAAATGAAGTTTTGATATATTCCTAACTTCTTCATTTAACTGTACCTCCATTCTGCCAAATAACAATGATTGTTAATGTCACTTGAATATTTTCCAAATATCAGGCAGCTTATATGTTTTTAGGATTGTAACTGTCATTTTTGCCCCTGACATGAACAAGGTCAATAAGGAATAGGAGACTCGATGATTCCTAATTGGTGTAGCTAATAGAGTAGACTCTACTGCTGCCTATGGAGCAGGTCATAATAAATACGTCAATAACAATATATCTTATGCATAGTCCATGTGTTGTTGAAGACAAGCTTCTCCATATAACCTTATTATATGGATTGTCTCCTTAGCAAAAATTAAAACTTTACAAAAGGAAATCAAAACCCATTCCTAAAATGTCTGGGTCTCTGAACAAACCCCCTGCCTCAAAACAGAACATGTCAGAACCAAAATATTGTACTTTTTTTTTCCAAGTCAGCCTAGTTTCAAAGAAGACACAAAAATGTTTTCTCAGGAATTAGCTAAAATCCATATTTTTGGTATACAAAATTAATTACATATGGCAAGACCTCCTGACCAATGTCTCTATTACTGTGATGTTACTATTGTTGCTATTTTTATTTTATTAAAGCATAAATGTCTTTTTATTCCAGGATGCTAAACCTACGCATGCTAAATTATTTATATATCCATTTTAATGTATATTTTACATCTGACAAGGCAGCTCTCTTTAGGACCCTTTGACTGACCCACCTGCCATTATTATGGGGTAACAATGTCACCTTTCTAGTGTACTATGAATTACAAAGGCTTTGCAAAGCACACCATCCATCATGCTGGCACTAAGTGGGTTTTCAGAGTAGATAGGAGATATCACAAGGGCTCTTTAGATGGTTACCAGAAAGCACAAATTGGAAGCTTATACAAAACAGTCCTATGATGAATGGATATGACAGCTCTTCAAAGGGAAGGGAACTCCTCCTCTGCAAATAACCTTGTCAAAAGCAAAAGTTGTAGAGAGCTTTGCTGGCAGTCAAAATAGAATAATTTAAAAACTTGTTAATGGCTCTGCCTCTCAGAAATTCATGAACGCGGAAGGTATTGAGAAATCAGAACTGAGTTATGTCTGAATCAGCAGCAGCATCTACTCAAGATTGATATGAATTGGTCAGAGAGACACAAAAAACACCATTTCTCAACTAGACAGTCCATGTGAGTTTCAGTGTAATAGCAACCCTTTCACGTACTGATGTAGCGTGTATGCATGTTTTATATCATGTACAATAGTCAACTAGAATGATTTTAGTTTTGAATATCCTAATCACACCATTTGAGTTTTAAAATTATCAAGTCAGAGGTATATACTTTCTTCAAGTATCTACTTGCACACTGATTAAAACATATTAATATTTAGAATTAAAATACTTAGTATTTGGGTTTTTTTTCTTTTCATTTTTTTTTTCAAGACAAGGTTTCTTTGTATAGCTCTGGCTGTCCTAGAACTCACTCTGTAGACCAGGCTGGCCTTGAACTCAGAAATCTGCCTGCCTCTGCCTCCCAAGTGCTGGGATTAAAGTCGTGCACCACCACTGCCCTGGGTAAAATACCTATTCCTAATGTCTTCACCTAAGTCACAAGGTTAACATCTTTTCAAATTTAGGTCTTGAAACAAAGATTGTGTGTGTGTGTGTGTGTGTGTGTGTGTGTGTGTGTGTATGTGTGTGTATGTGTGTGTGTATACGTGTGTGTGTATGTGTGTGTAACTGCATTTAGCCCTTCAAATTCTTTCATTTGAAGTTATATTTCAAAGGAATATGTTATCTGACTCCATCTTCAATTTCACCTTTATCATTATTGGTTTATTTTTACTTTTAAAAACTTTATTTTTAAAAACTTCTTTACTAGAATCAAGAGCTTAAATAATTTTCAAAATGATAAATTGGTCATAAGAATATTCATGGACTTTGGTGAAATTAAAATAAAAATGTTTGGGAAACAGTTTATTGTGTGAAATAACATCTAACGCATAATACTGATAAGATGAATATGTATAAAACTCTGAGATGTCTGAATTCGTGTCTTAATGTTTTTATAGTCTTTCTGGAAAGCCAGGCTAAGGGAATAGGACTTTCAAATTTCTCATTATCAGGAAATCATCAGTGTTTGTCAAGAGAATTTGAAAAACAATTAGGTGAGAGTTAGTCCAAAGACTTGCTGGTCTTGATTTTTGGGTTTGCTCGGTGTTAGGGTTTCTCTTTTTCTTTCTTTCTTTTTTCTTTTTCTTTTTCTTTTCGGGCAGGGTGGACAATATGAATGATTTCAATGTACTTGAGCCAAACAGAACTATAGTGAGGACAGAGGAAGAAGGCAGTATGTGAATGCTAGGAGTGTAAGATATCTCACATTGCCCGAAGCTCATGGCTTCTGAGTCAAGCAAGGGTGCTGACTCCTTCCCTGTATTTTCATTGATGTAAAATGTGTTGCTGTTATTGCCAGAAAACTTATGTATTGTCAAATCAAGTTATAAGTTTTAGGATAAAAATATTACACATGCACAAACGTGTACACACACACACACATGCACACACACACATACAACTACATTTAATTAGTAGTAGAAACTCTTCAAATTTGTGAAATTCTACTAAAAGTCAGTCGAATTCTACCAACATGGGCTAGGAGCCTGATGAACATACACATGCATTTACCACAAACCTCAGCAACCCAAAGAAAATAAAAGTATGTTGCAATGTTACAAACACTGGTTATTCTATTTTCTTAAGTGATTTTATATAGTACCTTTACATTGTTTAAATGTTCCATGTTTTCCTTATAGCTAATTATAAAGATTTTACATATATACATAAACAGTAAAATTACAGTATAATTCCATCAGTGTTCAATTAGGCAACTCACAATTTAGAAAAAATAAAAGGACTAAGCATGTCTGATAAAATTATACTTTAAATTGAGGCAGAACAGCTGCTATATAAAATAAAATATGCCGTAATATATAACTTGCATGTTGTGTGCACTCTGGGTCATACGCTGTTCCCCAGGATTCACATAAATTAGCTATTTTAATTCTCACAGTGGTCCCTAAGTGATGCTTCCCATAGAGCTAAGAAGCTCAGCATCATTGTAGAGGCAGAAAACAGTGGATAACTGCAAAATGAACTTTAACAAATTGCATGGCTCTAGACACTTTTCTCTTAACCAGGAAGCCAAATTTACCACCAAACCTAGCTACCTATAAAAGGCGGAGGAGGAATCCACACCTGGCTCGCCTTCACTCCTTTCCCATCATGAATACAGGCAAGCTGCATTTAAAATCCTAAGTGTGCGAATAATCACATCAATTTTCCCCTTCATTTCTTATGGGCATAAACAATCTCAAAGTGCAGCCCTTGCCATTTCTATTCTCTCCTTCCATATCAACGTATTCAAATTTGCCTCTTCAAAACCATAAATGAGTTTCTCTTGAAAGATATGGGCTGAGGGAAATGTGAATAACTCAGTTGCACCTTCAACACCTTTGAATTAAATTCTTCTAACATGTTTTCACTTTCAGAACTTGATAAGCAAAGATTCTACCACTTCCCTTCCGTCCTCCCAGCTCTCTGGCATTGCTACACGGAATATATTCAATGGCTACTTTCTGTATGCTGCATCTTGCCAGTAAGCTCAATTTAGATGAAAGCTGTTGTTTTCTAATTCCATTTCACTGGAAATGACAGAGACAAATGGTCAAATTACCTGGAGAGTTCCTTTGGCAGAATAGGCTGCGTATGAGAAGAACAGATCTTGGCTGTGGCCTCGTCTGGCTTCTTCCCTGCAAGGTTGGCCATCAGGATAAAAGCACTGGCCTGTGCTGCTCACAGTGATGGTGCCTGGAGAGGGCCCAGGAACATCCAGCAACACTGAATAGTTTATAAACTGTGCATCTTCCAAGCCCAATTCAATCCAGTGATTCTTAATCTTCTTTGAAATTTCCATGTCATCCTCGCTGTCAGAGAGTTGTAGCAAATTTCTGAAAAATGTAAAAGCACATTTTAAAAACATAGAGGAAATCTTTACATTTTGTAGATATGGCTGCTCATAGGTGAGCTTTTATTAATAAATTTTGTGGGATATTGAAGGAAAAATGTGACAAGAATCTGACCTTAAGATATTTATGGGGTTATGGATCTGAAGTGTAGGAAAGGGAGTCCTACTAAATCAAAGCAGGATGAATTTATGTTTTCCAATAGTTCTATGAAGACTGAGCAATGACAACCAGGACTTTTATGACTTCTAAGTTTTATATCAACATTAGTAAAATCCATATACAATCAGCTCCAAACTAACTATCATGATTATTGAGATAGGTTGCATTGTGCTTAACAAGATCCCATAGAAAAGTATTGCATATATACGATATTCACATACCTAAAATAGCAGAGATTGCTCAATATGGTTTTCATGCAATACTACATGAGGCTATTAGAAAAATTATATTGAAGAAATCACTATATTAAATAGGCATAGAATCACAAACTGTGAAACCAAATAACATTTGTGTTGTATTTTCTATACTTTATTAATTTTGTTTCTTTCCAAAGATTCCCAGTTTCTAGTTTTGCTAGAAATCTTGAAGTGTAGATAAAGTGGCAAGTAATCTATTCACAGAAAAGACTTGGGAATCTAAACAAAGTAATTTCATCTATTTTTTTTCTTTTTGTGACTGAACTGAAAATGTGTACATCTCATGATTTCTATCATTTTTCCAAGTATTTAACATTTTTCTTTTATATGACATTGCCTTTTTCCATACTTATATTGTCGCTTTTGTTGAACAACTTCAAAAATGAGCAAGAAGCCTCCATTATAAACTGCAGGCTGGTTTCTTGGCATAACTTGAAAGCTGCCCAGCAGAAGAAGATAGAGCAATGAAGCTCTTTCCCATGTATTCTCTTTTATGTGTGAGTGGTGTATATAGGTGTGGATGCACGTGTGCATGTCTGGACAAGGCTATTTATAAATGTACAGGTAAATACATGTGTGTACACATGGGTGCTTCTTTGCTTCCATGGATGTGTGGACAAGGCTGTGAGATGTCTGCCATGGCTAATGTCTGTTTCCTTCATTGAGAGTTGTCTGCCTTTTCTCAGGCTCTCCTGATGAACTGTTAGCTCTCTGATTAGGGCTAATGTCACTAGCCAGCCTCTGCCCAGACATTACCTGTCTCAGGCTCCTGAGTGCTGGAACTGTCTGAGTCCATCAGAATCATTGCACTTGGTCTCCTGGACCAGCTCCACTGTGGTGTCCTAGTCACTAGTACTTCATAACATAACACGGCATAGCATACACCATGCCCTGCTAATTCCTCTACAAGAACATCTTGACCCTGTACTTTCCTTCTTCCTAAATGTATCTTAAAGCTTTGAGCTAAGATGCCCCTGTGTACTTGTTTCTTAGAGGTATAGGAGACTAAGGAACTTCAGGAGCTTGGTGTCCAGATGGATGGCATAGGCCATACATGATGGCCCTTTAGGGATCATCCCATATGGATACAGAATAACTTTCTGCTTCTCTATTGACCAAGAGATATGAAAATTACACCTCAAGTTCCTCATCATGGAGTGAGCATCTAGTGTTACTTACTGTGCCTCCCTAACATCATAGAATTGATCCTTTAAAACTGTGATCCAAGGTTACATCTACTTTGAATTGCTTCAGTCACATGTTGAATCACAGGGAGGGAACAATAATGCATAAGTATTGAAATAGGCCTTTAATTCTAGTGCCAAGGTTGCAGAGGAGACTACATGGAAACCTTCAGTTTTAGAGGCTATATCATCCTCATAAATAATGGCATTAGTTTTTAATATTATTTCTTAGTTTTGAATGTACAACAGTCTCCTCAAATTGGTGCTCTGAAATACTAAATCCTCAAATGGTGAGTTGGGAGTTTAGTAGAGAGAGGTTAGATCGCAGGTAAAAACTATTCGTTAATGCCTTTACGGCCCCCTTAAAAGAGGGCAGAGGGAGGATTAGATATTTTCAAAGTGTATAAGACAGAGCTAAAAGAAAGCTTGTGTGAGGAGACAGGCTCCGCTCAAAGGTTGTAGACACTCGAATCTTAGACTTCTCAGCTCTAAAACTCTGAAAATAAATTTCTATTGTTTGTAAGTTGCCCAATTGAAAGGATTTTTGCCATAGCCATTTGAATGGGATATCACAATTAACCAATTACTGGTGACTTAGAAGGTGCATAAAATAAAACTACTCATCTTAAAACTGCTCCCACAGGTTAATGCTAATCAATTTTTCCACCACCAAATTCCTCCAAGAGTTTAGTAACTATGAAATAGTCCTTCATTTTTGCTGAATGCTAATTTATATCATGAGCAAATGGATTTTGTATCTTCTCACTTCTTACCATGCTAAATTTCTTAATTTAATTTTTAATTATTGTTTAGAGGTGACCTTCAGAAAATAATTGATGAAATAATAAAAAGAAATGCTATTTGTTTTTTATAAATGGGTTGAAAAGTTCCTCCTGTTGTCCTGCTTCTGAGAGATGTTCTTTGAAAGAGTATTGAACTTTATCACACACACACTGATATGTTCATCCAAACAATCATATGATCTATTAAAAATGAGCATACACTAAAAGAATTTTTCTCATATAACAAAACTGTATTATTAACAGTATATATTAGAATTTGTAGATATTATATAACTTAATTTGTCATTCTCTTGTTTCTGCTTTTAACATCTAACTTAAAAAGAAATGTAATGTTAGTATGTAGTATTCCTCTCAGGAATATTTTTTGCTTAATTTTGTCAAGTTATACAAACCTCATAGATAGAAAGTATTTTCTTTTGATTTTTTCTCTGAAGGAGATCAAATAAGGTTAGAATATTTGAAGAATATTATCTTTAAACTAAAAATGGTCTGTAATTGATGTCTTATTATGGAAGAACTATGACCTGCTTGATCAATACCTGTAATACTATCCATTTTTTCTTTTTTGGTTCCTCTTTGAACCATAGGCCTTTCATCACTCTGCCCCACTTGCTACCAATCCTCAGAGCTACAGGCTGCAGCTCATCGCTTACACAGCACCCGTTCCTCCAATGGCTTCCTGCCTTGCTTCCCTTCACTGATCTGTCAGTTCAACATAACATTCTTTTATAAGAAACTTGTTGTAACATATATTCACACAAATATATATGTGTATGAGGTATATATTTGTATTATTTGAATATAAGTTTCAAAACACCATCTTATTGGGGTCAGTGTGATCTTTCGCCTTGTCACTACACGTAATGAATTAAGTTGGAATTCCAGACCCATGTGGTAGAAAGAAAGAATAAAATCTTACAAGTTGTTATCTGACCTCTATTCATGCACCAAGGCTATGAGATACACACTTACACACATGCACACACACACAGATACACACACACATACAAATACAGAAAAAGGAAAATCATCTTCTCACAAAGAATGCATAACATTATAAGCAGTAAGGCTCTTCATGTTTGATTTTTTTTATAGGACTCTGAGATTCCACCTTACACCCATGAGAATGGCTAAGATCAAAAATTCAAGTGACAGCACATGCTGGTAAAAATGTGGAGTTGAAGAGGAACACTCTTCCACTGTTGGTGGGATTGTAAACTGGACCAACCACTCTGGAAATCAATCTGGCAGTTCCTCAGAAAATTGGAATTAGCTCTTTCTAAGACCCAACTATACCACTCCTGGGTATATACCCAAAAGATGCCCTACCATACCACAGGGACATGCACTCCACTATGTTCACAGCAGTCCTATTTGTAATAGCCAGAAATTGGAAACAGCTGACATAACCCTCAAATGAAGAATGAATATAGAAAAGGTAGTTCATTTACATAATGGAATACTATTCAGCTATTAAAGCAGAAATCATGAATCATGAATTTTGCAGGCAAATGGATGAGAACTAGAAAATATCATCCTGAACAAGGTAACCTAAACCCAAAAAGACATGCATGGTATGTCCTCACTGATAAGAGGATATTAGCCAAAAAGAATACGTAGGATACAATCCACAGACTATAACAAGTATAACAGCAGAAAGGTCCAAGTATGGAAGCTTCAATCCCACTTAGAATGGGGAACAAAATAGTCACAGGAAGCAGAGGGAAGGAGGGACCTGGGTGGGAGAGCAGAGTGGAAGGAGAAGAAAGGAACAGGATCAGATATGGGCCAAGGGTCAGGAGAGAAGCCCAGAGGGCCAGGAGAATGAATGAAAACATGCAGCCTGGGGAAAGTGGAGGCACCCTGTAGAGAGTACCAGAGACTTGGGAGGTGAGAGAGTCTTAAGACTCAGTGTGGGAGACTTTAGCCAAAATGCCCAACAATAGGGAGAGGGAATTCAAAGAATCTACCTCAAGTAGATAGACAGGGTCTCAAATGGAGGGATGGGGTTACCAACCACAGTCAAAATTTCTGACCCAGAATTGTTCCTGTTTAGAAGAACCTCCAGGAACAAAAGTGGAGACTGAAGGATAGGTGGCCTAGTGACTGTCCCAACTTGGGATCCATCTCATGGTGGTGGGGGCACCTAGGACTAATACTATTACTGATGCTGTGATGTATTTACTGACAGGAGCTCTGGCACAACTGTTCTTGGAGAGGCGCTTCCAGCAGCTGACTGAGATAGAAGCAGATACTTACACACAACCATTGGACTGAAGTCGTAAACCTTTATGGTTGATTTAGGGCAAGGATTAAAGAAGTTGAAGGGGAAGGTGACCCCACAGGAAGACCAGCAGTCTCAACTTATCTAGACCCCAGAGCTCCCAGAGACTGAGCCACCAACCAGGCAGCTTACATAGGCCAACAAGGTCACTGGCACATATATAGCAGAGGACTGCCTGGTCTGGCCTCAGTAGATGTGCTTAGTTTTTGAGAGATTTGAGACCCCAGGGAAGAGGGATGCTTGATGAAGGGCACCCTCTAGTAGGCAAGGAAGAATGGAATGAGGATCTGAGGGACCAGGGTCTCAGGGGTAGGATGCAAGAAATGGAATGTGAATAAATAAAATTATTAAAAAATAAAAGTTATTCTTTCACTTGCTATACGTTAAATTCACTCCAACTTTTGGTTAGCCTTATTTTTCCAAGGGTTATGTCTGAAGAGTGCGGTATTTTTAGCAACAGGGTCATACTTCAAGTTCTGAGAGGCAATTTGGAGAAATGACAATAGCCTATATTGTTTGGGGGACACTCTTAAGCCTCCTCTGAACAATAGCATGAAATGGGGCTTCTTATGCTTGGTGCTGCAGTTATTATTATGCGGCCTGTGGCTATTGGGTACTGTTTTCAACTCATACACAAAACGTCATTTAAATTATTTACATATATAAGATACATATATTTATATGTACATTTTTAAATACAAAGAACAATGTTTTCCCACATCTTTTGGAGCTACCCTTGGTGTTGCTTTTCAATCTCCTCTCCCTCAGTGTTTTTCCCCTATCCTTTGTCCAAATGCAGTGCCCTAAGGATCTTTCCTCTCTTCTTGTATAGAGTCTGTGTCATCCTCTCCTCTCTTCACTCTCCCAGTGCAACACACATACCATGCTACCTTTTTATTTTCCTGTTTCTGTAGCTACTACAGGCGATATTTCCACACATAGAGATATGGAGTTAAGAGCTTCAGATGTGTGCGTGTGTGTGTGTGTGTGTGTGTGTGTGTGTGTGTGTGTGAGAGAGAGA
>NW_022196899.1:17877862-17881461 GCF_008632895.1 Mastomys coucha
GGGACCCTGCACTCAGTTCGATGGATGGCTGTGAGCCTCTACATCTGTGTCAGTAAGATACTGTCATTAATTTCGTCAGTATAATACCTTTTCGTGACCCTTCTGAGGAGTGGGTCTCAGCCTCCTAATACTAATAGATGCTATGAAAACTGCCAAAGAATAGAAACCATAGGCAGTCCTACTCTATTGCAACGCCTATGAACCACTGAAATACACTGCAATAACTGCACCATCCACATATCTCCAATGGCACAGTGTTTTGTACCTTTATCTTGGAGATAACCAACAACTCTCTCAATAGGAAGAACCGATGCCTGGTAACTTAGGGTGGAACCTGTAAGTGAGCTACCTGTAACCCACCTGGAAGGAAGCTAACAATTGTTACTTATCCCATTACTTGCTGCTGGAGACTCACAGACCTTTGAGAAGGATTTTACTGCCCTTATAATTAGAAACTGCATTCTGAATACTTACCATCTTAATCTCAGATAAGTGTAACTCTCACCCTTCATCAAAGAAACTTCTTTTTGCAACAGATGAAGACCATGAAAAAGACCCACAACTGGTCAACATGCATACAATCAGTGGCTGTTGAGTGACCAATCCAATTGACAAAACTATACCACAATCAGTATACCGAAGGTTCAGGGAAAATCATAAAAGAAAGGATGGATGGATTATATGAACCGGCTGGCCAGGATGCTGGCTGTGAGATGGATTCTTCTATATATGACAGTAAAGCTGCACAGATTTACATACAGGAATATGGCTGCTTGAATAAGACCAGCATAATGCTAACAACTACTTAAAATGTCAATGTGGACATGGGAAATTCCACATCTGACATGGTCAATGACTGCTGAGAAAGAGAATCAGTTTTCTTCAGGAATAATTTCCTACGCAGGATGTCTAAACCCAAAGTCCAAACTCAGATGTTGATGCATGTATATATAAACAATAATAAATTGATTCAGTAGGTTGCATAGATTTTGGTGCATGTGTGTGTGTGTGTGTGTGTGTGTGTGTGTGTGTGTACATCCAACAATAACTAAACAAGATATCCTAAATTTGGTGGGGAGTAAGATACTGGGAAGGAGTGGTGTTTAAAATAAAGGATTAAATATAAGCCAATAAAGTAAACCTAATCTATAGTACTGAATTTTGATTTATATTTGCTTTGTGTAAAATTTCACTTACATAAGTCTTGTGAAACCAAGTGAACTTAAAATCAAATTGTCTTAATAGAATTTTCACTTAAATAATTAACAGTCAACATCTTATTGGTATGAATTGCTTGATTGGGGGATTCTGTTTACAATCTAAATTTCCATAGACACATGAACATGGCTAGATTTATTTTCAACTCTCCACATTTTTTAAAGCTTTCTATCCTGGCAGTGAGTGGTTTGCAAGACATTGTGGGCACTTCTATTATAATTAAGCAGGTTTCTATATTAAGCCAGAAATGTTATTAAGGAATTAACTATATGCAATCTCAATTTACTAATTGAGAAACCTGCAAAAATGTTACTCCAAACCACAAGGTATTTATCTGAGAGAAAGTTTTACTCTGCCTTAATTTTTAAAATAAGGGTTTCCATGGGCCAGCAGTTCTGGCAGGTAGCATAATGAACTGTCGTGGCTGAGACTTGAATTTGGAATTAACTTTGGCGTTAATGTTCCATTGGCCAACAGAGACTTGATACGGGAGGATTTTTGGCTTTGTTAGACAAAATTCTGTTTATATCAATGTTAAACACCTGCTACTGGATGAGCCACCGAGCAACACTGATGTCAGAATTGGGGGAAGTGATGCATGCAGTATTCCTAGTTCCAGGGTGACTGCCAAGAGTGTCGTCTAAGTGAATGGGTGAAGAAAATATCTCAGGAGTGCTAATCACATGCATTGTACACGGAAAACAAAACAAAAGCAGAGCAAAACGCCCAGCATATTTACCCACTTATCATGTCTTATGAGTATATAAAAGAACAAATGCTCACACATATTCTGTGGCAGTTGTTATTATTTGTATATTAAAAATGCAAAGGTTGGGCAAGAGAGATAATTCAAACAGTAAAAAGTTTGTTTGGCAAACCAGAGTTTGATTCTCTGAAAACATTAAATGTGGACTATGGGAGCACGTACTTGTAATCTCACTGGTAGGAAGGATGCTAGAGGAGCTCCTGCATATTAAAAGATACTGCTTCGAAATACAAAGTGGAGGAAACAAATGACGGATAAAACGAGAGTCAAGGCTTAGAACTTTCGAGTATTGAGTAGAAGAGAAGTGAACATAGATAGCTCTGGGGTTTGATATCAGTATGGAAAATAAGTTAAATCATAGGCCATCTTCTTTTTTTAAGGATTTATTCATAATTATATGTAAGTACACTATAGTTGTCTTCAGACATACCAGAAGAGGGAGTCAGATCTCATTACGGATGGTTGTGAGCCACCATGTGGTTGCTGGGATTTGAACTCAGGACCTTAGGAAAAGTAGCCAGTGATCTTAGCCACCGAGCCATCTCTCCAACACCCAACATGCCTTCTTCTAGAAGACTCCTTCATAAAATAGCACAGGAAAATTAGTACACTACTTCAAGGGCACCATAGATCAATTTTGACAAATGGAGAATGCTCTGAACCAGCAAAACTATAACTGGTTATATATTATATAAAAAAAAATTAGTGCAGACATGGATTATGTGTGAGAGATCTTAATCCCCCCACTCTTCGTGGAGCACATTGCAAAAAGCTATTTCTTTGCAAGTACTAGACAGCATGCTGATGGACTAGCTTGATACATAACTAATACTTGTTTAATTTTATATCCTAGTCAAATATGAATATAAATTCTAAAAGACAGGAAAACAAACTTGATTTGAGAACACAGAACACATTGAAATAAGATGCATCGTCAAATCACCAGTAATGCTTGAAAAACTCCAAATGGCCCAACTCTCACTGTTTCATGCTTACACACACTGTATGCAAGGTAACTTGATGGCTAGTCACTTTTGAATGCCTATATGGAATGTAAATGGGAGACAGAATGTCATTTGATTTTACACCTAAAGTATATTTTAGAAAGAAGAAATGTGAATATGTAACATAAAGCCATTGTGAGCAATGAGGCGCATAGGGCTATATTAATCTTTTGCAAGAACAATTATAGTGTGTGCATTCTGAATTCCATGCCCTCCTCCCACACATTGGGCATATGATACCACGTGTCACTTTTCACGTTAAATTTTTTTAAAGTAAATCTAAAGTCATATTTTAAAATTAAAAAATTAATTTTTGCATCAGGCATTGTAGGTCTTCACTTTCATATTCTTTTTTTCTGATGCAGTGACACAAATCTAGAGGGTACACTGACACACAGGCAGTTTTGTTGAAATAACAGACTTCTCAAATAAGTATAAACCTTTGTGTGCACATTTATCTTTATTCATTCATCTATTATTAGAAACCTATGCTGATTCCATTTCCTGTGTTTTATGAATAATACAGCAATAAATATTCATGTGCAAATACTGAGATCTTTGTTTATACAATCTAATTTTTCTTGAATCTGTGTGTGTGTGTGTGTGTGTGT
>NW_022196899.1:17881471-17896408 GCF_008632895.1 Mastomys coucha
ATGTGGGGGGGGCAGTGCCACTAATTCAAATTTCTTCAATTTTGCTGTTGGGTAATCTGTTGTCTTATATTTTCTCTGGACTGGTTTTTAAAAGTACATTTTAATCTTAAACTTCACCATGTCTTTTAAAAATGTAACCAATATGTAGCTATTGTAATCAGCTAATATGTACCTGAAATGTCAAAGGGTATAAAGAAAACTGATCAGTCTCCTGCTTGGGTGCAGGTTCTAAATTTATATGTTATTCAAACTAAATTGAAGACACAATAAATGCAGATCAACAGTCAAAGTTGAACGTTCTTTCCATAAAGGTATAGGACAAGCAAGAACAAAAACAAGTAGATTACTAAAGAAACAAAATGTTTACATTTGAACATTGAATATATAGAGGACAGTTTGTCCAATGATTGAACAAGCATAGAACATCTGTACACTGCCTGATACCAGACCAGGAAACACATCATGCCGTGATTAAAATACATTGAAATCACATAGACTGCTTTGTCTGAATTCAGAGGTCTATGTGTCTGTCATTATCTTCATTTTATGCTGTTTTGATGGATTCAGGTTTATAATATGCTTTGAAGTCCTAAATTATAATACTGCTTCCTTTGGCTATGATGGGCTCTGTGCTTTACGATAGTCTTCCATTCCTGATAGGGAAGCAATTAATTCTTGCCCTTTTATTAAATTTTCATATATTTGCTCATATTCTTTCATCTCCTCTGAGGCCTCCAAGATCTTCTTTCTCCTCTCCTGCCTCTCTACCCAACTGTACCTTTTTCCTCATATTACTAAAATAAAAATAAAAATCGACAAAAAAATCAAAAAGGACAAAGGGGGAAAAACCCAGCAAATCTTATCATCCGCACAAACAAACATGCACAACAGAGCACCGCGTCTCTTTTGTGTCAAACACGCACAACAGAGCACCGCGTCTCTTTTGTGTCAGTCGGTTATTTTTGAGAATGAGGCCTAACCTAGATTGTGGTTGATATACACAGTTTCATTTCATGAAGAGAACTGCCTTTTCCTCTCTCGGAGAGTGTGAGGTGCTAATAGCAACTTCGTCATGGGTGGGGCTTTGTGCCCACTTCCCTTCTCCTTTCTGAGGTTCTGTCTGGCTTGAATGTCTATGTCTTGTGTGTGTTGCCACAGTCTCTGTGCACTCATAGGCACATACGTGGTATCAATAAACATTCTTTTATTATAATACCAACTTATTTGCACTTAGTAGGGTTCTCAGTATCCTTACTCCCAACTTTATAAAGGTAGCACTTGTAAAGAATTATCATTATTTCCACATTTTTGTAATTTTCTGAAGCTCTCATTAAGTGATATACATATCATAAAATTAAAACCACTATTAAGCCTAAATTAATAAAATTATTTTCTAAAACTATAATGGAAATAACAATTCCATGAAAAAGAAAAGACCAAAACCAAATTTTCTTTTCATATCAACAATACAGATACTTTTTGGCAAGATGAGAGAATGTTGAATCAAGATATGTAACATCTAAAATTGGTCATCTTTTTCTGTTTTTTTTTCATGACTAGATTCATATGATTTCTTGTCATATTAAGAGTCAAAAGAATAATTATACAAATCAAATAAGAAGCTGGCATTACATTTGTGACAGATTATTGGCAGCCTAGGAAATGTATTTAAGTTATCTTTGGGAAGGATGGTTACAAATTGCCACTCAAATTATTCATCCATTAAGAACCTATGAAATGCTGCCATTCCAGAGGAACTAATAGAAAAGCAATCATTCAATTTATAGAAATTTCACTAGTTCTGCAATCTACTCCTGGAATACATTTGTCAGCACCCAGCCTGCCTATCAGACTAGACCAATCCTCAAATCGTACTCTCTGCACTACCCACAATTATTTTAATTATAAAAGAGACAAGCCCTAAGTTGAGAGATTGTCTAATGTTTTTCAATGAAATGGGTGTTTGTTGTCTTGTATGACAAGATGAAACCAGGTGAACTAACAGAGTTCAAATGTGGAGAGGAATATATGCCAATTCAAGAGAATGAAGTTACTTCAAGTGACTTTTGATACAGAGACTGCACCTGAAGAAATTCTGAGCGCAGAGAGTTCAAGGGGCATTATAATGTGGCTGTCATGTCAGCTGTGTACAATCCCTGGTAATGAGAAATTTAAGACTCGACATTCTGGAGTTGTAGGGGTATGTGTATAAAGGAAATTTGGTTTAAATTTTAAACCCTTAAAATTTTGGTTCAACCACAGCACCTTTGTGATAGAAGAAGAAAACTGACACGCCTGAATTATTTTCTGTCAGCCCCATATACCATAGCACATGGTCTCTCTCATGTTAAAAAAATGTTTTGTTTTTAAGATTAAAAAATTATATAAAACTCTAGAGAAGCGATGAATTGCCAGGTCATCTGACAGTAGATAGCAGGGTCCTGCATAGGTTTATATTCCTGTGCCATATCTACAGGCTTCAGGTATAGGAAGGTGTGGTGTACATAGAAAATTTTCAGTGTTTATGAAAACAAGTGACCTTCTGACTAAAGTAATGGCATCATTCTAAAGATGTCCTATACACATGGGACAATGTATGTTTTGACAATGTATTTTCATTTATTGATGAGCTATATTCAACAAGTAACATGTTTTGTAAATATTCATTCAATGCTGAAAAGTAACCATACTAAAATATCAGAGAGAGGAAACCGGTATTCAAAAAGGTTGAATTAGTGATTCTCATAGAAACTTGATATAGTGATTGATTTCAGAAATCATGGTGTTAATGCTACATATAGATAATCAAGGGGCCTCAGTTAAGGAAAGAGTAATCCACAGTGTTCTGGGAGTGCCAAGGGATCTCATGAAAAGAAAATCCATTCACAATCTCTAAACCAATGGGAGCAGGTGAGGAGTAAATCAACCATGCTAACAGGGAATATATTACACACAGTCACTACAACAAGTGTTGCATTTATGTATAACAATTAAAACGAATTTATGGATTTTCTTTAACTGTTGTAGGCAAGTCTTCTGTGTGAGAATATAGAGTGCTTACAAACAAGATCACATACTCACACTTTACACTGTTTACATATTTTTTTCTGAAGTATGTGTATGAGTGTGATTTTGGTGTATGTGTGCAGATGCCCACTGAGGTACTGGAGTTCCAGGTGTCTCTGGGGTCCTGGAAGTGAACTCTATTCTTCATTAAGATTAACTTTTCCTCAACCATGAACCAACTCGCCAGCCCCCATGCTCATGCCAGTTACACGTTGTTATGTTAGCTTCGTATCTTATAATTGCCAGTCATGTAAAATTTAACAACACTACCTCAACTCTTGTTTTATTTTTTAAACCATCTTTACTATTACCATAGTTCTATCAGAGAAAAATACATGTTGTATATCCTGAAGACTCTCTAAGGAAAAAAATAGTTTTCTGATGACATCTGACTTTGATATTTCACAGGGGTCAGCTAAAGGAAACTGATGAAAACCGGTTCCTTAACTCACCGAAAGCGGAGACAGAACATAAATAGATCCATCAAAGCTAAATCAGTAGCTGACATTTGTACAAAACATGCAATTAATCCAAAGCTTTATGGCCTCACACTACAAATAACTGTCAGGAAGCCTTTCTTTTCTGAAAGTGTATTTCCCAAAGGTTTTCAAGCTCACTCTGAAAGGCACCACAATACAAGTGACTGATTTCTATAAAATATGTCTAAGTTTCAACGATCTTTATGAGAGTTGTAAATGGTCTACACTTATTAGATAGAAACACTGTCAGATTACTTAATGTAGTAATTTAACCTCTAAACATGGAAACAGCGTGTCCTCAAATATTCCGATGCTTATTTTGAAAAGTGAAGTCACAAAGTAAACATATTGGATCAGGTTGATTATATGGTTGTGTATAGTCCTGATAAGACATGGTGCAATGGATTCAACATTTCAGATTTCTCTGTGTTCTATTTTTTATGAAACTACTCAGTATCTAAGTATAGACAGAAAAATGAATGGACTACTCACCGGCTTTGAGACATGCATATTCATGCACACCACACTTATTCAGACACATTCAAACACAGCCATACACCCTTCACAAACACAAACATTTATACATGAATACAGTTCAAAGAAGTGAAGCTTATATAGAGAGCAGTGATGGAGACTGCTGGGGCTTTTGATGACTATACCTAAAGTTCCCCTTATCTTTTAGTTGCTTGAGACTTTGGAGGTCTTCTTTACTTTAGTGTAAAAATGAAGACAATAGTTGCTGCATATCAGTTGCAATAATTAGATATTGATAATGTCTACTCAAAACCATCTATTATTCTCTGAGTCACAAACTGACCTCTGTACTACTTTAGAGTGTTTGTGCTCTTATCATAAAAATCTATACGTAGTAGGCTTAAAAGCAGATTTATATGATGAGGGTAAACAGGATTTAAGTACAGTAGATTTTGCTGGTCATTATTAGACATGTAATATCCCCTAAAATAGCATCTAATTATTCAGTAGCAGATATGGCTGTTTCTTATGGGAAAAGATTCGTGTGGTCTGACACATGGCCACTTGTTTGATCTATAAATAATGATATCAAACACAGCAGTAGATATGTAAAATGGATTACAAAAGTTCTCTTCAACCACCTTCCCTTAGGCTCCTTCACTGTGTTAAAAAAAAAAATTAAAAGTAGTTTTTAGTATTAAGATCTTGTTGCAGCCAGTCTCTAGCTCAATTTAAAGCTATTCCTTATTTACTCTATGTGAATTTCTTTTATTTTGTGAAAGATTTATTATATATATGTATATATATAATATAATTATAGAAATATAATTAATTAAATATATATTTAATAAATAAATAAATAATTATATATAATATAATTATAGAAATTGTTATAATATAAATTTATATTATATATATTACATATATATATATATATATATATATATATGTAATATATATATATGAGTACACTGTAGCTGTCTTCAGACACACCAGAAGAGGGCATTGTGAGCCACTGTGTGGTTGCTGGGAATTGAACTCAAGACCTCTTGAAGAGCAGCCAGTACTCTTAACCACTGAGCCATCTCTCCAGCCCTTTATGAGAATTTTGTACATTTTAAAAATATATCATGGCATGATATGTTTCATTACATTCAGAATAATGAACTGTTTTCTTCAACACATCTCATTGCATATGTTCATGAGAGTTGATTTTATCATATTAATTAAGTTATAATGTAGCTGAAGCGTAGTAGATCATTTCTGTGTTCATGTTACAGGTTATCAGAATGTATCTCACTCTTTCATTATCTTATAGGTTGGTTAATCAAGAGGTTTTTCCATAGTGCATAGATATACAGTTCCCTGGTGTATAGATTCTCTATGAATACAACTAGAAATAAACTCCACTTATTTGCTTTCTTAATGGATACAGAACCTAAATAGAAGTCTTTTTTAAAGATATTGTAGGTATTGAAGTGGGGGCCTCTCGGAGGAGTGGGGGTACAAAAGGGAAACAAGAATGTGATTTAATTCTATTTACTTAAAATATGTTTTTAAATGTTAACAAATTCAGATAAATTGAAATCATGTAACTTTTCTCACCATAATGCAATAAAAGTTTAAAAAGAAAAGAAGTATTTTTCCCCCAGTTTTGCTTTGTTATCAAGCAAACTACAGCAAATACAGACTGATGTGTTCTGGCCACTCAGCTACTCAGAGGAGAGTAAATTAAGATTACTTTTAAATGAAATGCCAAGGAGAATAGCTCTGAGAGTTACCTCATAGATGACTAAATGTCTCTGCTACTCTGAAGAAACGAAGGCACGTTGCCTGTGTAGCTTGCTCATGGTGTTTGAAGAGACCCTGTTGGTGAGTGGTAGTCCTGTCTCTCAACACCAGTCTGTAAGCATCACAAAAGAGGTTTCTAATTCCAAAATGTTGCCAACATTTTCTCATATGTCCTATATGAGTGATGAATATATCACACCGAATAAATTTAGATTTTTAGATATAGGAAATTAAAATAAAAAGCATGTTGATATATAACATGCTTCTAAAAGTTATACAGACAGATGTCTAAAGAGAACAGTCGAGATTCTGTTAATATCAGCACTTGATCAAACAGAATCACTGATATTCTTCCTGGATTGTGCCTTTTCCTTTTGAAGTCAACTTGGAGCTTACTAAAAATAATTCAGTATATTAATATAGATGTAGGCACAGTGAATGGACTAGGAGAGACGTGTATACAGCTTAGTGTGCACATGGAATGAACTGGAAAGTAAGGAGAGAGGAGGAGAGGAGAGGAGATGAGAGGAGAGGAGAAGAGAGGAGAGGAGAGGAGGGGAGGGGAGAGGAGGGGAGAGGAGGGGAGAGGAGAGGAGAGGAGAGGAGAGGAGAGGAGAGGAGAGGTGGGAAGAAAAGAGGGGAGGAAAGACACACACACACATGGGAGAGAGTAAGAGAGGGAAGGAGAGAGAGGGAGACAGAGACAAACAGAGACAGAGACAGAGAGACAGAGGGAGACAGAGGGAGACAGAGAGAGACAGAGACAGAGACAGAGACAGACAGAGACAGACAGAGACAGAGGGAGACAGAGAGAGACAGAGAGACAGACAGAGAGAGGTTATTCATTTTCACCAGGAATGTTAAAGAAGTTCCTCAGCAAACCCAGAGAATTTCAAATTCTTCTTCATTCAATTCTTCATTGGAGCATGTGCACAGAACCTGAAAAAGACCTCTGACACTCTTGCCTATTTGGAATTTTTCTAAGTATCTTCAGGAAAGTAAATTAAAATGTGTGTCACTACCTCCACCACAAACCAAAGAGCTTTAGAGGAGTGAACTGTTGTAATTCAAAGTCCTAATTCCTTGACTCAGCGAAGGAGTTTCCCCCACTGGTTAAGAATATTTGGAGCTAATTGGAATTTTTGTTTCAAATGTTTCTCTTTGTTACCTGTGAAAAGAGATTCCCAGCATGAACAACATTAACCCTATTAAAACATCAGTCAGATAATATAATTATAGAAATTGTTAATAGATAGATAGACAGACAGACAGACTTATACATAAATCAATCCTTCTCAGTGTTTATAACAATAGTAATTTGAAAGGGGTCTAAGTTGCATAATAGAAATTTCAACATTTGGAGAATTAATGCATTTCAAGGGTATTTAAAAATCGGTGTTTGTGTGTGTCTGCTTGTATGTAATTCCCTGGAACTGAAGTGACAGACCACAGTGAAGTAGCATGTGAGTGCCAGAAATTAAGCCCAAGGATATGCAATAACAATAAATGTATTCTCCTCTACTTAATGCTATCAACAATCCCTTCCCCCATGGTACTTTTAATGAGAGACTGAGGTTGAGTAAAGATGATAGTATACTCTGAATACTGTGCTCTGGACTGTTCATGGTTATAATTATAATACACACATGTTTATTTTATATATATATATATATGTATATATATATTCTCTTATATAGTGTTTAAGATAGTTTTTCGAAAATTCAGTGTTGCAACAAAAGCTGTATTACATTTAGATAATGATTTTGAATTGTTTTTCTTTTCTATACAAGAAGGTTGCACTATATAGCCTAGACTGGCCCTAAACTCCCAATCCTGTTACTTACTAATGTGACTGAGCTTATATTTGTGTCAGTAAGAATTAAATAATGCCCAGTCAGAAATTATTTCCCCAGTGAAGAAATACATGTAGATGTGTTCCTAAATCATTTTATATTCAGTAACCTCATCAAGCTCTTTGTATTCCATAGAAGAAGTTGGTTGTCTAAGTACATATTATCATCAGCAAACTGCCAGTTGCTCTTTTTCTTTCAAAGGATTATAATGGTTATTTTTCTAAAGAACTTAAATTTAGTACCCATTTGTTTTTATGCAGATTGAGAGTCTTGTTTAAACTGAAATTTTCTAGCTTCACCTTTTTAGTGAGCATCATAATGTACTCAAGTCGTTTCCTGCTCTTCTCGTTTATCTTGGAATTTTATCAAGCTTGGCTAGGACACTTTATCCAATGCCTGCTCAATGAATTTTGATTTGGCTTCTCCTGCAAACATCTGAAATCATGAACCATGGGCTGATTTTCTTGGTTCTGGAGAGCACACTTGTCTGACAAAGTAAGATTAATATTTTGATAAACTCTAGGTGTATACCATTGTCTTCCTTTCCTTTTCTTCATAGATATTTCTCATATATTCATGAGAAATATTGATTCACATTTTTACTTTTTCTTTTATGTTCATCAGATATTGGCATTATGTACTGTGTTCATAAAATAAATGCATAATTTTTACCCTCCCATTTATGTGTGTGTATGTGTGTATGTGTGTGTATGTGTGTTTGTGTATGTGTGTGTATATATATGTGTGTTTATGTGTGGGGGGTGTGCATGTGCGTGTGTGTGTATGTATGTGTGTATGTGTGTGTAGGTGTGTGTGTATGTGTGTGTATGTGTGTGTGGTGTGTGCATGTGTGTGGGCATGGGGGTGGGCATGTGTGTGTGTATGTGTTTGTGTGTGTGTGTGTATGTGTATGTGTGTGTATGTGTGTGTGTATGTGTGTGGGGGTTATGCATGTGAGTGGGTGTGGAGGTGGGCATGTGTCTGTGTATATGTGTGTATTTATACGTGTGCATGTGTCTGTATGTGTGTGTATGTGTGTAGGGGGGTGTGCATGGGTGTGTGCTTGCATTTGTGTGTATGTGTGTGTATGTGCATGGGCATGTGTGTGCATGTGTGTATGTATGTGTGTGTATGCATGTGTGTGTATATGAGGGTATGTATGTGTATGAGCATGTGCATGTGTGTGTTTACGTGTGTATATGTGTGTGTGTGTGTGTGTGTGTGTATACATGAGTTTAGGTTTGTAATGATGAAGAAATTAGTTCCACTAGCACTGGTGTTATATGCTGTTTTACAAGGGTTTTGAGAAACATACATAGGTTCTGTGTAAGAGTAATATTTATTCTTAACAGTTGAGCCATCTCTCCAGCTCCACTATACAAAATTTTAATGAATCCTATAGCCTGGTTGGCTTAGTTGGCCTGATCTGGTTACAATAATATTGCAATGATGATCTGTGATTATGTAAACCAATGTATATGGAAAGAAATAAAGAGAGAGACAGAGAGAAGAGAGAGACAGGGAGGCAGAGAGAAAGAGACAGAGAGATAGAGACCAAGACAGAGACAGACAGAGAGACTGAGAACATGTGTGAAACAGAAGTAAGCCAAGCTCCTGTGTCATTCATTACTCTGATGCTGCCTACCTTGTCTGAAACATAGGATCAATTATTAAAATAGGCTGGCTAGACACTGAGCTTCCAAAATTCATTTGCCTGTTTCTCGTTCACGGGAATTAAAATTTCCAATACCACACCCAGCTTTTAAATGTGAGTTCCTGCAACCTGACTCTAGTCCTCTCTGTACTTATATACCAAGGCCTTTACTAACTGGGGTTCCATGAAATGGTGGTGTTTTAGATGTTTAACCAAATTCAGTTGTAACCGCTTCTGGCCAAATGCTTTCCTTTGGAAAAAATCTCTAAACATATCTTCCAAGTTCTGTTAGGGAATCCAACTATATAACTTTTTAGCCTTTAGTTGTTATATTAATAACAACTCATCCACCTCCTCTAGGGTTTTAAATATGTTGCCTTGGTTTTAGGTTGGTGTAGTAACTGTATTTTAATGCATCTTTATTCTTTCCCATTTCACTTTTTATACTTTTAATATTAGTAATCTTTGCCCACTTTCTTTCCTAAGGTATATTTTCAAGGTGTTAAATTGAACTTATATTTTCAAAATAAAAGACATTATATTCTGTTACAGACTACTAGTGTCACTTAATTTAGAAATCCCCTACTTCTCCATTGTAGTTTATTTTGCAATTGTTTATTTAGGTAAGATGAGTAGTACAGTCTTATAGCTATACATTTACATTTATCCATTTTATTGTTTAATAATGAGCCACTCAAGCCCTTGGCGATCTTCCATACTAACCTTTTCTATATCTCACAATTCCTGTAAAATATTTTCCTTTAATTTAATTTTAGTCCTAATGTCCACTTAGAAGGAAACATAATTAAATTCATGAATTTGGAGAGGCTCAAGTTGTAAATATTTGCTTGTAGTATTTGGTGGTTTCACACATGAAGGTTAGATTACAAGGCTGATTAAAAGAATTTCTAAAATTTAGCACCATCTTTTTGAAAACAAGGACTGGCTTTTTAAAGTGTCCCTTCAATATTTGGAAATTTATATCCTTTGTCCTAAAATAATAAGTTCCCACACATATTTCAAGTGAAATCCTCCCCTCCAAATATTTTCATCTTAAGTGTTTAGAACCCTTTCTGTGTATTCATAGGTCAGATCTTTTTACACTCTTAGTCTATACCAGTGAAGAACCACATCTCCTACTGTAGCTACCCGCAGGAACAGTAAGCTTGTCCAGTGTGGAAAGCTCCATAAAGTATGATCTCCTGATCTCAGTTCCTTGGATACACACAGGGAAAAGCGAGAACCTTTTCTCAAGCTGAATTTTGACCTCCACACATATACCACAGAATACCCACATACCCTCCTCGCTATTACATGGTGGGATTGGGGTTTGACTCAGGTTGTCAAGCCCGTGTGTAAGCACCTCTACCTGATCAGCCTATAAATTATACTTTACTCCTTTATTTCTTTATGTTTGGCCTTCTGAATTACACACATATTATACTGAGTTCTAATTAGTCATTAACCTTTCATATGATATTGTGCAACACTAAAATTTAAATACACACTACCTTTACAAATAAAATTTTGTTCAATGTCTAATTTTCATCTAATTATGTAACAGTGTTCCCACCATTTGTGGTTTTTATTTGGTCACATTTTGGCTGCAAAACTTGATTCTGTCTTGATGAAGTAAATACAAAAGGGGAATCTTTAAAGGCATTGGCTCATGCTCTCTAGACGCACCCTAAAACGTAGATATCAAAATCAGCCAACAATTAACCTTAATTACAAATGGTTCATAGTTAACTGATAAGAACACATTGCATTTAACAGAGGCACACATCCTAAGAACCTTAGAATGGAATGTGACTACCTTGTTAGACTATTGAACCATATAACCCATCATTCTTTATTTTAACAAAATTTCCACCAAGTCTCTAAAACACTTAGAAATTATGTTATATTACAATATTTATTCTTTTTAAATAGTTATTCTTAAAATAAGAGCCAAATTTGAAGGAAATTGTCATGTCATTTATCAGGTTTGTATTCCAAGAGTTTTCATGGAGTTATTTCATCCACATAATCCTGAATTTGGATACAAGCTCAGGAACATATAATGAACAAAAGACACCTCTTTAATAAATAATACCAAAAAATCCTTGACATTCATATGCAAGATGAAACTAGCCCCAGACTAACCCCTTTAATGTTGTTTTTACTATTTCATCCTATTCATAAAACACACTGAAAATTGAGACTGGAGAATGTACTCAGAACAAAAATTTTAAAAAAAAAAAAACACCAATTAAATAAAAATTTTGCTTGTTAATGTTACTACAGAAATCCTTCGCAAATAATTTAATTTTGAAGTCACTGAAAAAAAATAAAGACAATATAAAATCTGTACGACAAGTTGTCTGTCAGAGAGAAGACACTAAATATTTCTGCTTTCAGTTCATTCTCTGCCTATACCTTCCCAATTATTAAAGATTCAAATTGACCTCAAGAAGCAAAAGTGACCAATGCTGTTCCTCAGGCAGCTTTGAACTTCTTCTGGCCTAAGTGTATGTCCCCATCTTTCATTAGTTTAAAGTTCATACATAAGAAACATATACATACATATATACATTCATATATGCCCTGTGAAACATGCAGAATTAGGAAACAATAATATAACGTTCTTTAGGAAGTGAACTAAAATAGTTAAATTCATCTATACTCCCATGGGATTGAAATTGAGAATGGCCTCCATCATTGCATTCTTAACGTGACTGACTTGTCCTGCTCTCAACAACCGAGCAGCTTCTGTCAGTTGACTAGTATTATAGTTTTCACCAAAGGTAGAAGGTCAGAAAGCATTTGTTGATGGCTGTTCATGTGTGCGGCAGGAAGTTACACATACACACAAATGAAAGCTAAAACAGAATTGTGTGTAGATAACCATGTAATAATAACTGATAGTCAATGCTTGGAAGATGCAAGAGTAGGAGAACACACACACACACACATATGGGGAGAGAGTCAGGGAGAGAGACACAGACACACACACAAACACACATACACACATATGGGGAGAGAGTCAGGGGCACACAGAGAGAGAGACACACACATACATACATACACACACACACACACACACACACAGAGAGAGAGAGAGAGACAGAGAGACAGAGAGACAGAGAGACAGAGAGACAGACAGAGAGACAGAGACAGAGACAGAGACACAGAGGGAGACAGAGAGAAAGAGACAGAGAAACAGAGACAGAGACAGAGACAGAGACAGAGGCAGAGGCAGAGGCTGAGACACAGACAAAGACAGAGGATTACACATGTTTGTGGGAGCACAAAGAAGCCAGGAACACATGATGGAGCCCTGAATTTGAGTAGTTGATTAAGTGCTTTCATATTTGAAGGTTTGGATTGTTCTCTTTTCCTTTGAAGCCAAGAATTTTCCATTTATTCATTTAAAGACATCAAAAATAGACACCTTTTAGTTAGTGCATTTAATTCTCAATGACCTTAGAAAAATCACTTTTTTTCTTCAGATATATTGAATACTTAAATTTAAATCACTGATAAAACAGAAGATTTAATATTTCTCATATATCTTAATGTGTCTCCAACTCTTATCTATGAAGCATTAAATGAAAGGAATGATGATAATAATAATAATAAAAGAATCCAGGGACAAATAACTTGGAAATGTAGATGCTAAGGGATAAAATTTAATAGAAAAAATACCCTCAAGTATGGATGCTTTCTCCAGTATGATGACCTGAGTTACCCAGAATGCACAACTAGTAAGGTCCTCTGCTTTATGCACGGTGGAATCTTCAAAACCATGAGAAACGTTTGCTGTGCAGAACAAAGGAAGTCCCACCAAAACCCAGTGTTAATTCTATCTTAGGAAACAAAATCAACTTAAGTTATAGTTTCTATCATTAACTTTAGGTTTGATTTTTCTTTTTATATCAAAATTTAAAATAATTTATGTTATAATTTCCCTATGTGTGTGATTTTCCTGCCCTTAGGTCCAGAAACCACCATTTTTCTAATATGCTATATTAACAATGCCAATATTAATAGTCAGCTTATTATAAATTCTTTATTTAATCAAGTAGTTTAGTTATTAACACATTGATTCAATGGCTATCAGTTTAGCACTTCAGTTCTATATACTTTGTGCAGAACATTAATAGCAATACCTCTTTGGGCTAAGCATATAAATTTAAATCAAGGGTATTGCTGTGTGTTTATCTCCAATGTAAGGAAGGAATAACATGTTTTCCTTGCCTTTTCGTGTGCTATTTCCTCTTCATGTTCGTATTCTTTCTTCAACTTAATATTGAGCTGGAGCTGTATGTCTCTTAGGATGTTCTAGGATGTTAAAAAGGAAATGATCGATGCTGATCTCTCTACCTCTCAAACAGCCTGGAAAGATTAGCAGGCCTAAGATAGGAAAGGTAACTTTATCTTTTCCTCTGATCTGCTGCCAGGGATGGCAAGTATCATTCCCAAATTGGTCCTGTCCTCATGCCCTGACTCTGATTAGCCAAGCATAAAAAAAAAAAATCACTTCTCCTTGGATCACAGGGAAAGAAATATTGATGTGTGAAATGGAACATTTCATTGTTCCGATGAAATATGTAAAGGCTTCCAGAACCCACTTGCTCAATCAGCATTAAATAGCCTTCTTCCTTCCAGCCTTGTCCTTAATCTAAAAGGAGAAACTCATGATTTATAAATGACTGAGAAAAAGACTGCCATGTTTTTTCTCATTCAAACTCTTCTGGAAGAAGTAGGTGTCTAGAAGGGAACAAAATTGCTGCCTCATCTTGAGAATTAATTAAGCCAAAGAGGTCAGAGCACAGTAATTAAGAGCACACAATTTGTAGCTGAAACTTCTGTGTTCAAATCCTTAATTCTGATACATTCCTTGTTATAAATTCCTGGACCTCCATTTTTATATAAAATGAGATTAAGAGCATAAGTGTTGATGTTATTATAAATATTGTAAGAGTCATGAGACAACACCCTATGAACTTTAAACACATAACAGCCTGTAAGAAACTGATAAGAAATATATTGCCTAAAGCAGGTATTTCATTTTTGAAAAAGAGTAGATGAGTATGATTTTTTTTTCTATTTAAAATCTTACTTATTGCTGGGCAGTGGTAGCACACGCCTTCAATCCCTGTGCTTGGGAGGCAGTGGCAGGTGGATTTCTGAGTTCGAGGCCAGCCTGGTTTACAGAGTGAGTACCAAGACAGCCAGGACAACACAGAGAAACCCTGTCTTGAACACCCCCCCCCAAAAAAATCTTACTTATTCCGAATTTCGTTAGGACCTGTTTTATTGATCTTTGTGCATGTATAGATACATAGGTATGTCTACATATGTATAGGCATGTAGAATCCTGGGAGTTTTCCTTGATAGCTTTCCATTTTATTTATTGATGCAAGGTCTCTGAATTAGTCTCAGAACTCACTAATATACCCAATGTAGATATCCTGACTCCATCTCCTTCTTTGGATCAGTGGGATGATAAGATGACCATCAGGACCATTTGACAAGTACAGGGGTGCTGGGCATCTGAACTCTAACCCTTATGGACACATGGCATATGCTTTATCCACTCATCTGTCCTCTCCAGACCAATGAGTCTTGGGTTTTT
>NW_022196899.1:17896418-17947692 GCF_008632895.1 Mastomys coucha
TTGCTTGTTTTGTTTTGTTTTTAGTAAGTCTTTTTCATTAAATATCTAGCTTTACGAGGGAGAAATGTTTAGATGAGAAACAGACATACAACAGATGGTAGAAGGTATACAAAAGGAAATTAGGCAACCAAGTTTAGAGAAGATGGTTATTTAAAGTAGAATTCAGGGGAAAATGTTGTTCTATTTGTAAAGAAACAACCAAGGAAATGTGGTGGTAGTTTAGCTTTTAAACTTAGTTATAATTGTTTAATTTTTTTCATAGGTATACTCTGATGGTGAAAAGTTTAATTACAGCACAAAGCACAGGATATTCTAAATGAATAGGATAATAACCAGAATAAGAAATGGGCCATTTTCTTTTAACAAAAATGTCCATAGGAAAAACAAATTCCTGGGTAATGAACATGAAGAAATTCAAAAAGTATTTGGGACATGGGTTCGACGTGGATGGGTAGCAAAGACATAGAAAGTAAGTCTTTAAGCAGACAAAGATAACATTTTTTAAAAGCTATTATATAGTTTTTCTTGGTAAGAAGAATATTTTTGTGGTGGTTTTAATACATGTTGTGGAGTTCACATCTGATACCAGGTGGCAGGAAGAAACTAGACTTTCTGATGGATGATGTGAGAACAATATCTGGGAATACAGAGATGGGAAAACTGCAGCTTACAAGGCAGAGAATCCTGGGATTCTAGAACAATCAGGACAGTGTGCTCTAGAGACAAAAATTAAAGGTGGATGGGATCAGGAGAGGCATTTCCTTTATTCTGAGTGACAGGAAAGGAGGGTTTTTGAGAAGACATGAAAGGAGAGGCTGCTTTTTTATGTTCATAAAGCATTCCAAAAAGAAATTGGCTCAGAAAGGACAATGAGGAAGCGCAACATGAAAGTGCTTGAATGGTTTGGAAATGGGTCCTTATTAGGTGGTCTGGTACAAGATCCAAGCAAACAGACAATGCAGGGACAGACATAATATACCTTTGAGAACAATGGTCACACCCAGGAGCTAGAACCCTAAGTGTTGTTTGAGAAATAAACTGTATAGAGGAAGGAAGAAAGAAAGAGGTTTTCTATAGTAGCTTCTATAAGAAATTCTGAAAACCTTAAGTTTGCCCATGTCAAAGATGAATGGTAGGAGAAGGTGTGGTGGGAAACCTTGAGGCCATAGACTGTCATGGGTTTTCATGACACCTTGGATGTGCTCAAGTTGGATGACGCCCTTCTGATTTTCCCCATCATCTCATTGTCTATCAGAGGAGGCAGAGATACAGAGGAAATTCAACCTAGTGTTTCAAAAATTGGATCTGGGGAAATCATGAGATATAAAATCATGTATTAAAAGTTTTTTATTGTACTCCAAAATTTTGAAAATAGATTTATAAATGGATAGATTATATAAAAATAATCTTTCTTGTTTCATTTCATTGATTCATGGGAAGAAGGTTTTTTAACCTACTTAAATGGATTTTATCCTATTGGATTCATGAATGGTGAATGATAGTGTTCTGAAATTGAATTGGGAAAAACATCAATGTTTCTTATACTAAAGTCAGGGTTACAGTTGTGGTCCATTAAAATCATAAATATTTCAAGGGCTGGGAGCCAAATGGCTCATTTGGATTAATAAATGAAGAAGCTAAGCATGACAAATGTGCAAACAGTTTCAGGTGGGGAGGTGCAAGCACATGTTTGGAAGGAAAGCTGGGATGGGAAAAAAAGAATAAAAGAGTTCTTGTGGGACACAGAACCAAGACAGTTGAGCTATGTGCACTTAACTCGAGGAAGCAATAAACTGAAATGTTGATCACATTCATGTTTTTGTACTTGCTTTAATGTTAACCTGAGTTACTTTCCCCAATAGTTCCCTGGGAATACAAACCTTACTTGACATGGATTAACAGGAAAAAAAAATGTCTTACCTAATACATAAACATATTTAAGAAAACACCATCTTATGTAGTTGTGCTTATCAAAGAACTAGAAAGCTATATTATGTATAAAGAAATGGAGAAACTGAGAAGTAGTAGGAATGAAGCCAGGATCATGAAGCATTTCTGCAGCAGGGCTGAGCATGTATTAAGAAAGCACTTAGTCATTGATCAAACAACATAGTTCATTCATACTTAGTGGCACTTACTATACGCTTCAAACCGTGTAAGCAGATGGAGCTTCAGTGGTGAATAGGCACCCACTTCCTTCACTGGTAGGGTTCAAACCTTATTTGCATATCATCTATGAAGACAGCAATACCACTGAGCCCAAGACAAAGCATGAACTGGGACTAACATGGGTACTAGGATGTTAAAGAAGTATATGTCTCCAAAACTGCTAGACTAAAAGTCCGAGAGCAATAAAGGCAAAAGATGAAAATCAATAGATGCTAAAAGAAGTCACTGCTTGAAATTCTAGCAAATCGAAGAACTAGCAAGTCCTTGCAAAGGAAGTCCTAGCAAATAGAAGAACTCCCGTGAGAAGAAACCTAGTATAAGATGATGATCAATCTCACTGGATAGAGCAACAGAATAAAGCATTGTTCAGAAATGGCATCAGAGAACAAAGTATGAGAAGGCAATAACCCCCTTGCCAAAATGTAAAATAAAATAGAGGGGACATTTGTAGCCTGGAAGTGTAGCTCTGAAGAGGTGGGCTTAGCCAGCATGCAGAAAGCTTTGGGGCTAACTCACCCAAAGAGCAAAAACCCTGACGAAGAAAATCCTTAATTTAGAAGGCTCATAAATCTCAGTGCAATGTCCACCTTTCATTGTGTGCAGTGGCATGCTAATTAAGATCATAAGAAACAAAGTGCTCATTCAGAAAAGAAATAATTCCATAAGTGATATATTTAGGAGGTAATGATATTTATAGAAGAAAAATAAAACACCATTAAATATAATGATATTTATAGAAGAGAAATATAACACCATGGAAAGACATCATGAAGTGTCAAGTGTAAGTTACTTGACTCAGATCTCTCGCATGTATTTTTGCCTGCAGGCATGCAAACATATACTCACAAGTTACAGAAAATGTTAATATAGAAATGTTCACAAATGGTCTGGCTAACTTGAGCTGTAGAAGGATTGATTAGTACCATGATTTTGTTGTAATTTCTAAAGAAAAGATTCAGAATTTATATTGGAAAAGGTGAGTTTATATGGAGTAATATGATATAAGAATATATTTTAGATAATCATATCAGGGAATTGATGACAAAGATGAAAAGTCTTTGGGAAAAGTGAATTCCATTTTGTAATATATAAGAACAAATAGAATTTTGTAGTTGATGACATAAAAATCACAATTTAGGCTTTGAGTTAAACATTTTGAATAGCCATTGAAATATTGGATCTGTCAAATTATCCAAACTGCTTTTAATATTGAAGGCATCAGTCAATTTTTGTTTTAATAATTACTTTTTCAAGGGTTGATTTTTTTCTGCCTTTTTGTTTGTTTGTTTTTGGTTTTTTGAGACAGGCTTTCTCTGTGTAGTCCTGGCTGTCCTGGAACTCACTCTGTAGACCAGGCTGGCATCGAACTGAGAAATCCACCTGCCTCTGCCTACCAAGTGCTGGGATTAGGATTGATTTTTTTTAAAAAAAAAATACTCGACTCAAATTTATATTACATTAGTAAGGCTTCCAGAACATTTGGGAAGGTTATATGTCACTCCTAAAGACAGCAACAAAACAAGATGTTGAACACATAACTACTTTTCTACTTTCAGACATGTCTAGAGTTCAACTTGTCTCCTGCCAGATGAAGCATAAACACAGTGAAACCTGCATGCACTTAAGCCTGCCCGATGCCACCTCCCTGTCACTCAGCACAGGCTTTTGTGGAAGCCACTGCACTTTGCCTTCTGACATTAACAGATACTAGATCCTGGGCTCAACACGGTTGCATGGGCATAGACAAGACAGCTCCGTAACATCTAACATCATGTTTTGCTTAGGACTGCTGAAAGTGACCTTACATCCCAAGTCCCTAAAGTCCATCTATAAATATGGACTGCTCAATGATTTTTCCCAGTTTTCTGAGTTTGTAAGTTGAAAACCAATCGTCTTTTCTCAGTGCATGACTCAGTTTGCTCACTTTGTGTCTGGACACTATAGAAACATTAATCTGATTGTGTTTATTGCTCATAAAAATGATGGCTAATTTATGAAAATCTTCTAGAGTTTGAGGAGGCATAGCGATTTAAAATTAAAAGTCCTGAGAAATATTTTATGTTCTTGTGATGTTTCTTGATAGTTACCAAGAGTTTCAACCTAACGAGCCAAAGAGAGGTTGTTTTGGTGAAGTTTGTTTCCACAATCATATCTTTTCTGTATATTAATATGTAACTTTATAATTCACTTATGAATTCAGGTTACATATGTGAAATATGACACAGGCACACAGTGGGTTTCTGTGGCAGGTACAGATGAGCAGTTGAAATATGGAAGGTAAGAATTATAAAACTACTATAATTTAAGGGAAGAAATGAAGACCTTCTTCACCATTTATAACAATTAGTAGTTAAGTTCTATTTTATTGGGGAAAATATCAGTTTCTCAGAACTGAAAATTGATCTGTGTTTGTACACAGTCCTAGCAAGGAGTGAATGAATGGTGAGGGAGAGCCCCAGCCTGCTTCCTCTACCCATGCTTTTCAAACAATTCCTAATAGCAGCTTGTCTTTGATCCATGACTAAATAAACAGCGAGAGGAAAGGAAAACTGGATTTCTTTTCCTGGTAATTTAGAAGATATTCCTATTCATGTTAGATTGAATTTTAAAAGTAACAAAGAAGGGCTGGGAGAGAGCTCAGTTAGTAACATCGGCTACACAGACATGAGGAAGATCTGAGCTCAGATCCCAGTGTCCTCGTAAAAATTTGGATGATCCATGAATTTAATCCCATTTGTGAGGTAAAGTAGACAGAGAAGGAGGAGGAGCAGAAGCAGTAGAACAGGAAGTAGGGCCTTGGGCTTGGTGGACAACCAGTTTAGTGAACTCACTGTACACCAAGTTCAGTGAAAGACCTGTCTAAAAAGATAAGTGGAACTGCTATGAAAGAAGGCACGTCACACTGACCCCTGACCCTCACACACTTGTAATCCTGGTTCACAGAACACTGTTTGAATCCCTAATGCTCCTTTTATATAAAGCAATCTCAAGTGTCCAAACTTTAGAATAGCACAGTATCCCGCAGTATAGAATTTCTATGCATCAAGAATTGTGTGCATAAATACTCACACATAAATATAGCAAAGAATCTCCTAGAATAGTCTATGAATTTATATTTCAGAGTAAAAGATAATTTTTGTGCATTCCTCAGTGAAAGCCCTGCTCTGTCTTGCCTCAAAGACCTCCACAACCCCCACCCCCAGTCCTTTTCTCACATCCTTGTTTTCTCAGATCACCATCCAAAGGAAATTTGTGCATTTGAATTTTTGCTGTAGTGTCTTTTACTGATACCAGACAGTGATGCTCATTTACTTGTTTTCATTAACTTCTATAATTTGATATCTATAGCAAAGTCTGGAACATAAAAGCATTTAATAATGAAAAATAAATAAATCCTGTTAATCATTAAATGTTGAATAACATCAGATGAATAGAACCCTGTTCATTGTTCTGCCCATACTTCATATTGCCAAACCTTATATATATAAATAATACTATGTGTGTATGTATATATGCACATAAATTGCATGAGAATATGTTACATAATATTTAGAATGGATGATGTTCAATATATGTTTCTGCTTCCCATTCTCTGCTTACCTAGTTTCCTTTCCAAAGTACTTTTATGGAAAATGTTCTATAAATACAAAAAATGGGTACATTTCAGTCAACCAGAAGAGAATACAGCAATATAGTAGCAATGTATAAATTTGGAAGTTGGTCTGGATTGGAAAAACTCAATTATCAGACATGAGAACTCAAGAGACTGATTGGGAATCCAGTATGACGAAATGTCTGATAAGCAAGAATTACTTGTTTAGGAAAGAGTATATAATTTAATATGCTTAATGTTATAATTTAAGGTTTTACAGCTAAGTGACGATTTATCATTTTAGATAGCTTCACCATATTTTGGCCAGTATATGTGTGTGTGTGTGTGTGTGTGTGTGTGTGTGTGTGTGTGTGTGTGTAAAAAAATTTCTGAGTGCTGTTATTGAAGGCACAATATTACCATGTCATGTTGTAAACAAAATTCTTGAATATACATTTGGCTATAAATACAGCACTATATTTTGGTAAAAAATACACACAACAATGTGGAATATATTAATTGAATTATATATAATGTCATAAATTTTGGAAAGTGACCTAATTTATTCTCTCTCCATATATAATTTATATAATGACATATATTCTTTATAATGTATTTCTGATCATTAAGGAGTCCTGTCTTAATAGACAGTTGAGTCCATGTGGAGCTTCATACTTGCAGAGGTGGATGTGCTTTTATGGATTCAAGAAGATACTCCCACTTGGATATGTTTTTATAAACACTATGTGTACTTTCCAGCCGTCTACCTTTCCTAAAAAGTTAACGTGACAGATTGCTGTAATTTTCAGATTGCTAAATACTTCTGTCAAATCCCTGAAGGCATTTTCAGAATTTAGTTCTCGGGTTTGCTGGAATGACTTCCAGGTTCCCCTTTTTGGGAGCGATGGAGTGACAGCAGCTAGAAATTGTGATTCATCCTTTGAGCTTCTGTCAAACATTCGCAGGAAGAGGAAAATAACTAATCACTTACTAAAAATGGCAGCAGATGCCAGAAGCAAAATTTCATTCAACCTGTTAGCTTCACTTCTGGAATGAAACCATCTAATTAAAATTCTTAGTTTAAAATGATATCATTCTTAAAAAAAAAAAATAACATCTGCTTCCAAATCATGAGGCACTGGATCTTAGGCTTAATGCTTTGCTTGTCTGAATATTTATTTATCTATTTATTTATTTATTTATTTATTTATATATTCATTAATTCACTCGTGTTTTGAGACAAGTTCTTACTACACAGAACTAACAGTTCTGAAACTCACTATGTAGATCAGGCTAACCTTGAATTTAAGAGGTCTACCTTAGCCTCAAAGTTCTCACAGCAACCTTCTGCAGCTCTTCAGCTTGCATATATCTATATAAACATGAATGCCATGTTGTTCTATACCACAAAAAAAGAGTTAATAGAGTCTCACAGATAAATTAAGTATCCCGATTCTAACTGCTCTAGTGGTATTATTTTAACCATATTAAATTCCATGAAATGGTGATTAATATTTTGGTTCACTTTTCCAATACTTAGTTCTTTTATATATATTATTTCATATTGTTCGTGATCTCTTAAATATGGAAAAAAATCAAGAAACCACAGATCACATTTGTAATCCACAGGACACTTTGTTAAAATGGCAAACCAAGGAAGTACCAATGGAAAAATTGCTTTTGTTTTATATTGAGCTATATACACCCAGCGTGCAGAACAGTATAGGAAGGGCTACGATTCATGATTTAGACTTTATCAGAGAGGAGATATGATAGCAAGATTGCAATTGACCTAGCCTGTGCATAGGAGGCACAAGGCTAAAACAGTGTATGACTGTCAATATCTGTGTAACATATTCAGAGAGAACATTTCCCTTGTTGGCTTAACTATAAGTTAATGCTGGACTCGCTATTTTCCCCCACTGCCAATCATTGTAAATGTATAACTATCCAGGTAGAGAAATAATTGCATTTTCCTTTCACATCCTTCTTACATCTGCTACCTAACAGAGCTCTGTGAGGTTACATGTTCTCATTCTAGCATGAGGGTCAGCCTCACAGAGCACAATTTCATTGATGAAGAACATAGAAGTTAACTGATAGATATAGCATCAACCTGATGTTTGGGTTCTGACTTCTGGCTTTTAGTCCAATTGCAGCTTTGACATGCTTCACAGTTTAGATAAAATATGTCAAATTCACCAAGTTCACTTGGCTCAAAAATGTTAAAAATAAAAAAAAAAATGGTAGTATCTGATGTATAATCCAGAAATATGAATGCACTCTGGAAAGGAACTTCAGAATCTGTTTTCCCTAATCTTTAATGTGTCTCAGAATTATAAAATACATTTTAATATATTGGCTGCACCTATGGTTCAAACTGATTGATATCATATTGAAAATGCTACTGAATCTTATTGAAAATTGAAAAACGAATTGTACTGAGAAATATTAAAAATTGACAACTTTGGACTGATGATGGTTTTCTAAAGTCTTCTAAGTTTATTCATGTGGATTTCCCATGAGGACAAGCTCCTGATACTATAGCCATTTTTCCTTCATAATTTCAAAGTATTCCATCAAAACCAGAGTATTTCTGTAATGACCATATTCTAGATGGACATGTTATCGCAGAGACTGTGAACGTCAAAGGCTGAAAATGTTATCGAAAGGCAAAACATTTCCACCAATCCCTAGGCATTTGGTTGCATTCCAATTTGATCAGTGAAGGTTATATATAATATGTGCTTTTAAAAAAATACTACGTTGCATATTTAAGGGATCCAATGTGATGTTGTAAAATACAAGACATGTGGCCTTGGGATTATTCATGCAAGGCTCAGAATTCCAGACCTTGATTCACTTGTTCAGTTCAGGTGCCAGACAAGGCTACTTCAGCAGGAGGCTAACTAGCCTTTTTCAGTTAGTTGACCAGGAAAGTTCAAGCAAACTTTCTGTTCAGGAGAATTCATTCCCTCTGAAAGCAGTGATTTCTTTCCATTTCAGTCCATGAGCACTGTTCAGGTCCTTCGCTCGTGTTGAGAAGGCTACAAAGAGAAGTCAGCATAGCGTATTCCCTAAGCATTCTGCGTTAAGACTGCTGTTCAATTTTTCTGTTGTTTCCCTGTGGAAGGTCGAACATCATTGCTAGCATTGCCACAGGTATTATAGGTTAAAACTGTCTGCTAGGCGTGTATTCTGCTAAAATTAATGGCAATGAGAGTTCATAAGAGTCAGAAGCATGAATGAGAATAAAAAGCAGTTCTTGTGTGTGAGGTGCTAATTTTTGTTGACCTAGATTCAGCATTTCAGTTTGTTGAATTAACCTGTACTGGCATAAAGCATATGGTTACACTCAGATCACAGTCAAATGCATATTAACTGCAGAAAATATTGAAAAGACTAAAGGGATAAGAAGAGTTATCAATGCAGTGACATGTGAGAACAAAGCACTTACCACCTCACCGGTGGGTAGTGTGCCTTTGCTCCTTGAGGGCGCCCTTGTGTTCTACTCAGACCTCGGCACGGAACTCGAAGGCAATACGAAAGGTAAAGCTTGCAGAGTGGACCCCTACCCTACTTGTCAGCTCATCCTGCATTCCTCAGGGGCTAGCTGATAGCTATAACAAAGTTGGGCACTAGCAGTTACTGTGGTAGTTTCAATAAAAAATGGTCCCATAGCTTCATTTATTTGAATGCTTATTGACCAGAGAGTGGAACTCTTTGAAAAGACTAGAAGGATTAGGAGGTGTGGCCTTGCTGGGGGGAAGTATGCCACTGTGGTGTCCTTTGAGGTTTGAAAAGCACCTGCAAGGCCAAGTCTCTTTCTGTCTGCTGCCCATGAACAAAATGTAGCTCTCATGGAGTGCTCCAACCCCACAATGATGGCCCCGATTAAATGCTATCTTTTATAAGAGTTGCAATAGTCATGGTGTCTCTTCCCAGCAATAGAACAATGGCTGAAACAGTTCCTTGCTACACTCAAAACATTTAAAAAAATATCCCTGGCAGTTAAGAAATACAAAATAAAACTACATTGAATTTTCATATTTTCCCCAGTTGGAATGGAATGGTTAAAAAGAAAGAAAACAATTGAAACAAAAAACTGATGAAACCTTGTTCAGTGCTGAGATAGCAGACTGACACCACCGCTCTGGAAAATAGTTGGAGCATTTTTTAAAAAAGGTAAAAACAGATCTGACAATTCCAGCAATATTACTTTTTGTCATATCCCCAAAGGTCTGACTCTACATGTCACCTCACAGAAATGTGCTCGGCCACATTTATTGTAGCTGTATTTGCAAGCATCAGAAAATGGAAACAACCTGAATGTCTTCAACCGGTTAAAAGACAGTGAAAATACTACGCCTAGATACCATGAAATTCCACTCATCTGCAGAAACGAAAGTGAAATAAGGAAATCTTCAAGGAAATGTATGGAGTTAGTAACTATTACATTGAGTGAGGTAAAACAGACCACGAAAGGCAAGTGCTATATACATTCTCTTGATTCTGAATTCTGTGTCCGTACCTTTAGATGAGTATATATAACCCGGAATAATCTCTGACACTGCAAAGTGAGAGTTGAACATGGCATGGGGCATGGGGAAGCTCTAGAAAAGGGAAAAATGGGTCACAGGAGCTATGAAAGAGGGAGAATAAGGAAGAGGAGGAGGTGAGAGCCAGAGAAGCAGGATACCGGCTGTGAGTATGTATCTTCTCTCTAGGACAGGAAAACTACCTATAAACTCTCAACAACATGTCTGTCTCAGCAAGACTTACATTGATGATCATACCAGTTGACAAGCCAGTGTGAACGGGGAAGTTCTCACAAGACTTTTAATTTAACCCTTTAGATGAAGAACTACAACTGATGACTCCTTAGAGGTCCATGTAGTTCCACGTCTCTGCACATAATCTCATTCTATGCATTGTTCCATCCGCATTTTTTTTTGTGAAATATGTTGTATTATAAATTAGTGAATAAAAAAATAGTGCTACTAGCTCTTCAGGAAAATGTAATTTATTCTCAGTAGAGAATTTCTGGAACCTTCGCTATCAATGTTTGGCCAGAAGATATCAGAAATGGGGACATTCTTGAGGATTAAGACCTCTCTACCTATGGGATCTGATGATATCACATGATGACCAAGGTCAGGAACAACTTAGAGTAAAGGTCATTCTCTCATTGCTCAATTTCTTGCTTCGTGTATTGGTGAAAGAAAAATGCCATATATTTCTGATGCCAGTGGTTACAGTGTGGTGAGCACAGTGGGAAACCCATGGGTCACTGCATTTTATCTGCATTTGTGAGGGAGGGCTGGGATATGTGAAGTAAGTCTGGCTATGAGTTCAAGGCTGGATTCTAGGATCCAACAAAATACAGTAGAGGATTATCTCGGGACATGCATACTCAGAGGCAAGATCGCTATATAATGAAGAAGGACACTAAACAAACTCATTTTTTACATTTTTAGCTCTCTGTATTCTTTCCATTATCATTTGCATCCTATCAGACGTCACTCAAATGGTAAAATATTAAAACTCATGCCTATGCTCTGCCATTCAACAGCAGCGATGACGTCTCCAACAGTTAAGTCATTAGGTGGAAAAAGTACAAAGACAGCTTACATGGTGAGAAAATTGAGCATTTTCTCAAATTTACCAAAACAATCTTGATGAATCATTGCAAAAATCAAATATTTGCAGTTTCAAATTAACAGCAATGTATCTATTGGTAGGTTAAAATGGCAATATAGTAATAAACAGGTAGAAACAGAAACAATGAAAATGTGTGAAGGGCTTGTTCCGGTTGTATATTTAGAAACATACAATATAACATTATTTAATATACACAACAGTATAGAAATATGTATCATAATTCTAGTTTAAAATAGGTCAGTAATTCACAATATAATTTTACCTTCCATTACAAAAATAATTATTACTCCATATTTGTTGCTATCCATTATTATGTGAAGGAGTAGCTAGCTCAGTAGTAGAGCACCTGCCTGCTTTGCTCAAGTCACTTGTTGAGCCACAACATTTGAAAGGATCTTTATGATCTATAGACTCCTAAGCTTTCACACATGCAACTACCTCTGCCATGTGTCTTTCTTATACTATTCTGTTTGATATCCTTATGCTGTAATGCATAAGAACTTCTACATAGATAATTCCTTTCACTAATTTTCATGCTTGTTAATTTAAGCTCTTTTAATACTAAAATATGGATGCATTTTCACGATCATTGGGGAAACACTAAAGCTTGCCTATTTGACTAAAAAGGAAAGCATGCATTTTCCCTCCGTAGACTACATGAAAACATTAAGGCTGAAGTTCCTTGTGCATATGTGAACAATTAAGCTGGGCAAAGACCAGAAACAGAATCACTGAGTTATGAGTTATGGATGTCTGTGGTTGTACAGATAGTGTCCATGAGTCAGCGCTACTGAGGGGAATGAACGAAGCGTCTGTCTGCAAGGATACTGCTTTGTGAGACTTAACATGTATTAATTGCCTTCTTTAATTTTCGTAAGTCCTTCATCAACTTCTTTCTCCCATAACACGTAATAGGCAATAACCTCTCAGTTAAGACATTTGTCTGGGTTAAAAATACAATGTTCTTATCCTTTACGTTTAAAATATCTCCAGTCATGGGGAACTAGAGTGTTAAATAACCAACTAAAATGTATAACCAGCCATGGGATCATTAAATAAGACAAAATAATATTTATTATGACTAGTATTTGGTAGGACTAGGATTTGATAAAAAAAAATCATAAACAGAATGGTTAAGTATGTTTTAATTTTCTACCAAAGGTATTAAATAGTTCCAGTATTTAAAAGTGCAATACAGGCAACCTAGGAAAATAAATTTAAGTACTGACCTGTGAATTCATTTATTCATGTATATGTATGTGATGTGTGTGTGCTTTCCCACAGGCATTGATGACTTTGTGTGGATATGTGTGCACACGGGCTTGAGTGTATACAGTACTTGGACACTGAGATGGGTATGTGTGTACACGTGTTTGTGTGGGTATGTATCTACTTGGACACTGAGATGGGACTTTGCATTTTCTTTCTACTTTATTCAAGGTGGTAGAGTCATCCATTCAAACCCAGAACTAGCTGATATAATTAGTGTCATTCGTCATCTTACTCTGGGTATGTTATTTCTCATCTTCACAAGATAGAAATGCCTGCACAGCATTTACCTGGGAACCCAAATTTATTCCCCTTGTGTGTATATCAAACATTTTAACTGCAAAGCTGTAACATCCCTCTAAATCTTAATAAGATTACTACTCAGTCAGCATGGTAAGACCTCCTTAACATTATTATAAAGAAAAAAGTCTGATTCACTTTAAAAAAATGAGTAAACAAAGTATTTTCATTCAAATTCACCCATAATAGCATCATTTACCAGGAAATTAAAAAACTGTTGAAAGGTGTTCTTCTAAGTTAATTCAAGATATGAAGTAAGAAAAGACCCACTCTCACTAAAGATTTAGAGCAACCAGACAAGAGAAATAAATAAAATAAAAAATCAATAAACTATTCTTCTTCAACATCAACAAAAGTTAGCATTTTTTAAAATGACTACTTGAAAATAAATTAAGAAAACAGCTCCATTTAAATTTCAAATAATATTAAGATGATTCCACACAAATAGCAGAATGTAAAGATCTATACATAGAAAACCCAATATATTGATGAAATATATAAAACATAAAAGAGATATAAATTGAGTTAATGACACGAGATGGGACTAGTTAATACTGCTAACATGTTCATGCTACCCAAAATGGTCTGTGCTGGTTAGATTTATGTCAACTTGACACAAGATAGAATTCTCTGAAAGGAAGGAACCTCAACTGAGAAAATGCCCATAGGGCAGAGCTATAGGAAATTTTCTTAGTGATTAATAGGGAGAATTCAGCCCATTATGAGTGACATTATTTCTGGACAACTGGTCCTGGGTTCTAGAGGAAACCAGGCTGAGCAAGCCACGTAGAGCAAGCTAGTACGAGCACCCCTCCATCGCTTTTGTATCAGCTCCTTCCTCTTAGTTCCTGCCATACGAGCTACTGTTCTGACTACTTTCTTTCAGTGATGAACTGTGTGATATGGAAGTGAAGGCCAAATAAACCTTGACCTTCCAAGTGGCTTTGGTCATGGTGTCTCATCACAGCAAGCGTAACTCTATCTCAGACAAGTTGATACCCGGATAGTGGACTATTGCTGTGACAAACCTGGCCATGGTATCTTGGAGAAGATCATGGAAAGATTTTTGGAACTTTCAGCTAGAAAAAGCTATATAGTGTTGATAGCTTACTGGACTGTTTCGTAGGAGTTTGAGAGATAATAAGAAAAAAAGCTAAGCCGTGTTAGACAAAGGAGGCAGTTCTTGTGACGTTTGAGAAGGAGGCGGAGACTCCGCCAGGCCTTTTTGTGTGAAGAATCTGCCGTGTCCGATCAGCTGAGGCTGAAGAATCACCTGTTGTTCACAAGACACAAGAAACACTAAAGGAAAGCAGCTTTTGCTGAGATGACGCCGGTTAGCTTCAGCTGAAGACTAAGAAAAGAGCAGGATCAGTGCTCTGAGACTTCTGCAAAGTGTTTCCTAAGGGTCAGCACACAGAAGCTGTGTTCCAGAAATGGCCAATCTTGTCACTTCCTGTTTACAGCCCAACTTAGTAGTATAAGACTTACCCAGATGGCACTACTTTTCAAGGCATGAACGGGACCTGGAGGGAAGCTGGGGCTTGGCATTGTGAGAGGCTTGGAGAGGTCACTGGTGAAAGCGAAGTCCAGTTGAAATAAGGGCCACTGAAAATTTGAAGATGCACCTATGATAGGCCACTAAGGGCAGCAGCAAGCACGGAGTGGAGTTGGACTGAGCATAAAAGAAATTCTCTGTGTGTTGCAGAGGGCAGAGCCATGGAAGTGACCCAAGCCCTTTGGAGAATTCCAAAAGATTGTAACTTGATCCCAGACATTGGTTATTGTGTTATTTATACAGTTGGAATTTGACTTTAATTTTATTAGATTGTGGCTTGGCCCTGGTTCTTCCTAGTTGAAATAAGAAAGTGGTTTATTTTTTATTTCACAGGAGTCCACAGTTGAGAGGCTTTGAATGTGAAACTTTTAATTTTAAGTTTAAAGGCCACATTTTTAAGTATTTCGACTGTGGGGAGTTTTAAGTTTTGGAAGTGAATGTAATGCTGATAGTAATGTGTGATCATGGGCAAGAACAAGAACACCAAGGTTATGTTTTAACAGTAATATGTCCGTGTATAAAATTGAAAGGAAGTCTATTATGCTGCATAGTTTTACTTCAACTTGACACAAGTTAGAGTTATCTGTAAGGAGAAAGCCCAACTGAGAATAGGCTTCTATGAGACCTAAGTGTAGAATATTCTATTAATTAGTGATTGAAGAAGGAGGGCCCACACCATTGTGGATAGTCTTGCCATCAATAGACTAATGGTCCTGGCTTCTATAAAAAAGCCAGGCAAGCAAGCCTTGCTGTTCAAGCCAGTAACCAGCACTCCTCTGTGTCCTCTGCATTAGCTCTTGCCTCAGGGTTTCTTCTCTGTTTGTGTTCCTGTCTTGAATTTCTTCAATGATGAACATGACATGGCAATGTAAGCAAAATAAACTCTTTGCTCCCCAAGTAGCTTTGGTCATGTTTTTATCACTGCAAGAGTATCCCTAACAAAGAGAGGATCAATAGACTCAATCAATCTCTGTTGAAATAGAAAAGTATCCTAAAAGCCCTAGGAATAAAAAGGGAACTGAGACCGTTCTTAACAGAAAGAGCAGAGCTGAGTTCATCATTTTACCTGACTTGAAAGACAGCTCTAGTCATGGGAACAGACAATGTAAAATAGATCCAATGATCCATGGGAAAGGAAATGGGTACCACAAATGAATCACATCATTTGCCATCATCTGACTTTCAAAATAATTCTAAGATACAGTGAGAAAGGAGGAGTCTCTTCAATGAAGGGTCTTGGGGAAAGGTACGTCTATGTGATGAGAGACTGAGAGCAGTGGTTTTGACTGATCCTGAGCTAAGGGAGAGTGAGATTCCAACACGACTGAAAAGGGGAATCATCTCAAGTGATTAGATTAGAGCAACAAACTTTCTCTTCTCCAACATACATTTACAGGGTAGAAGATAGAGTTGGGTGCCCCTGTTGTTAGCATCCAGAACCTGTGGCGATACATGGGCGGGTCCACAGACCTGTTGCCAGGACAACGGCCACCATATTCCCAGAATCCATTGGGTTCAGCTCTCACCTTTACCTGGACTGCTATGTCACAACATATATATATGTGGGTACTTTCCTCCATCTTGCTCTCTTCTTCTCTCTCTCTCCCCTCTCTTTCTGCCCCTCTATCTCCTACACCATCTCAATTAAACCTCTTACACGTGGAACTGTGTAGGCCTGGTGTGATGTCCCACCGCAGCTCAAACACATCACCTGTCTGCTCAACCTCAGGGCAAGGCCTCTTAGGGATGCCAAGCGCTGGGAGTTTGCATTTATCCCACACTGACACCAGGGCACGTGTTGGGCTGAAGGAAGTACAGAGACACAGCTCTGAGGGGTGGGAAAGTGTAGCAGTCTGAGACTTCAGAGAGCTGGAATTGGTTCAGGGTCTCCAGGCCTGCTATGAGGCTGGAGCCATGGGGTTCTCAGGCTCTTAGACATCTAGGTGCAGCTGGCAGTTGTGGAAGTGCTGAGAATAGAGTGAAGTTCCTCGGGCTGTATGTAGCTGGGGGCCAGGAGAAAGGGGGAGGTCAGGCTAGTCGCAGCAGGGAGAGTCCTTGGCTTGATGGACAGCAGTCTTGGTGGTGGTTGTGGCTGGAAATGCAGAAAGGCCCTTCTACTGGAGATTAGACTGTGGCTCCTTCTCCATGGCTCCCCACTGTGAATATCCATGAAAAGAGCCAGTCCTTGGTTCCAAACAGCTTATTGTCATGGCGGAAAATGAATGCATCAAACCATACCCTACTTCTCACTGTGGATCTGAGGTTAAATACCTTTTTCAGGGAGGAGTGTCTCAAGGGAAGCTTATTGAGATGCCCTCTGAGCCTCTAGGTACCTCATTAGCATGGAGAACTATGCCTTGAGCCTATGAGACCACAGGTAACTGCTCTTTTTCTCTTGTCTTGGTCTGAGGTGCCTCATCTACACGGGAAAAGGCTTGGGGCATTGCCTTCCTGTGACTAATGGCTACAAATCTCTCCATGGGGGACTACTGCTAGTGACAGGGTCTCTGCATCTTCAAGCCTTTAGCTCCACCTTACCAGGCTTCCTCTCACAGTCCATGGCCCTGCAGTAGATATTTTGTATTACTTATTTAAGATAGCTAGATATGGTAATGCATGCCTATACGCCTAATACTTTGGAGGTAAAGGTGAATGGGTAAGAAGTTATGATGTACCTTGCCTTTAGCGTGAGTTTGATGCTACAAACTCTGGGTTACATGAGACCCTGTCTTAAACAACAAAAATTCAAGAAAACACACACACACACACACATACACACACACACACACACGAGTATTAAATCTACAAAAGTCTCTGATATTTGAATTAGTATGCAAGAAATATTATAGATGTAATTCTTTCTTACAAAATATAAAATAGTTTGGTATATTGAAGGAAGGAGAGATTATTGCAAGAGAGATCCATGAGTTTTGTGGTTTTATGGATATTTTAAAATGTAGGCACAGAGAGTTGTGAATGCCTGCAGACTCAACTCTGAGGAAAAGCTGAGATGAACCTAGACTATAAAGAATCTATGTATGTATTAATAAAAAAAATCAAACAATAATCATAGATTATTAATTCTTTTATTCATATTGCTTTAGTATTAAAAGGCAGAGAAATTGAATTAAGAGAAGTAGAACGTTTTTTGATTGATCTTAACTAATAGACTAGCCACTGAAGCTTATTTTCAGAATGATTTAATACTAGATATTGATACAAGGTTTTTTTTGAAGAAAACTAGAGGAGGCTGCTACCTCGAAACATGGGCTTCACAATGATCCATTATTCTAATTGACTATGTGTTTTGAAGTTGTATTATCTATATTTTCCTTTGCTTTAGAGATTGGTTTATAAGTAAAAGAGTACATCAGGAGTTAGGACAGCTATGTTCGAGCCCTACTTGTATTGTTTATTAACTGTCAGTGGAGGTCACTAATTCAATTTCTATAAGTTCGATATGTAGAACTGCCCCAGAAAATTATGGGAACCTTACTAAGAAGAAGAAACTTATTTATAACTAAAATATATGCACCATAGAGTCTTCTGCTATATCTAGATAATATTGGTACTTTTGACAATAATGGCTTGCCTAATTACTTTGGTTTATAACTCCGGAAGTGGAACTGAAGTGTTCCGTTTTGTTTGGTTCAAGGAGACATCCTTATTTAGTCTTTAGTCTTTAGTATCAACTCAGTTTTAAGTCTTTATTTCTTCCCTGCTTTTGCTTTATTTCCTTTCACATCTTAAAATGATGTATCCCTTGTCATTTTCTGTACTGCCAGTTTTGAAATGCCCTCGAGTTATTCATTATAAAGCTTCAACCAGATTTTGATGATAGCTATTTTTTGGATGAAGGCTATTTCATTGATTTGTTGCATGTTGCATAGGAATGGATACCTAGAGACACATATCTGTTAAATTCCTAGTATCACTTACAGTTATAGTTAGTGCCTCATACAATTTAATATAATTCTAATCTTTGCAGTTAAGAGTAATTTAAATTTTCTTTACAATATGAGGGAGTTCTTCACATTTTTTCACACATGTCCAACTTTTTGCAACCCAATAAATATTTGGCTTAATAGTGTTATAGAAAGACTCCATTGTTTATAACTCTTATCTCCATTTGTATTTCATATTATATTTTCATATTTTATTAAGTAACTGAAATATAATTTATATTTTATAGAGTATATGGAATTGATTTTTATTTATTTACATAGATTTCACCTTTTCTGTGGAGCCAGGAGAAACTATAGAATAACAACCACAAACTATATTTTATTGTGAATTTGTTCTGTTTTTACTGTATTTCACATAAAATATTGATGATTTGCAAGGGGATTTTCTTCTTTTATTAGATGTTTTCTTTATTTACATTGCAAATTTTATTGCCTCCAAAAGCTTCCCCATCCATTCCCCCTCCTCCTGCTGACCAACACACCCACTCCTGCTTCCCTGTCCTGGCATTCCCCTCTACTGTGGCATCAAGCCTTCAGGAGACCAAGGGTCTCTCCTCTCATTGATGTCTCACATGTGTAGCAGAGGATGGCCTTGTCATACACATAGGTCCTTGGTCCTATGAAGACTCAATAGATGTCCCAGTTTAGCAGAATCGAAGGAGGGGAGGTGAGAGTGGGTGGGTGGTTGGAGGAATACCTTGATAGAAAAAGGAGGAGGGAGGATGTGATAGGGTGTTTCTGCGAGGGAGGGAAACCAGGAAATGGCATAACAGTAGAAATGTAAATAAAGAAAATATCCAATAAAAATTAATAATATAAAATAAAACTCTATGTAACACTCTTCCATAGTGATCCCTCTTGGGCGGAGAAGCTGAGGTATATGTATCCATTTAAAGATAGTCATTCTGCAATCACCTATTCTCTTTCCCAATTTTATATACCCAATTAGTTGTTTTTAAGAAATAATATTAGCTACTAGAATTAGAATACCTTGATAAGCAATGGAGAAGTATTTGAAGCATTTACATTATACGAAAGGTTGTATTTATCTAATAATTTAAATATATAACTATATATTTCTTGCTGCTGGGGAAATTTTAGATAAGTATGAAAAACAGAAAAACTATACTACTTACACAAGTACTAAAAAATAATTTTATTGTACTTACAAAAAACACAACAAAGACAAAATTAATGAGCTGTGTGTTGTGGCATATTTTCATCTCATTTTGTTATTTCCTGGAGTGAAGATAATGAGGGGAATTTTTGAATACGAATGAAATAAAACAAAAATAAGATCTTAAATTTTTGGTTAAAAAGCAACGGTGTTTGTTACTCAAAGTTTAGACAAAACCCAAGTGCTAACGAGCTAAATACATATACGGTTTCTGCCCATAGAACTTACTTCAAAATACTTCAGTGATACTGTAGAATTAGGGTGAGTTGTATAAAATGGCCCCCAATAGGCTCTTAGATATGAGCGCTTGGTCATCAGGAACTGGCACCACTTGACAGGAAGGAGAAGGTGTGCCCTTGTTGGAGGAAGTGTATAACTGTGGGTGGGCTTCAAGCCAAACCCAGTATCTCTCTCTCTCTTCTTGCTTTCTCTGCTTCTGGATATAGAAATCTCAGCTACCACTTTATCACCATGCCTGCCTGATATTGTCATGCTTCCTACCATGCTTCTGATTATAGAAGGATGGGGCAGGAGAGTGTGGGTAGGGGAGGCAGGACCCTCATACAGGCAAAGAGGAGGGGGAGGACAGATGTGGAATGGTGGGGTGGTGGAGGGGTAACTGGAAAATAGGCTATCATTTGAGATGTAAACAATTGCAATGATTCATAAAAAATAAAAATTAAAATTAAAAAATTGCCATACTCTGGTGAATTCATGCCATATTTTTAAAATCCATTTTGTGTGGTTTTGTAAAGTCTCAGCTGCTAGGAGGGAGTGCTGCTCTGCCAGAGACCCGGGTGTGGTTCCCAGCATGGATATCAGGTGATCACACACTTTGGACTTCAGTGCTCAGGGATCTCACTTCTCTTCCTTGGCCCCACAAGCACCAGACAAATGCATAGTACACATAAAATGCAGTAAAATATTCATGAGCATAACATAAAAAATAAGCATTTTAATTTGATTTCCATTCATGATCTGTCCAGATTGCTTCTTGCTGTTGGACAAGTAACCATATTGTGTAGAACAACTGAGTTGGCATTTGTTTTTCTATTTTAGCTTCATTACTTCAATCTTCTTTTGTGCTTTCTAGCCAATGACATGTGCTCACTCAGTCTAAACTTAGTTTCTAAACATACGCAAATTACCATTTTAACATTCAGATCCCATACTGTGCAGACAGTCATATAGGCACGGAAATAAATGCAACAGTAGATCATAAACTATCTGCTTTACTTGTAATACATATTCTCAAGTTTATCTATTCTTGTCAACTTTTTGTATTCCCGAAGTTATTTATGTCTTAGCAAATATACATTATGATGTCCTATTCATCTGGAAATTGTTTTGAAAAGACAACATTCTATTTTGATGGCATAAGGGACAATTCTGATAAAGCCCATTTTCATTGTGAACTAGTTTATTGGAATCTGTGCTTCTCATACTGAGTGCTTTTGTTTTCATGGGTAAAATAACTGTAAATAATATCTTCTATGGCCATAGAACTGTAACTCTTTATTTATTGCTGCATAAGAAAATGCCATTAAGAAAACTTATATACTACTTATTTTAATGAATTGCATCTTGTCATGGAAAAGGACAATAATCAATTATAACATTATATCAGGAACATTTGAGTTTACTGCATACAATATAAATATTTGGCATGAGGTTGGCTGAAAGCCCTGAGCAGATTCACAGGATAGATTTCAGGCTGCAGCCCTTGGTGTGTTTCTAGATAAGGCAGAAATTGTGACAGAACATTCTAGAACATGGTTCCAGAAAACAGAATAATGGCTCTCTAAAACAGATATACTCTAATATGTGAACGTCACCTTATATGCAATGAGACTTGTAGCTGTGATTAAGTACAGGATTTTGCCAAAGGATATTATCCCAGATTAGCTGGGCAGTCCTTCCGCTGCTTCTGTGACTTTTGTTTTTTCTTTGAAACACAGGAAGATAGAGTCACAGAGAAATGCAAAGACAGACTACTGCAGGAGAAGAAAGGGAGGGATGGATAAGAAGATGAATGAGATGGAGAGCTAGAGCGAGAGGAACCAAGAGTAAGAGCCAGAAAAAAAGAGCAAGCAATCAGGAGAGGGTGAAAGCAACAGAGAGAGAGAGAGACAGAGACAGACAGAGAGAGAGAGAGAGAGAGAGAGAGACAGAGACAGAGACAGAGACAGAGACAGAGACAGAGGGAGACAAAGAGAGACAGAGAGAGACAGAGAGAGACAAAGACAGAGAGACAGAGACAGAGACAAGGACACAGAGAAATAGACAGAGAGCGAATAATCAAATATAAGAGGGGGTTCCTTAGGTTATTTAATAATGCCACTACTGAAAATTATTTCTTGCAGAAATGCCATTTCACACCTCATGTTCTCAGAATGGCATCAGAATCATAAGGAACACAGTGGGTGTTCCTGAGAATTTCAAATTTTCTGTTTTATACAGGACTCCCCCCCCCCCCTGCGCCTAGTCCTCTTGGTTGCCTGGAAACCTTTAGTTTAAAAACTAGACTAAAAATCTCTATAGCCACAATCGGGCTGCTTCTAGAAAGAACTCAGTCTTAGCTACTGTCACTATTTCCAAGATTTCCAATGAATTGCAGAGATTCTAAAGTACAGTGATCACATGTTCATCTTTATATTTACCGAGGTTTACTTCTTTATATCTCAGATCCCGTAGCAGCTGCCTTGGCTTGGTTTACCATACTTCAGATACTAAGGAAATAGTTAGGAGTAGCTTGAGACTTTAAAACCTGTTTCTAACAGCCGATATGTCACACAAGGTGGCTTAGGCTTATATCTGGGGTTGTTTGCATGCTAGTGTATTCACTGACAGCAGCAGATGCATATTTATGCCCATTTTTATATCTGCAATTGTATTTATCGTACATCACAGCTTCCTGAGGCTCATTGAGATGGCCATAAGGTGTTTGTTTACAAGTGCTGATGAGGAACCAGAAAAAGGTAGTTGTAACTGACAAAAGGAAAATATTTAGCTTGTAGTTAGCATGCACTGAATGTTTAAGAATATATTGGTTTAGATAAATGGATTTTGCTTAGCTATAATTATCCTCTGAAGGTGTAATGAAAATTGATTTAGATTTGTTTAAGTATAAAGGTCAGAACAAAACTCAGTTGTTCATACTCAAGATGTGAAAATGTGTAATGTAATCACACACTATTTCTACACCTTGTTACATAGTTGTCGGAAAGTTCTGCCATTTTTATTAGAGCCGTAACTGTAGTGTGTCTTTTCATTGTTCTATGTCTTATTGGAAAATCTATCACCATGAAAGAAATCAAATACAAGTAGGCATAAAATTTATTGAAAAAAAAAAACAGAGCTTCAGAGTGCCGGTGATAGAGTGAGGTTAAGTCTGCAAATGATCTGCAAGGGTGAGGTTTCAGCTTTGTTCTCAGGCCGCATGTCTATATCTAAGTGGTAATAAATGTAGAAAATTGAAATTTATTCCAGAAATCATAAAAAGATAAAGAGAAGTATTTCAATGATCCACTGTCAGGCATTCTCAAAACACTTCAACCTCTCCAATGCTTCTGTGTGGTAAGTACTATACATCCTTACAAAAACCTGAGCTATAAGGAAGTTGTTGAATTGCCCAATGTCACATACAAGGAAATAGAACTGGATATGATTTTAGGTTTTGTATACTGCTTTGTGACCTTAAAGGAGTTCAATCTTGTTACACAAACAGGAGGATATTTATTCTATATTTAACACCCATGAAATCTGGAAAAACACTTGGATTTTTCAGACCTTTGAATATTTGTATTTTGGTAGTGAACAACATGGAGGCAAATCACTTGGGTTTGCAGAAGCTCAGAATACCCAAAATACATTCCACAAACCACAAGAAACTCAAGTTTCTACTTTGGAAGACCGAAGTGTGGATACTTAGATCCTTCTTAGAAGGCGGAACAAAATACCCATGGAAGGAGTTGCAGAGACAAACTATAGAGCAGAGACTGAAGGGAGGAAAATCAAGAGACTGATCCACCTGGTATTCCTTCCCATATTCAATCATCAAATCCAGACACTATTGTGGATGCCAGCAAGTGCTGGCTGACAGGAGCCTGATATAGCTATCTCCTGAGAGGCTGTGCCAGTGTCTGAATAATACAGAAGTAGAGGCTCACAGCCATCCATTGGACTGAGTACTGGTCCTCATTGAAGGAGCTAGAAAAAGGACCCAAGGAGCTGAAGGGTTTGCAGCCCCTTAGGACAAACAACAATATGAACTAACTAGTACCCTCAGAGCTCCTAGGACTAAACTACTAACCAAAGAGTACACATGGTGGGACTCATGGCTCCAGCTGCAAAGTAGCAGAGGATGACCTAGTTGGTCATCAATGGGATGAGAAGCTCTTGGCCCTGTGAAGGTTCTATGCCCTAGGGTAGGGGAATGCCAGGGCCAGGAAGTGGGAGAAGATGGGTTGGTGAGCAGGAGGAGGGAGAGCCAGGAAAGGAGATATCATTTGAAATGTAAATAAAGAAAATATCCAATTAAATAAAAAAATAAAGGCACGATATTACAGAAAAAAATCCCTTGGGTTTGTTTGTTTTCTCCCCGACAGTGTTGGGCAAAAACAAACAACAAAACAGGAGCTCAACTCCAATAATGAAGGAAATGTAATGGAAGTCACAATGAGCCAACCCTTAGCTCATTAGGAATTGCTACTATTTGAAAAGGAAACAGAATAGCAATTGCTGGTAAAGCCATAGAAAAAATGGAACACCTGCTTGCAGGCTATGATAATACTGATTAGTACAGCCATTTTGGAGAACGGCATAGTTCTCCTCATAAACAAACAAGCAAAACACTCAAACAAATTGACGGGGGTGTAAGCCAGTAGTCACACTCCAGCATGGGACCTCAACTAAATAAAGAGAAAAAAAGAAAGGAAAAAGAAAAAGAAATGAATATACGAACCAAAGAAATCTCAGCACATACACACTTACTGGTGAACTTTACACAACAACCAAGAAATGTAATCTATTAAGTGAGCCAGAGAGGAATATTTGCATTTACCCAAGTATGTATCTCTATGGTTGATACAGTTGTGTGTCTGTGTGTGGACGACAAAGATCAACATACTATGTCTATTTCAGTCACTTTTATAGAATTGTATTGACTAAACCTGCAGCTGGATGGTTTGACTACAATGGCTGGCCCACAAGCTCTAGGGATCTACTTGTTTCTGCCCACCAACATAGACACTTGTGGCTCTGCCAGATTTTGGTTTGTTTTAATAAGGGTTGCAGGACTCTAAGCTTAGGACCTTAAGTTGACATGGCAGGCAAAGCTAGGGGAAAAGCTTAGTCAGTAAAGTGCTTAGCACATGCATTGCCCATGGCTGCTTTTCTGTTGCCATGGAATTGTGGAGTGCTTACACAGCTCACATTACATAAGACTTCTTCCTTGATGGCAAAGATTTTCAAACCCCTGGACTCAAAGGCTTTAAGAAAGGAGGAAACATGATTTAGTAAAAGAAACAGCTTCAGGGTCTTGAATCAGAAATTGAATGAGATTTTGATAGAAAATTAGGAGACGTAAGACAAAGACAACCAGGTTCTCGGAAGATTAGCTGAAATATTAATACATGATAAGATGTGAATTAGGCGTGAATGGATGGGTAGAGAATTCTATAGATAAAGCTGGAGGAAAACTATGACACTATAAACAGGAATCTAAAGTTTCTTTTAAGTCATGGAAAGGGTGAGGTGCTTTGTGAGTCACTCTAAGACTTTCACAATCATGTATCTATGTATACATGTATGTATGTATATTTCTATGTGCTTATTGTGGGGTCTATAATGAAGTGCAATTACCCCTGGGGTCCAACAGAAGTCATTGGATCCCTTGGAACTAGAGTTACAAGTGATTCTGAGACACCCAAAATGGTTGATAGGAACTAAATTTGTGTTTGCTGGATGAGCATCAGGAGCTCTTACTCACCTAGCTAGATTTCCTCATCCTAGAATGATAGAACTTTAATTCATAAAACAACTCCAGGATCAGCAGAGATGCAACTGAACCAATGTGAGGGCCAACCTACCCAGAGTTAGCCTGACTCCATGGCAGGCTGCAAACTGGCAGTTTGGGAGACAAGGCCTATGTGTCTGTTTCCCGGAAATAAGAACCCGGATCCAGGAATCTTTGGTCAGCCAACCACTGCTGTAGACAGCATGTCACCTGGCCTGAAGCAAGAATGGATAGTTAGAATAAGTAACCACCCTGGAAAGTTGTCAGAGCCCTAAGCAATTAGAGAATCAGTCAGGTCCCTATAGATAGAGTTAACCAATGAAGGTAAAAGGCACATAACCGTCCCTGGAATTCCTCCAACTACAGTAAAAGCTGGGCCTGTGCGTCCCCCAGAAATCTCCATTCCTGAATCAGCAGAGTCCTGCATGCAGGAAATTCTGCTGATAAACATTCTTTGATTTTTCACACTATCTGAGTTTAGGGTGGCATTCTTCAGCGAATCACGGACCCTTCCATTACAGCGATAGAAATGGTGGTATCGTACAGAAAAGGGGAGAAAGTGGAGGCTCTAGTGGTTGAAGGAAGGATACGAAGCCACTTAAGAGCCTGAGGCGAAATGGTCAGTGGAAATGAAAACCGTGAAACTGGGTGGTGGGTGTCCTTTTATGAGAATGCATAGGGTATGTTAATAATAAGAAAAAAAAGTTTATATAAATTGCTGCTGAAATGGGGAATAAAACACACAGGCTGACGTTTTGTGTTCTTTTGAGAAGGGAGAAAGTGGCATTTGCAGGTTTTTTCTTACTTTGTTTTTTGTTTTGTTGTTTTATTGTAAGAATATAGGTAAAATACATGAGGAATGTAAGGAATGAATACAAAATAAATAGAAATTGAGATGTCAGCAAACAGAGAGAGAGAGAGAGAGAGAGAGAGATATTGAAGAAAGTTAAGTGCTTAAGTGCACGGAGAGCAACTGAGGAGACTAAGCACCCTCCTTGTCTCTGAGGGTTCTGTGTTAGAGAAGAATCACCAGGAGAGAGATCACCTCAGGAAAAGGAAGAGACACATCCTCCAGGGCATGGGTCTCAGTGCCCAGGCCCTGACTTACTCAAGGAACGCTCCAGCAACACATGGCTACGTGCATTCTTCTGTAAAAAACAGTTTTGGAAGCAAGTCTACTTACCTGATGTCATTAAAATTGTTTTAACACAAGTAGGTGTGTCCACCTCTGCATTCCTGTCACGTAATGGACTTTATGTAAAAATGGTGACACCATGGCTCACAGTGGAGCTCTTTGCATCAAAGATAATCTACTGTGTACACACACCTGTGCATTCATACAGTGTGAGTCACACCAGGCACTTGTAAATGAGAAGGTATGATCACTATGTCCAGGCTTCCAAACCACCTCTGTCATTAAAACACTTTGAAAATCCAAAAAAAAAAAAAAAAAAAAACAGTTTTGGAAATAAGCTCATATATCTCTTATCTCTTATCATATATCTCATATATCTCTCCTGCTCCATTTTCCCTTGTATTTGAACCTAACTCAGGCTCTGGAATTCTTTAGAAGAGAATCCTCACACTGAACTAAATTAACACTTGAAATCATTTAATATTTTTTTAGATATATGTTTGTATCCTTAACATAGTTATATTGTCCCAAATGTGATGAACAGATTTAAGTACATCTTTGCTATTTTATAAATGTTAATAATTCCACTAAGCTTCAAGTAATATAATGTGAAATTTACTTTTTGTTTTATAATTTTTATACTTTTATAATAATTATTCTGGTGACAATATTCTATTGACTCATCTTTTTCATTATTGATTTCTATATAATAAACATTTATGAACATTTTATTCAGAACCATGTGCTCTCACAAAGCACCAGATGTTCAAAGATTGACCCCACATACTTTCTGTCAAGAAATTTACAGCCTGGTGAACAAGACATATGAGAAATCATTGCACATTATGAGGGTGAAATGGATCATTCTTTGAAGGTTGAGAGAGATGTTAGACAAAGCCTCATGGTGAATGTACTACATAATACCAGGAGTGGATTGTTGGCCTCATGGAGATGGAAATGGTCATTTCTACCCATCGTTTATGTGTATCAGACCGTGAATTCTGAAGGAACACAGGATAGGATTCAATGAGCACGCACCTGGGGAGAGGAGGATGGCAGAGAATAATCCTCATTACAGGTTATGGAACATTCAGAGAAAGTGTTTTAACTTGCCTTTTTCCACATATTTTGTCTTTTAAGGTTTTGTTTAATTATAGTTCAAGGAATTACATTTGAGGACAGTCTATCATGTTGGGCAACATTGGTGTTATTTCTAAAATTCACTTTGGGAAAGTCTGTTAAATCTTAAAAACTCTTATAAAAAATTAGATTGGAGCCAGCACTGCAGTTCTAGTACATTCTTCCAGTTCATGCTATACTCTGGTTTCTACATTAGAAGAACAACACTTCCCACTTCACAATTCATATTATTCAGCCAGAATAACCAATATTTCTGAATGTAAATAACACCCTTTAAACTAGCCACAAATAATATAAAATATCTTGTCAGAACTCTAACTAAACAAGTGAAATATCTGTAATAACTACAAGTCTCTGAAGAAAGAAATTGAGGAAGATATCAGAAGATGGAAAGATCTCCCATGCATTGGTAAGATTAGCATAGTGAAAATGGCCATCATATCTAAAGCAATCTACAGATTCAATGCAATTCCCATCAAAAATTCCAACACGATTATTCACAGATCTCGAAAGAATAATTCTCAACTTCATATGGAAAGTCAAAAAACTAGGATAGCTAAAACAGTCCTGAATAATACTCATAATAATAATATAAACCTTCTGGAGGTATTACCATCTCTGATCATAAGCTGTATTTCAGAGCAATAGGAATAAAAACCATATGGTATTGGTATAGGAAGAGACATGTTGATAAATAGTTTAGAAGTACTTCAGTTTCAGTTTATGACTCCACAAGAACAAACACAAAGTTGTCCATTATACTGGTGATTCGAAATGTTATATAAAGTTTCTATCTATTCGTTGCTATTTGCACATACATTAATGTGAAATGACAACTAAGTGTACTACCTCTCTGGCTTTGCCAGTTATGGTTTTGCAATTGAACTCTTAGGAACACATATTTATTTTGATCATTAAAAAATAAATGTCTTAGAACTGAACATGGTATTAATCTTGGTTGTATTTTAAAAAGAAAAAAAAAATGTCTGCAATGGTAAGATATTCAATCACATTTTAAACATCCCTGAAAACCTGTGAAGCTACTTAGAATCAGCTTCATGAACATCAATAAAACTAGATCTTAGGCAAAATGACAAGATCAAAATCAGCTTCACATTTAAGTTTCCACATCATTGAGAGCAGAATCTTGGAGAGTCTCATGCAGAACAAACATGGCCTTTGCTCTTTGGCGTGTGCACCCATAAATCACTGAATTTCCTTCCCCAGAGTATGAGCAGCTGCCCCTTTAGTACTCAAGCATGGCTAGTACAAACTGAAAATGCAATGAAGCACAGAAAGTGAGGTACATGGCTCTTTCACATGGATCCAAATAGATGGGTGGAAATGAAATCACTTTACAATATAATACAAAGTAAAAAAAAGGCCTTAGGGCTGTGGGTCTGTGGATCCTGTCACTAACCAGGTATTGGCAATATTTGTAAAAATAAGCAAATGAAGAAATAAAAGGCTTTGTATCTCCTATGCTTTCAAAATATGCTAGAATATCATATTCCAGGTTTATAGCGATATTAACTTCTTCCCCAGTCTTAACCATTCTTTCCATTGTATCCATTAATTTCAGTTCATGTATTGATTCTTTTCCCTTATTTCTCTTAGCCAAAGAACTATCTCATAAAAGAAAGCTCTTGAAGATGGAAAATGTCAGTAATTATCTTTCTGAACAACTTCCCAACTCTTAACCTTGTTCAATCATATGGACTTTCTTCATTAGGTGCTCCAGTGATACAGCAAATTTTATTGAAACATAACGTAAGCTTTCTCCTACCTTGGAACTAATTAGAGAAGGTCACAGTAAATATATAAATGAAAATGATCTAGTCACAGATGAAATTTGTAATAGACCTCTTGTAGTGGCTATTGCTGGTTGTCAACTTGACTATATCTGGAATGAACTACAATCCAGAATTGGAAGGCTCACCTGTGGTCCTAATCTGGAGGCTGAGAGATACAAGTTTCTGGCCTGGATGTTGGCATGGAGATCTTGAGACACAGTAGCTATGAATCCCGGAAGATTAAGACAGGAAGATCTCTGAGTTCAAGGTCATCTAAGATTAAATTTGTGGTGGCACACACCTTTAATCTGGGCCATGCCATTTGCTGCACACCTATATAAGGACATCTGAGGAAGGAAGGATCTCTCTCTCTTCTTCGCCTGCTTGCCTTGTGTGACTTAGCAACTGCTAGATCCTTGCACTTCCATTCACAGTTGCTGGTGAACATTGTTGGGAGTTGGACTGTAGATTATAAGTCATCAACACATTCCTTTACTATATAGAGACTACCTATAAGTTTTGTGACTCTAGAGAACCCTGACTAAAAATACACCTCTTTCCCAAGTCCAGAGGCAAGGACAAGTGGTGAGTTCAGCCTGTGCCATGTTAATCATTTTTCATCGGTTACCATCAATTCATATGCTTGACAGATCATAGTTGATGTATTTATGTGGTCAATGCTATGAACAATGAAACATTTTTAACCTAATGTTAAATATTTAAAATTATACAGATTTTCTATATTTATTGAAGAGATGCTAAGGGATAGTCCACAAGTGAAAAAGAAGAAAAAAAATTAATTTGTGCTGCTTTTGTTCCTTTATTTTAACAAAGCACTTTAAAAAATGAAGCCAAATCAATATCTTCAAAAACACAGCATATTAGCTTGCCCTTAAGCGCTGGTTCCTAGCAAGATTAACTTCCAGATTTTACAAATGGTATGAGCATATAGTGAGCTAAAGATATGTAACATACACTCAAAAGGTAAAAGTAATTTGACTTAGCTATATATGAAACAGAGATGGAGTCACTCAAAACTGAAAAGATAATGCCCATTAGAATTTCTTCATAAGAATGAAGAAATATGTCCCCAGTCCACAACAGTGTTTATTAAACACTGGAGTCTGACCTGAGAATGCAGTCTGTGTTGTTCTACTTATACATGGAGAGTCCACAATCATTGCAGTGCACACTTAAAAGGTGGGTTCTCCTTGGAATAATAATAATAAAAAACAATGAACCTCATCCATAGAAATTTAACATCACACCCCAAAGGAAATAAATAGGTTATCTTTTCAGACCCAGTTTCCATTTTCTAGTAAGTCTCCATGAACATTTAGCTAGATCCTAGGCTTGGTATGAGGCGTTCAACAACTACAACACAATAGCAGAAGGCACACATTAATGGTGAACTGCAAAAGCTTAGAAAATTACACACAGTGTGATCCTAATTGCTCTTACTGTGCTAAAACTAGAAGACAAGAAAGCCTCCAAAAGAAATCTGCTCCTAGATATGGCACTGTAAGAGCATCACATGAAGGTAGAGTTAAAAGGACCAGTCTTTTAGAAAGGGAGGCAGCTAGACTGAGACTGCATACTATCATAACAGAAGCAGATATTTATTGCTAGCCACAGTGCTAGCCATTTCAATTTTCATAACTTCCATATCAATAGAGGGTATGTATTAGAGACAGGAAGATAAAAAAAATAAGATCCCTGTACTTGCTATGAAAGTCTTGACAAAGCACAGGTAGCTACGGAATATACATTTGTCCTATGTGATGCTTAGTTTTGATAGTTAACCTGATGAGAGATTATAGAGTTACTCAAGAGAAGATTCTCGGTGCATGACCGTACATTATGAAGGCTGTCTCACCTTTGGTCACACCACTCTCTGGGCAGAAAATCCTGAACTGTATAAAATTGAAAGAGCAGATTTTGCACTAATATAGACACCCCCTGCTCTGTCTTTGATTCTGGCTCCTCTGCTACCAGCCCCCTCAAGCTTCCATGCCTCAGACTTCCTTGCAATGTGACCTGGATCTGTAGCTAAAGTAAGTTCTTTATCCCATAAGTTGTTAGGACATTTTATCACAGAAAAGAAATTAAAAGAAACTAAGATGCCATAACCAGGATTCGATACCAATATTTAGAAAGTTGATGGGTAATGAGCCTTTTTTTACTGAGACACAGGTCCAGCCTCTATTCCTGAAAAGGAGTTTTCATAATGTTGCTACTCCAACTTTACATGATGGCTTTTCCATCCTGAGACTGGGGTGTTTGGGGGAGGTGTTCCTACTTCAAGCCTGTAAAGCACATGTTGGCATAACCAGCAATGTGATCCTAATGAAGTGGTCAGTGGGCCTCCTCGGTCTTTGCATAGCTTCATTTGTTCCATTCCGATCTTTAAAGATCTTTAGTCCAGTCTTAATATTAACTCTGTGTGCAGCGTAACAGCTGTCCTACGTTTGCCATTCTTTAAATTTAACCATAATTACTAAAAATCACATTTAGCATTCTTAAAACTCCTAAGTCCTAGGATCACCAGTCTCTACTTTCATGGCGAACTATTAACCTGAAGGAATCTTGGATCACATTAACTGGTGTGTGTGTGTGTGTGTGTGTGTGTGTGTGTGTGTGTGTGTGTGATGGAATTGAGGAATTGAATTTCTGCATTTTTATTTCTTTGTGAAGTTTATACACATATTTAATGAAAATCAATCGATTGAGTATGAACTCAACAAAAATAGTCACTTGAATGTGTTTTTATTTTATTATAATAATTTCCTTTAAATCACAAATGTGAACTTGCTGAATATTTTTTTTTATTTTCATGGTCTATTTTTGATGAAGCATAGGAAGACATACATTTCATATTACCATGAATTATTATCCAATTTTCTTCTTTCCTGAAAAAAAAATGCTTTCAGCTTTGAAATTTGTAGAGACATTTTTCAATATCACAATATTTTCTATTCACTACAAATGTCCTTTAATTATCAGGGTGATGACTTATTACATGTTGCCTCTCTGTGCACATATATGTATGGAATCAAGTAAACAAGAACCAAAAATAGCTGAAACATTGCTTCTGTACTGAAGATGAGTATTTCTTGTGCTTATTCCAAAAGTTTGTCCAGCAACACTTACATTGCATTTAAACACTTTACTTAAATTTGCATGATATCCAGTATTAGAAACAAATAGCACTGTACTAGGTAGTAGAAAGCTATTAGTGTTAAAGTTTATAGGAGAATATGTATTTGTGTAATCATTATCATAACAATTACATGCCATGGGCTTTCTGGACTCACAGAGAAACTGGCTTTGTGATTACCTCAAACTCCTCTCCAGACCCAACTGTGTCAAGCATTCCTCATGACCCCTTCTCTGGGCTGTGACAGGGAGGGAAGAGTTAAAGCAAACAGGCCAAGAGTGGAAACACTGTGCCTTGGAGAACAGCTAGAAAGGGATCCTGTTCCGATAGGTGTGACTGTGCTTGAACATAAAAATCCCTGAAGTTGGAAAAAGAAATCATAATTCAGTGATGCATGAAAAGAAAGCTCAAAGAGAGCTTCAGCTGCCAGCCTCAGTTTCCCCAGGCAACTTCTGCTGGACGTTGAGAGCACCCAATCTGGTGATAGTAGCTTTCTGCTGTTATTTATCATTTTTCTGAAAATATACCCAAAAGATGCTCCAAAATAGGACCCAACAGTGGTGAGATTAGTTGAAATGCCCAACAAAGGGGAGGGAGAACCAATAGAGACTATATCCAGAGGTTAGGCAAGGACCGCATCTGGGGGATGGGGCCACCTACTCATCTCAAATTTTTTACCCAGTAAGGCTCCTGTCTAAAGATTTACGGGGGCAAAGTATGGATGATCCAGAGACTCCCCCACCTGGGGATCCATCCAATATACAGACACCAAGCAAAGACAATATTGCAGATGACCAGAGGTGCTTGCTTATAGGAGCCTGATATAGCTGTCTCCTGAGAGACTTTGTTAGAAACTGACAAATACAGAGGCAAATGCTCACAGCCAATTATTGGACTGAGCACAGGGTCCCTAATGGAAGAGTTAGAGAAATGACTGAAGGAGCTGAAGGGGTTTACAGCCCCATAGAAAGAACAACAATATCAAACAACAAGCGCCTCCCCCAACCCCCAGAGCTCCTAGGGACTAAGCTACCAACCAAAGAGTAAACATGGAGGGACCCATGGATCCATCCACATATGTAGCAGAGGATGGCATTGTCTAGTATCAATAGGAGGAGAGGCCTTTAGTCCTTTGAAGGCTTGATTCCCCAGTGGAGGAGAATGTCAGAGTAGTGAATTGGGAGTGGGTATGTGGAAGGGGAAGCACCCTCATAGAAGCTGGGGGAAAGGGTATGGATAGGGTGAGGGGAAACAGGGAAAGAGGTTAACATTTGAAATATAAATACATAAAATATCCAATGAAAATTTAAAAAGAAGCCTCTCTACCTACCTCTTCACCTAGGAGGTGGTACTGCAGATCCACAGCCCTCTCTGCCCCTTCCCCACAAGCAGAGAGCTTGCCTTTGGGGAGTGTTCCAACCCAGACACTCAGATGAGATCTCCATTTTCTCTCTGGTGACCATCTAAGATGGGACCAGCCAGGAGGCACAGGTCTCAGAAGCTGCAGGACAGCCAGCACAGGAAATTCTCTACCTCCCTCTTCACCTAGGAGGAGGTACTGCAGATCCAGAGCCCTCTCTGCTCCTTCCCTGAAAGTGGAGAGCCTGTCTCCAGGGTTTGTTCTGACCCCAGGACTCAGGAGGGATGGCTGATCCACAGCCCACTGCACACAGGTCTTACCTGAGGAGAGCTGATCTCCCAGAAGTGCTGACACAGGCTTTCAGACCCACAGGAAGAACAAGCTCCAGCCAGAGACAGCAAGAACACCTAACACCAGAGATCAACAGATGGCGAAAGAGAAATGCATGAATCTAACCAACAGAAGCCAAGACTATTTGGCTTCATCAGAACCTAGTACTCCCAACACAGCAAGTCCTGGATATCCCAAAACACTGGAAAAGGAAGATTTGGATCTAAATTCATATCTCATGATGGTGATAGAGGAATTTAAGAAAAGCATGAATAACTCCCTTAAGGAAATACAGGAGAACACAGGTAAAGAGGTACAAGCCCTTAAAGAGGAAACAAACAAAAAAAATTCCTTAAAGAATTACAGGAGAATACAAGTAAACAAGTAGAAGCTCTTAAAGAGGAAACACAAAAATCCCTTAAGGAATTATAGGAAAACACAATCAAACAGGTGAAGGATCTGAACAAAACCATCCAGGACCTAAAAATGAAAGTAGAAACAGTTAAGAAATCACAAAGGGAGGCAACTCTGGAGATATAAAACCTTGGAAAGAAATCAGGAGTCATAGATGCAAGCATCACCAACAGAATACAAGAGATAAAAGAAAGAATCTCGGGTACAGAAGATACCATAGAAAACATTGACACAACATTGAAAGAAAACACAAAATGCAAAAAGTTCCTAACCCAAAACATCCAGGAAATACAGGACACAATGAGAAGACCAAACCAAAGGGTAATAGGTACAGAATATAGTAAAGACCTCCAACGTAAAAGGCCAGTAAATATCTTCAACAAAATTATAGAAGAAAACTTCCCTAACCTAAAGAAAGAAATGCCCATGAACATACAAGAAGCCTATAGAACTCCAAATACACTGGACCAAAAAGGAATTCCTCCTGCCACATAATAGTCAAAACACCAAATGCCAAAAACTAAGAAAGAATTTTAAATGCAGTAAGGGAAAAAGACCAAATAACATATAAAGGCAGACCTATCAGAATTACACCAGCTTTCTTGCCAGAGACTATAAAAGCCAGAAGATCCTGGGTTGATGTCATACAGACCTTAAGAGAACACAAATGCCAGCCCAGGCAACTATACCCAGCAAAACTCTCAATTACCATAGATGGAGAAACCAAAGTATTCTGTGACAAAACCAAATTTACACAATATATATCCATAAATCCAGCCCTTCAAAGGGTAATAAATGGAAAACTTTAACACAAGGAGGGAAACTACATCCCAGCAAAAGCAAAAAAGTAATTTTCTAACAAAATTAAAAGAAGATTGCCACATGAACATATTTTCAACTCTAACAACAAAAATATCAGAAAACAACAATTACCTTTCCTTAATATCTATTAATATCAATGGACTCAATTCTCCAATAAAAAAAAAAGACATAGACTATCAGACTGGGTACGTAAACAGGAACCAACATTTTGTTGCATACAGGAAAACCACCTGAGTGACAAAAATAGACACTACCTCAGAATAAAAGTATGGAAAACAATTCTCCGAGCAAATGGTCCCAAGAAAAAAGCTGGAGTAGCCATTCTAATATCAACAATAGAATGCCCACATATACGTGGAAACTTAACAACACTCTACTCAATGAAAATTTGGTCAAGGAAGAAATAAGGAAAGAAATTAAAGACTTTCTAGAGTTTAATGAAAATGAAGCCACAACATACCCAAACTTATGAGACACAATGAAAGCAGTCCTAAGAGGAAAACTCATACCTTTAAGTCCCTCCAAAAAGAAACTGGAAATAGCATACACCAGCAATTTGACCGCACACTTTAAGACACTAGAAAAAAAAGGAGCAAATTCGCCCAAGAGGAGTTGAAGGCATGGAATAACCAAACTCTGGATTGAAATCAACCAAATAGAAACAAAAAGAACTATACAAAGAATCAACCAAGCCAGGAGCTGGTTCTTTGAGAAAATCAACAAAATAGATAAACCCTTAGCCAGACTAACTAGAGGGCACAGAGACAGTATCCTAATTAACAAGATCAGAAATGAAAAGGGAGACATAACAACAGATACTGAGGAAATCCAAAAAATCATGAGATCCTACTACAAAAGCCTATACTCAACAAAACTGGAAAACCTGGATGAAATGGACAACTTTCTAGACAGATACCAGGTACCAAAGTTAAATCTTGATCAGATCAATGATCTAAACAGTCCTATATCTGCTAATGAAATAGAAACAGTCGTTAATAGTCTCACAACCAAAAAAAGCCCAGGACCTGAAGGGTTTAGTGCAGTTTTATCAGACCTTCAAAGAAGACCTAATACCAATACTCCTCAAACTATTCCACAAAATAGAAACAGAAGATACTCTATCCAATTCGTTCTATGAAGAAACAATTACTCTGATACCTAAACCGCACAAAGACCTAACAAAGAAAGAAAACCTCAGACCAATTTCCCTTAGGAATATCAATACTCAATAAAATCTTGCAACCCGAATCCAAGAACACATCAAAACGATCATCCATCATGATTAAGTAGGCTTCATCCCAGGGAAGCAGGGATGGTTCAATATTCATAAATTCATCAAAGTAATTCACTATATAAAGAAACTCAAAGGAAAAAACCATATGGTCATCTCATTAGATGTTGAGAAAGCATTTGACAAAATCCAACATCCCTTCATGATAAAAGTCTTGGAAAGATCAGGAATTCAAGGCTCATACTTAACCATAGTAAAAGCAATATACAGAAAACCAATAGCCAACATCAAACAAAATGGAGAGAAACTTGAAGCAATCCTACTAAAATCAGGAGCTAGACAAGGCTGCCCATTCTTTCCCTCTCTATTCAATATTTTATTTGAAGTCCTAGCCAGAGCAATTAGACAACAAAAGGAGATCAAAGGGATACGAATTGGAAAGGAAGAAGTCAAATTATCACTATTTGCTGATGATATTATACTATTCTTAAGTGTCACCAAAACTTCCACCAGAGAGCTCCTAAATCTGATAAACAACTTCAACAAAGTAGCTGGATATAAAATTAACTCAAGCAAATCAGTGGCCTTCCACTACACAAAGGATAAACAGGCTCAGAAAGAAATTAGGAAAACAACACCCTTCACAATAGCCACAAATAATACAAAATACTTTGGTATGACTCCAACTAAGCAAGTAAAAGATCTGTTTGACAAAATCTTCAAGTCTCTGAAGAAGGACTTTGAAGAAGATCTCAGAAGATGGAAAGATCTCCCATGATCATGGATTGGCAGGATTAATGTAGTAAAATGGCCATCTTGCCGAAAGCAATCTACAGATTCAATGCAACCCTCATCAAAATTCCAACTCAATTCTTCAGAGACTTGGAAAGAGCAATTTACAAATTCATCTGGAATAACAAAAGACCCAGGATAGCCAAAATTCTTCTCAACAATAAAAGAATCTCTGGTGGAATCACCATCCCAGACCCTAAGCTGTACTACAAAGCAATTGTGATAAAAACTGCATGGTATTCGTATAGTGACAGGCAGGTAGACAATAGAATAGAATTGAAGACCCAGAAATGAACCCACATACCTATGGCCACTTGATCTTTGACAACGGAGCTAAAACCATCCAGTGGAAAAAAGACAGCATTTTCAACAAATGGTGCTAGCTCAACTGGCAGTATGTAGAAGAATGCAAATCGATCCATTCCTATCTCCTTGTACAAAGCTCAAGTCCAAGTGCATCAAGGACCTCCACATAAAACCAGATACACTCAAACTAGTAGAAAAGTAAGTGGGGAAGAGCCTCATGCACATAGGAACAGGGGAAATTTCCTGAATAGGACACCAATAGCTCAAGTTCTAAGATCAAGAATCTACAAATGGGACTTCATAAAATTGTAAAGCTTCTGTTAGGCAAAAGACACTGTCAATAGGACAAAACAGCAACCAATAAATTTGGAAAAGATCTTTACCAATCCAATATCTGATAGAGGGCTAATATTCAATATATACAAAAAACTTAAGAAGTTAGACTCCAGAGAACTAAATAACCCTATTTAAAAATGGGGTACAGAGCTAAAGAAAGAATTCTCAATTGATGAACACCAAATGGATGAGAAGCACCTAAAGAAATGTTCAACATCCTTAATCATCAGGGAAATGCAAATCAAAACAACCCTGAGATTCCACCTCACACCAGTCAGAATGGCTAAGATAAAAAAATCAGGGGACAGCAGATGCTGGTGAGGTTTTGGAGAAAGATCAACACTCCTTCATTGCTGGTGGGATTGCAAGCTGGTACAACCACTCTGGAAAACAGTTTGGCGGTTTCCCCGGAAATTGGACATAGTACTACCAGAGGACCCAGCTATACCACTCCTGTGCATATATCTAGAAGATGCTCCAACATGTAATAAAGACACATGCTCCACTATTTCATAGCAGCCTTATTTATAATTGCCAGAAACTGGAAACAACCCAGATGTCCCTCAACAGAGGAATGGTTACAGAAAATGTGGTACATCTACACAGTGGAGTACTACTCAGCTATGAAAAACAATGAACTTATGAAATTCTTGGGGAAATGGATGGACCTGGAGAATATCATCCTGAGTGAGGTAACCCAATCACAAAAGAGCACAAATGGTATGCATTCTCTGATAAGTGGATATTAACCCAAATCTATACACTATTGTGGATGCCAACAAGTGCTGGATGACAGGAGCCTGATATAGCTGTCTCTGGAGAGGCTCTGACAGTACCTGACTAATACAGAAGTAGAGGCTCACAGCCATCCTTTGGACTGAGTACAGGGTCCCCAATGAAGGAGCTAGAGTAAGGACCCAAGGAGCTGAAGGGTTTGCAGCCTCATAGGAGGAACAACGATATGAACTAACTAGTACCATCAGAGCTCCCAGGGACTAAAAGTCCAATCAAAGAGTACAAATTGAGGGACTCATGGCTCCAGCAGCATGCATGTATCAGAGAATGGCCAAGTCGGTCATCAATGGGAGGAGAGGATCTTGGCCATGTGAAGGTTCTATGCCCCAGTGTAGGGGAATGACAGGGCTAGTAAGGAGGAGGGGTGGGATGGTTAGCAGGGGGAGGGAACAGGGGATTGTTTTAGTTTTTGTTTTTTTATTTTATTTTATTTTTTTCCATTTTTTTGGAGGGGATCCTGGGAAAGGAGATATTGTAAATAAAGAAAACATCTAATAAAAATTTTAAAAAGAAAAAAATATATTTCATAAAGCTCTCCAATTACAAATATATTCTATACTTTGACCATACTCAGTCCTGTACACTCCACTTTCTCCTTCCCCCAAGTGGTATCATATCATATCTTCCCCCAAAATATATGCATAGACTAGACTAGATGGATGGATGGATAGATACGTAGACAGACAGATAATTTATATAAAAATAAAATCCACCAATGATAGAAAACATGCAATTCTTGTCTGTTTGAGTCTGATTTATTTCACTTACTGTGATGATCTCAGGTTGAACCCTTTTCTCAATTAGGTCACATAATTCTATTTTGTGGATGAACAGATATTTATGTGTATGTGTGTCTATACCTCATATTTAATTTCTTCCTTTTTGATCTTATTATTGAGATATTTCATAATAGAATTTCATATCCCTCTTTTCTTTACTCCCTCCAAACCCTCCCATATTCTACTCTTTCCAATTTACGGCCTCTTGTTTTCACTGATTGTTATTGTTATTGCATGCTAATATAAAAAGTTATATTTTACATATATATATAAATATATATATATATATATCTTCTTACATTTAACAGAAAACCTTATGTATATAAATGCTGATGTTTTCTTGCTGCCTTCATTACTAATTGGCTAGCTTTAAATAAAGTCCAGACTATGTCTTTTTGAAAGCTTAGTCATCCATATTTAAGTGATTAAACATTAAAGTAGAATTATTATGTATTTGAAGGAATCCAAAATGCATGTTTCTATTAATAGACTTTTTTTTTCTTTCTCTTAATTTGACTCCCAAATTCTCAAAACAAATTTAAATGGCAAATGCCAACATTGTCACATAGTACTTATAATTTAAATACACTTCAAAAGTAAAATACAAGTAGAAATGAAGGAAAAATTAGTACATTGTTATTTTTAGTCTGTGGAAAAAGAGCATGTGGCATTTTTAAGATACTCTCAAAATGGGTAGTTATTAATGCATTGGCAATGTTCAACATCCAGGAGAACAGTATCCATAGGCTTCCTGGAACATTTTCAGACATTTAAACCTTCATATTTTTATTCTGAAATTCTTATTTCTCAGTGAAAAACTTCATTTTCTTTTCAGTGAACAAACAAGCCTCACTATAAAATTTATTTTTGTTTGCACATTATATATAAAAACCCTGAAAAGAAAAAAATTAAATATGGTAAATTTTTAAAGCAGATATTAAGAAAGTTTTTGAATCATATTTATAAATTTCTACCATGGTCAGAATTTTTTCCACTTCTATAACAATGGCATATACAGAAAAAAGATCTTTGTCTATTATCATAACTATTTTAGAATTGTGGTTTGTCTTAGATCTTTTGATGAAAATTAATAAAATAAATTTCATACTAACTTCTATTTGCTATAATAGAGTCAAATATATAAATGGCACATGCAAGATGGGGAGTATGCGTGTCATGAAAGGAAAAGACAAACCATAAAGATATAAAGACACTATTTTATACTGGACAAGAATCTTCATTTGAGGGCAGTAGTAATAAGAAAAGAGTGTAATCGTCGTTAATGAAATCACAACAAAATGCATGATATCCTTTCTGAGATGATAAATTCAAATGAAGTTTTCTAAAAGTCTCTAAATTAAATAAACATTTAGTAGTGTAGAAATATATTCTGGTTGAGTTCATTTCAGCATGTTTTGTTGCATCTCCATCACTTTCCCAGGTGCGTGTTCTTAGAACCTTAGAACCATCTAGTTCATCATTTTTACTTAACTGACTGCAGAGTAGAATCAGCTGAAAGGGAGGTAAACGCAGACCCGGTTCTTGCACAACACAATTAATTCAGATGCTCTTGACATTTATGAGTAGAGAACCAGTAATATATTTCAAATTCCATATTATATACCACACGATGGATCTAAAGAAATACAAATTTCCCTGAAACTAGTTGCTAAGAAGACTACGGGGCAAAAGGAAGGTCTTCTGGCCCCCAAAGCTGAAAACGTATCTAACCTTTAATGTCTATCTTCTACTTGGACTTGATTTTCCCTCTCAGTTACAATGTTTGATAGTTAAACATACTGTCTTAATTTTATTCTATTTTCCTCTTTCTGTTATGATCTGAAGACAAACAGTATTTTCTCTGGGACTTTGAATTCCTCAATCGTCAGCCAACCCACTACATCTTTCTCTACAAATACAGCAGACATATAAACCTGGGCCTTTGTGGCATTTCCAATGAGTTTTCTGTTTCAGAAGTTAGTGATATCTGTGCTAGACTTGAGTGTCATGAACAACAGTAGTCTTGGTTTTTGCTTCAAATGGAAATCACTCTCATTCTGAGAAGGAACGTTCCGTCTTCTCACAGGATTTGGCCACAAGAGCAATACCCTTTCTCATCTCTGCTGACCACTCAGGCATGACACATCAACAGATGAATCAACTAAATGCTGAAAGTTCCTTGCAAGTAATAGATGTACAGTGGGAGAATGAATAAGCAGAAGAGGCTTCAATATCAGTGAAAATCCCTCCATGATAAAGAAATTTAGGCAAAGGGAAATGACTTTCCTATACACAATGCTTTAAAAATCCTGTAAAATGATATAGGCCCTTCCATAACTTTTTGGATTTTGAGGTAGGATATTATGCTATATGCCTCACCCACTCTGGTGGAGTCTATGAGACAAGACCAAAAGCTTGGCTGCAGTCCTGAGGCAAAAGATTTCATAGAAACTGGACTCCTGGAGGTCCTTGGCATCCCATAACACAGATGTGGTCCACATTTGTCCTTGCAATAGTCGATGGAGAGTTTTGCATGCTTTCTTTCAGTATTGTTTTATTATAGGTATAGAGGTGTCCCTAAGGAATGATTTGACAAATAGTCAAGTTAGATTGGACATTGCTTCCTGGCCTCCACCAGTGTCCCAACATCCTAGTCAATTGCTGAGCTGACACTAGGCTTGGAATTTCTTAAGAATGTTACTTATTCAGATAAAATGCCTCCAGTATTGACAGAGAGATAGTGAAAGAAATCAGGCATTGCAGTTTACTGGATAAGAGTTAATAATCCCAGGGCAAGTTCAACAAAGTAAACTTAGAATTCTCATTACAGTCATGTATGGCAGATTACATTACTTAATAGAAGAAAGTTGGTGGGCTCTTCTGGTAAATGGAGGTCCCCCACAAATACTTAGAACAACAGCTGAGTCACTCCCATATACAGGAATTTACAATGGTCTAGGAAGAAGGTGGGTTGTGGTTTAAGAAGGAGCTAGAGTATTGTATTATTCACAGAAAGGTTAGCAAGAACAGGACCTCTCTGGTGCATATTTTGCAAGCCCAGAAGAATAGCATAGTTTGGTGTTTACTAAGGGCTGGCTGGTGGGGGGTTATACAATAGACTAGAATTGTAAGTATGGCTAGGACATGAATCCTTTGCACCCAGGACATGAAGCCCTGGCACCTGACTTCTATAAATAAGCTGACATTAGATAAGGCTGACTTTATCTCAGTTGTAACCACTGCCTGATTCCTGCCAATTCCCATGTATGCATTTTTTCTTTGTTTAAATAATCATTATACATCAGATGACCTCGACGTACCTTGGCTTATGACCTAACTTCCTTATTTCTTCTGTAATGACTATATAAGTCTGATGCTTACTTTGAGAAATTACACTCAGATTCAGCACTTTCTTGTGTTCCTGTCTGTTTGTCACTCACCAACTCCTTCCCCTCCTGAGTACAGGAATCCTGATTCTCCCAGGGTTGAGAGAGCCCGACTAGGACTGCCCACGGCAGCCACAGTGCCTATTTTAAATTTTCAGGAGAATTAGATTTGGACTAATCAAATGAACAGTACACTGAAAAATTATGAAGGAATATATTCTACATTTTAAGAAAATACAATATCTTGTGGTAGTTAGGAATCTTCATCAACCCCTGAAATTCCATCAAATGGTATTTTCCCCAAATGATGGAAGTGAGAAGTCAACATCACCTTCAATTTACACATGTGGGGAATAGAGTCAATTTAATAATCCACAAACTTAAGAATGTCATGGTCTCTTAAACTTTTTTTGTTATCAGTCATGGTACTGTGGATGCACACATACTAAATAATAGCAGCTGGTCCTATTTTGGACTGCTGATATTCTGAAAACAAAGACTGAAATCATCCCAAGGAACTACTTCTAAGCAGATTTACAACCCCCATTTTCTCCTAACTTTTCCTTTCCCCTACCTTTAGTTAGTGGGCTAGCAGAGAGGTTGAAGAGCATAGGATACTTGTTGAAGTATGTTTTGAAAAATCTAAGCATATTTCTTTAATTTATTTGGTTTTTGTTTATTTATTTTGAGGCAGGGTTTTTCTGTGTATCCTTAGCTGTCCTGGGACTTGCTTTGTAGTCCAGTCTAGCCTTGAATTCAATGATCCACTTGCCTCTGATTCCTGAATGTTGGGGTTAGAGGCTGCTCTTCATCTTTTAAAAGCTTCTCCAGTAAATTTACTGCCAAAACATGAAGCACAGCCTAAGTATTTGAAACTCAGCTCATGACTATGTAGGGGAACTATTCATTGCCTGTTAAAGCAGCGTACGTAGTAACACACAGGATTTTACATGGCATATGATAAGATATATAAAACAGATGTCATAAATAGAAATGGAAGCACAAAGTGTCCACTATACATAGAAATATAATGATTTAATTTCTAGTTTAAAGCTAAAATCAATATTGATTGTAGAATGTTGCATAGCTTCACACAAGGAAGCCATGTATGGTCCTGTCTCTTTTAGAGTCTGAGCATCAGAGGAAGGAGTGCAAAGTAGAAAAGACTGTACAACAGTGGCAGCTGCCCACAGTGGTTATTGCACACAGTGGTTATTACGCACAGTCGTTAGTACATGCTCGCTAGATAATGAGCCCTATGAAGATTGTAGATTCTCAGCATATGCTGGACCTTACAACGCTGGGAGAAAAATGCTGATGTTCAGGCTCTACTACCCCAGAGATGAAGTTCAGGTACGCACTGTATTATCACCTCTGAATGGCATGTCTGACTATGATGTGCTTGAGCAATCCTGAAGTCATGTGCTATTAGTCTAGCCTAGTGTCATGGTAATAAGAGTGCCTGAGAGACACCAGAGTTTTTTCGCATACATCTACCTGCAGGATCTTCCCTCCCTTATACTTAATCAAAACTTGATCTTAATCATTGTTAATGTACTTTAGTTATTTAAAGTTCTATCATTTTGGAATACACTGTACTGTGTTACCCTACAATTTCATTCCCTTACAAACTGCCTTTTGTCACAGGCACTTATGCAGGACTTTGATCTTCCTGGTGCTTTTCATTTGATTCATCTTTATTTCTTATATCCTTGCAGCTTAGGTGTCAACAGACTTGATACATTCTTCCTCAGAAGCAAGCAAAAAGCAAAAATGCAACGACAGTTGCCAAGCTTCTCTTTCTTCCCAACTAATCACATGCAATGTAGTGATTAAAAAGTATATGACATTAGTATCCTATGTGTTATGTGACACTTTGGGCCAGAACTGTTTTAAACAGCTTACAAGTAATAATTCATTTAACTCTTCGAGTCCTATGACAAAAGTAGTATTTTTACTTAATTTGTAGCTGATGAATGAAAGGCACATAGAGATAAAATAAATTATTCCTCATTACATAGCAACAAGGTAGCAGATTATCTGTCATTTAAAATATAAAAATCTAAGCTCTTGTTGTCTTTTTCTTTTTTTCTCTAGAGGTATTGATCTTTCCTGAGAAGAGAAGTGGTTTACTATTCCCACAACTAACACTTCCATGGTTCAATGAGGAGATGCAACAGAGATGAAATGTTGGGTGAATACCATTTTCTGTTTGTACAATTAACCAGAAACTCATCTTGAAGGTACTAAAGATAGGCACTAGGTCCCAGGGAAATGTTCTATCTGCCTAAATAAAAAAAAAACAGAAGGCATGAGGGTGACTCATTCTAAAAAGGGACAACTTTTAGTAACACCAAACTAATTCCTTCAAGAGTTAATAGAGTTCTAGGAGATTTGAAGAAATGCTGATTCCCAAACTCTACTGCCCCAGAGATGAAAGTTCAGTCATGTACTGTCTTCGCACTTTTGCTGTAATGGAATGTCTGACTAAGATGTGCTTGAACAATTTTGAAGTCCCATTAGTAGAGAACAGAAATGTGAACTAATTACCCCTTCTTATTTCATAATTGTAGGAGGAGCCTTTTTTGTCAGTCATGAAAATGTTTCCATAGGATTGACATGTAGGCAAGTGTGTATCCCCTTTTAAAATCTAACAAAAAAAGTCGGAGAATATAACCCTCCATGGATGCTGCTACCTGAAGTGGGTGGTCTTAGGTAGTAAAAGAAAGCAAAGCAGATATGTCATGGGAATCAAACCAATAAGCACTATTCCTGCAAGGCTACTGCTTCAGTTCCTGACTCCAACTTCCTGTCTCAGCATCCCTCAACACTGATTTGTAACTTCAAGTGGAGATAAACTCTTCCCCAGTTTTGTTATATTATAGTAACAGAAGCCAAACTAAAACAAAGCCTTACTTCTCTTTAGTTTCCTAACTGGTTTTAAAATATCAATTAATCAATGAAATTCCCTTGAATAAATAGGCTCTGAAGGGCATCTAGCCAATGATGGCATTAACCTTTGTAAATCAGCCAATCAACAGCAGACTAACTCCAGAACAAAAGGACAGAATGTACAAGTGATTGCATCTGTAGCTCACCAGCCAATGATCTAGATGTGAATGAATATTACCTAAGACTAATACACTTCTTACTCATATTAACTTTAAAAATTAATATGTGGAGCCTGGAAAAAAAGGCTCAGTAGATACAAATAGGTAAATGTGGTTGAAGTAAAATGCAGTTACTGTTCTTCTGGATATTGCTTATTAAGGAATTAGTACAGAAGTGGTCCAAGGGACCTGTAGCAGAATGATACCCTTGTAGAAAACTTGGGTTTGACTCTCAGCATCCATATAATGAATCTAAATCATCTATACTGTTTTCAGACGATCCAACATTTTGTTCTGATCTCTTTGAAAACTAGACATTCATATGACACACACATACACATACACACACACACACACACACACACACACACACACACTAAAATAAAATGAAATAAATTTATAAATAAATATTTGAAGTTTAATATATAAATATATTGGGTATATAAAGAATGTATAGAAACAAGTTTCTAATCATTCAAATGTAAATGTGGTTGATGTAAAATGCAGTTACTGTTCTTCTGGATATTGCTTATTAAGGAATTAGTACAGAAGTGGTCCAAGGGACCTGTAGCAGAATGATACCCCCAAAAGGCTTCATGAGTTAACCTCCAAATTTCCTTGCTGGTATAGAGCTACATACTTGAGATGTCCCATACAGAGCAACCCGCACTGTTAGAGACAGTGCCTGTGGCCTTGTGTTAAATGAGGAACCTTTCTAGGATCTTGAGTAAAGGAGGGTAATGCCTGAATGAAAGACCTCAGTTAGAGGGACTGTCTTCAACAGTGATAAAACTATGTGTCTTCTCAGTCCTCCCCCAGAGGGGTAAAGAAGATGGGCACAAAAAGATGGAGAAATAGTTTGCATTGGTTGCTGTTCTAGACTCTGTAACAAAATGTATAAAAGGAGTAACTTTGGGGATGGTTTAATTTGGTTCACAATTTCAAGGCCAAGAAAGCATGCCAGCCTTCATGGTACTTAGAGTAAGGACTGGTTTGCTTCCATCTCAGCATATCACGAAGCAGACCATTGGTGTTGAGTGAGTAGGAAGGTAAGGATGATCTGGAAGGAGTTGAGAAAGGAGAAAGAATATGATCAAAATACACTACGGGAAACAATTTAAGTAAAACTAAAAACAATGTTAGATTAAGTCAAAGAAGAAGATGAAGAAAAAGAGGCAGGTGAGGGGGAGGAGGAAGAAGAGGGGAGGGAGAGAACAAAAGAGGAGTGTGGTTGGGAAACAGGGCCAACCTAAGGTCTGACCCTATTAGCCTATTTCTATCAGCTCACTCCACTCTGATAACTTCCACAACCCAGATATTAAAATGTGAGCCTGGTGTCTTAGGTCAGAATCAAACTTTTGAGATGGGGGATAATTCAGGAAGATAAGTTATCTTCAAGAGACAAGTAAAGGTACCCAATAAAATGTTACCAAAAAGTGCCAACCCTTAAAGACTAGCCTGAATATTCAGAGAAATGTCCAAACCTAAATCTTGAAAAAGAAATTTATAATTATCAATACATTGTTTTTAATTTATAATAAAATTATGTGGTTTTCCTAGAAATTGTCTATATTTTTTTCTCAGTGAGACTGGACTTCACTACTCATTTAGAAGTATTAACACTTCACCAAAGGATGTGGATCAGTTTGTGGAGTGTTTGCCGCACTTCATGCTTGTCTTTGCATGAGAGGGTGTGATGGCATATGCCTGTAATCAGAGCACGAAGCTAGCTAGTAGATAAAAGAGGATCAGAACAGTTAGGTAACTTTTCAATAGTGTCTTAGAGGCCAGTCTGAACTACCATGAGAAAACAAGTCCCAAAACAAAGTAAACAAACCCAACGGCAGGTTGCACTAGAAAGTTTTATATCAAGTAAATAAAAGTTAAAGTCATCTGTGAGGAAGTAACCTCGCTTAATAAAAGAGGACACTTTCATCTGATTGAGAAGGAGAAATAAGATGGACATCATGGTATATGGAGGGAGGGAACTAGGTAGGAGAGGTAGGTTGATATTAATGGGAAGACTCCCCTTTTATGAGGGGGAAAGGAGGTGGGACAGGAAAAGTGAAACAGAGAGAGAGACTGGTAGGAGAGGTTGGAGGGGAAGGTACAATTGAAATGTAAAGTAAATACATGTGTTGATAAAAGAAAGAAGTTAGGAAAGACAGAAAGAAAGACAGAAAGAAAGACAGAAAGAAAGACAGAAAGAATGACAACTTAAGATTGGCTTTTCCACAACCCTGAAGGTCAATTTTAAATTAGTGATTGAAAGAGAGGAGGACCCATCCCATAATGTTGTACCTGGGCTGATGTTCCTGATTTCTAATAGAAAGAACGAGAATATCAATCAACCAGAACCTTTCCCCCTACCCAGAACTCCCAGGGACTAAATCACCAACCAAAGAGTACATAGAAAGGGAACAATGGCTCCAGTCATACACATAGCAGAGGATTGCTTTGTTGGGCATCAATGGGAGTAGGGGCCCTTGGTCTCTTGAAGTCTCAATGTCCTAGTATAGGGGAATGCCAAGGTGGGGAGGCAGGAGTGGGTGGGTGGTCGGGGGAGCACTCTCATAGAAGCAGGGGGAGGGAGGATGGGATAAGGGGTTTCCAGAGGGGAAAGCTGCAAAGGGGATAATATTTGAATTGTAAATACTTAAAATATCCAATTAAAAAAAGGAGTGAGCAAGCCAGTCAGCAGCACCATTCCATGACTTCTGCATCAGCTTCTCCCTCCCAAGTCCCTGCCCTGTGTGAGTTCCTGCCCTCGCTGCTTTTGATGATAAACTTTTATATGGAATTGTGAAAAAAATAAACCCTTTTCTCCCCAAATTTGTTTTGGTCATTGTGCTGTATCACAGCAATAGTAACCCAAATTAAGACACAAGAAATTATTGGACACATACCACTACTATAAGTATTGATTATCTATATTACATTTAATCTCCAAAACCTAATTTCAGTCCATAATTTTTATTTTTAATAATTTCTAGAAATCTTGTTTCAACAGTTTAACATGCTATAAGAAATATATTAATAATTTCTCACATTCTTCTGGGGGGAGAAATCCATCCAAAGCCTTTCTTCTTTCTATTAATATTATTTTTATGGTCCAAATCAAATAACTAATATAGCTTCAGTTGACTTCAGTGGGATGTCGTAATAAAGACAGTGCAAATTAATCATATGACCTTAGAAATCCTGATGAAGACTGAGATACATTATCCAAATAATATCAACCACTATAAACAAATACCTGGGAAATGGCAAGATGGATTAGGAAATAATATCCCTTTCTGCCAAAAACAATGGCATGGTTTTGATCTCTGGATTCTACAGGGCTGAGAGAGAGAGAATTATTCCTGAATGTTATTCTTTGATCTCTTTACTTGAGACGAGTTGTGTCATGTGCATGCACACAAATACCCTTGCGTGCATGTGCACACACACACACACACACACACACACACACACACAGTGAGGAGAGGGAGAAGGAAAGGGAGAAGAAGAGGTTAAGAGAAACAACAAACAAGTATCTTAAGGTATCCACGCATGTGCCTGTAAGCTCAGCATACGTAGCAGCTGGCAGGAAAGTTGTGCCAGACTGGGGTTTACTCAGTAAAATCAGTCTCAAAAATGAAGAAAGAGTGAAAGAAAGAAGGAAAAGAAGAAAGAAAGAAAGAAAGAAAGAAAGAAAGAAAGAAAGAAAGAAAGAGAGAGAGAAAGAGAGAAAGAGAGAAAGAAAAAGAAAGAAAGGAAGGAAGGAAGGAAGAAAGAAAGGAAGAAAGGAAGAAAGACACAAACAGACAAAGAGTGGGGAGGGAGGATCGAGAGGGAGAGAGGGAGACAGAGATGGAGACACACTGAGAGACACACAGGGAGAGGCTAAGTAGATAAAAGGATAGTATAGGTGTAGTTATAAATTTTACAGAGAAGATCTGATTTTTTCAAAAATAGCATTGACTAGAGTCAGTAATAATATTCTTTTATAATAAAATGAGTCTAAAATATGTTTGATAAATAACTTTATTCTCTTTTTCTCATGTTAATTGGAACATAGGTTGTTATTTTTTAATATTTATTGATGTGACAGTTTATTGCTTATAATTACTATTATTTAATTCATGTACTTTGCTGTATGATATAGGAATGCTAGAGTTTAAATCAAGGAAATTTACTTAAGACATTTCATCTATGTTAAAATATCTATTTTTATGTATGTTTTATAATTCTCAAAATACATAGTAGAGCAGTCTGTGTATAGGCGTGCTAGTATCTGGTCACTTTTTATTTTCATTAGTATTAACTCTTAAAAATGAGTTGTATATAATTTTCAGTCAAGAAGGTATGGAGATTTCTAGTGTAGAAATAGATGGATAGATTCCATTAATGATGTGGTAGTTTGTCTATTTGTAAAAATAAGTTACATGCTTTGAGCATTTTATGTACATATGATACTTTCAAAAACTGAGATTGAACAAGTAAATCCAGCATTCAAGTTTTTCCTACTTTGTAGTAGGAAACCTGCATGTAGAGGGATTCTGTCATCCATGTTGAGATTCATATAGAAAGTTCAGACTCATGGTGGAGAGCTAAAGTACCTTTCCTTTCCTTTCCTTTTCTTTCCTCTTCTCTTCTCTTCTCTTCTCTTCTCTTCTCTTCTCTTCTCTTCTCTTCTCTTCTC
>NW_022196899.1:17948227-18030154 GCF_008632895.1 Mastomys coucha
TCTCTTCTCTTCTCTTTTCTCTTCTCTTCTCTTCTCTTCTCTTCTCTTCTCTTCTCTTCTCTTCTCTTTTCTTCTTGTAGTATGATTCATAGTTTTTCCATGTTTTGAATTTTCATTCCATCTGGTAGAACATCCTTTCCCCATCAGCCACATCCTTTACCAGTAATTATAGGATTCTATTCAGAGCTTTATTTGGCCTCTTCTCTTCCTGGGCCACAGCTGCCTTTGAATACCACACTCCTGTGACTAACCTGTGAACTACAGGAAGGTGGTGATTTCGTCCATTTTAGTTGCTATTGTGGTTTTGACCCTTCCTAGAACACCCCGCACATTGTAGGCCATCATTAACATTTGATGAAACAAAGAAAGGACAAATCAATGCATGAAAGGCTCTTATTCAGACTCTCAGCTTGAACAGCAACAGGAAGTAAAATGCAAACATGCATACCTTGATCATCATTCTAACTCTTTTAAAAACTAGCGCGTTCATTGTCAACAAAGCAGGCTACCCAAACTGGCTATTATGGAATAGAGTCATGAGTATCTGTTTCTGAGTCTTAGAAGAAACAATTTCCAAAAAACAAATCCTAGATCGTTATTTTTGTGGGTGCACATGGCATATGAAATACTGCTCTAAACGGCAAAGAACAGATAGATTCACAGGCGCCTGTCACATTGTCTTTAATAATCTTTCTAAGATCTGCAAGCATGGGGAGGGAGGAGGCAACAGGGGTTTGTTCTTTTTGTGTTTGTTTGTTTGTTTGTTTATTTTTTGGAGGGGAAACTGGGAAAGGAGAAATCATATGACATGTAAATAAAGAAAATATCTAATAAAAAATAATCTTTCTAAGAGAGAAAGGAGAATTCATAATGGCTGAGATAAATAACGCTAAGCTCAAATACTTTCACTGTTAAAAACAAAACAAAACAAAACAACATCTAACAGACTTATTTTGTGAGTGTTTCCAGGACAGACTGTGAAATCAAGAGCCAGGTTTGTCATCAACTTTTCTTCATAACAGGCTAGCCTATGAATTTTTGTCATCGAGTTCAATGCTTGTTGGCCAGACACTTGGAAACAAGACATTTTCCTCATATCCTCTATGCTCCCTTGGAACTTTTTGATAACATAATACCACATAGAGATCTTTATGTTCGATGTTATACATGATCTAGTAATTCCATCTGTAGAAGTGAGAAAGTGTGTACTGTCAAAGGAGCACACATGATCACCACGTTCTGATACCTGAAGTAGTAGCATGAAAATAACTGTGTAAAACAATGTCTTCCTTCTCTCAAAATAATTATGGCTCTCTAGAAGCCAGCATCTGTGCTGCCAGATGTTTCTGTCAAACACATGAGCAATGGGTTTGAACACTGTGCATGCCTGGCTGGCATCCAATAGTCAATTACTGCAGAAGTAGCTGGCTTTCTGGAGTCCACAATGCTAAGTACCATGCAGCATTTATACTGTTCCATCAAACCTGAAAGATTTTCACCAGTAATGGGTTGTGCATTAACTCAGGATCAAGCCACTAATTTAGTGTTGACAATTTTATAGTGATGCTTAAAATGGAAGAAATACAAATGCTAACATTTAATGATACTGCTAAAATGGAAAATTAATTATAAACCAAAATGGTGTTACTATTTTTTTCTACAAAAAAAAAAATGACATCATGGCATGAATACACTAAAAATTATTTGATGAAAGAGATAAGAAAATATTACTTCTTAGAAAACTGATTCAAACTTAGTTTACTTGATAGCTGTAAAATGTGTTAGCATCATTTTATAGTCAACATTACAGAGACATAAAAGTTGTGATAATGACATGGGATGAGTAATTTGGGGGTAACTCTTAAAATTTGAGGTAGTCTTTCCTTCATGTTAAGGTAACTTTTGATTAATAAAACAGGGATACCTAATTCAACTTAAAGCTTTTTTTATCTTATGTGAATTAGAAGTTTTGAACTAACAATTTTAATAAGTGTAAAATACAAATCTCTCATTAAAATTTATTTAAAATCAGGCTTATTTTCTTTAACTTAAAGTTACTTCATTAGATATTAGTTCAATATTTTAAAGGAAGATGTAATAGAAAAAATAGCATACAGAATTTACTCTGAAAGACATTCAGAACATAATTAAATGGAGAATTATAGGAAAATGAGGTCATCTGCTGTAAACAGCCAACTTACAGAATAGGATAAAACAAATCTTACATTTGTCAGACATCTAATATTCATAATACACAAGGTACAGAAGAAGTTAAATTGGAATAAGAAACTAAATAATTTGACATAAAAAAAAATGGGCCATAGACCTAAACAGACTTTTCTCAAATGAGAACATGGAAATGACCAACAGGCCTCTAAATGATTAATAAATGCAACTAACCATCTTAGACACAAACCTTAAACACAATGGAGGATTATATCACCCAACTAAGAATAGTTATCATTAATAAGACAAAAGTTAACAATTCATAAATAGTATGTGGAGAAAAAGAGACGTTCACACAATGTTTGATAGAGATGTCAATGGGTCTAGTAGTTACAGATAAAAGAATATGGTTCGTCAAACACTCAACAAAGAGCTCGTATCCTAAAACTAAACCCAAAGAAATAGAAACGCCATGTTGAAGAGAAGCCTGAGTCCCATATCTAAAACAGTATTACTCACAAAGCAGAGACACACAGACAGCTCTCGGGGATATCAACAGAGAACTAGACAGCCATCCAGTGGATACAGGAAAACACTCACATAATGAAGGAACACTATAAACATGCCTTTTTCATTATTTCATTCAATTGTCCTCAACAGTTTGAGATGATTCTTTTTGAACAATTATTTCCAAAACGCACACATTGTTAGTAATATATGCTGCATGCTCTGTTACAATAATTAAGGAGAAATTCCTCTGAACCTCATTCCATTGATGAACACCATTTCCCCAGGTTCTGCCATGGAGAAATTATTTTTTTCTGGTCATCTACAGATTGGTTGCTTCACTAGAATGTGAGAAAGGAAAAATCTCAGACTACAACATATAAGTCAAACTCATGTAAGATTGCTTACTCATTTTTCTATCAAAACTGTGAGGCAGTTGTATGCCAAATCTGATCATTACTTCAGCCTATTCAAGACTGATTTCCAAGATCCTTCTCCAGTTTCTAGGTAGGTAGTTACTAGGTGAATGGGGTTGCTTCACAATCTAACACCTTGCTTATGACAATCTTAGTGGAACTGAATTTGTTTTTCTGTAAGTATTTAGTATTCAACAGATACACATGGATGCAATGCAAAATTCAAGATGATTTTCAGTAATAAGCCTGGAGAGATAGTTTACTGGCATGATTTTTCATTATCCTGCAAGGATTATGAATAGTACTTATGACCAAATATAATGTATCACATTTTTGACAAGAATAATTCTGAATAAGGTGAAGACACAGAAATATATTAATCTAATCTTTATGCTAAAAAACATGTAAAAACCATATCCAGAATTGCAGTAGTCACTCTGTGTTTGATTTTGAACACATCTCTGAAAATTTGAAGCAAAATTTTATTAATATACAAAATTAATATACACCTCAAAACTTTAAAATCTTTTGAATTTACAAGAAGAGTGTTCCAGACATCTTACAATGCTTTAAACATTGTAGACATAAAAGCAAATACACGTCAATGTTGACAAATACTTAAGTTTATCCAAAATTACTAGGAAGCATAGAATTTTTACAACAATAAAGCTAAGCACTATATCATATCAAAACTAATATAAAGCTCAATATATAGGTTAGTAACTAACAAAAAATGCCAAGTACCTAGGTTTAGCTCCTGATTTACTTATAGTTTATTTTTAAGATTTAATACATGATTGTGTACAGTTTATCTTCATTCCATTTTACAGCTTGCTCTGCAAGTTCAACGATTGTTTTTAAAAAGGCAGTTCAGAAGGTAACCCATTTTAATGGTTAGGATCTGATCTGTTTTTCCTTGCTCAGTTTCCAGTGCTGGGACATTCAAATTTGGGGTCTATGGGGAATGATTGATTGGACCATGGGGGTTCTATCATAGTCCGTAGCTTAACGTATTGATGGCTACATAACACTATTCGACATGGTAAAAAAAAAAAAAAAATTGGAAATAGAAGAAGTATGTCACTGCAGATGTGTTTTGTAAAAGTATATTTTTTCTGCCCCCATCTCCACTTATACCTGTTGCTTCTTGAATATTATTAGGTAAGCAGTTTCATTTCAAAGTAAAGTCACAGACATCAAGTTCCACACCATCAAGCCCATAACAGACAGAACCAAGAAACTAGTTAAAGAAACACCTATAACTTGAGCCCAGATAACATTTTTTCCTGTAAGCTGATTTTGTCAGGGTATCTTTTTCGGATGAAATATATTTGACTTGAGAATCGATTGAAAGATTTTTAAATAAAAGCATGTAACTTTACACTTATCAAAATGCTACCATTATGGAAGAATACTGGGAAATTCAAAGTATTTAAGATATTTTAAATGTAGATTGCTAAGTCATATATTATGAAACCAATCTCAGATACTGTAACAAAGATGAAGGGACACTGACTCATGGGAGTCTTTGAACGATGATGTGCACTGACTAGGAAGAGGCGGCTGCACTGCCATGTGCATATGGATAGCACTACTTGACTGGACTTAGGTTATACATTAAAAGAACAAGACATGAATTTAGTAGATGGAATGTTGGGGGAATAGCCACCACAGAAGCTGTAGCATTAAAGTGAGGTTGAATGTTATCAAGGTGCTTTATATAATAGCCAGGCAGTGCTCCCAGATACCTTCAGGTGGGAGGAAGAGGCTGGCGGATCTCTGAATTACAAGATAGAGCTACACAGAAAAACTCCATCCCAAGAAAATGAAAACATAAAATAAAGAAAACAGTTAAGGAGTAGTCCGTGGTTGCTGAGACTCAGAGTTTATTCTGACAAAGGAAGTCCAATCATAAGTCGTTAGCCATGGGCACATGGACCCGAGACCAACACTCATTCACTAATTTGTGACTTGGTAAGATACACATATATGAAAAACCCATCATGTGCTTGGAAGCATGAGAAGCACAGGATGTGTTTGGGCAAAGGAGGGAGAGTGATATAGCTGAAGAGTTCATATACAAAGATTTTAAAAATTAATTAATTAAAACTTTATATGCATGACAAATTAACAAATTCAAACACAAAAGAACAGAGTAGTGGATAAAAATAGGTGGTTTTCGAAACAAGATTTATTATCAGTAAGAAAATTAAAACGTACACTGTTGAAAATATTACCTTTATGCTATTAAAACCCATTATGTTGAGATGTAAAAAAAATCTTAAAAGTTACAGGAAATTTGAAAACACCACCACCAAGCTAAAGATGTACTGAAGTCATCTGATATCAGGATTGGCCATGAAGAAAACTGAACTCTGGGACTCAAGAATTAATATAAAGCATTCTCTAAAATTGCTGGGAAAATAAACATAATTATTGTCCTCAACATTCCCTGATATGGAGGAGAAATTTAATATTAACCATAGATATGACAGTGGATAAAAGTGGATGGATCAAATCTACATATAGATTATGCATAACATACCTGTTTAGTCTCCCTATTTTTGAATGTAAAGAGAATTAGTACTTATTCTACATCACTTTCGTAATCAGAAGCTTGAACGTACACACACACACACACACACACACACACACACACACACACACCAGCACACACATACATACAAGTTCGACTTGGCATATAAACATATGTCAATTTTTTTCCATATGTGAGTATATAGAGATATTTATGCCTAACGTGTGTGTGTGTGTGTGTGTGTGTGTGTGTGTGTGTGTGTGTGTGCCTATGTGTGTGAATTTCATACTCTGATAATTTGTGTTGTGACACCCACTTTATACTGGGTATTCAGGCACAAATTAGGGTCATTTTAAAGCTTTTTTCTCCTTTCACCTTAAATGAATGAATACTAACCTACATACTTTTGATGGCACTTTCTGTTTCTCCTTCCAACTACACACCTATATAAATTCCATGAACATGAACTAAGAATCAGTCTACCTTGTAATAGCATCATATGCTGGATAACTCTTGGATAACATGCTCAGAAAGGAAACGGCATTATAGTTTCCTTTAAAACTCTAGAGAAAATGAAGTAGAAAGATACGGAAAAGTTAGCCTCAATTTTCTTACTCTTTGAAATTATTTTATACTTTTATTTATTAATAAAAGTTCTTATAAATTTGCTTAGTTTTTCCTAATGAGACTTCATGATAGCTTTCTTTAATTATATGTTCATGCAGTCATCAATGATGTCTTCTATGAGTGAAGAACAAAAGCTTTTTCTACTTTATTAAATCCAGTTCTCATCCATATATTCTCTGCGATACCGCAGTCCCACTAGGACAAGCTGTTGTCCTATCTACACCACTTAAATCATTCCTACTCTCCCTTCTACACAGCCAGTCTTAGACGAACACTGTTTTACTAAATGATAAATCTCAGCAGCTTTATTATTATTATTATTCATTTTTTGTTCTGCTTTTGACCCAACTGCAAAGGGTACGGAAGTAATTTGCAATGCATAATTTTTTTAAGAAATGTTTTACACGTTGGAGAAATGGAAGTTGAAAACAATCTATGCAATCTTCAAATATGAGAACAGATATCATTCAGTGATAGCATCCTATTCTTTGTTTCAACTGAAAATAGGATTAGAGGTAATGAATTTAAATTACAGAGTGAATGAGTGAGGGCAGAATTTGAGCAAACTTTTCTGAATAGAATAATGAAATATAAGATGATGCCCAGGGAAGATATATTAATGACATCTATATAGCACTGGAGGAAATGTAGATGGAGAAGTAGCTGCATAGCAGAGGGACAGGAAATAAAATATCTCTTCCAGGCTTGTGAATGCATGTTCTCACCATTATCTGATAACAGTGGCTTTTGCATTTCTATGAAAGATCAATTTGAGCGTATAAAAAGAGAAGAAAAGCACTTTCACAACACATATTAGAGTAGAAAACTGTCTAAATGTGTTTCTTTTAAATAAACAGCCAATGGCAGGTTTTATATTTATTGTTAACAAAACAGGGATATTTTAAACAGGAAAAGATGCAATAGTTTTCCTCTGTATGAATTAGTATGAGTGTAAATTTACATTCTTTTTAAACATCATACTTCATGAATTTCAAATGTTTAATCAAAATATTTGCTTGAGAAATCCAATTTCCACTGAGACATTTTGGACAAGCAGCCTTGATTACAAAAAGGCGAGTTTTGATTTTGTTTTTAACATGCCATTACACAGAAATGATAGAAAAAAAGTATTTTTTTCTGTGTTGTTACAGTTTTTTTAAACTGGTTATCCTATTTCTTTATATTTCTAATGATATCTCCCTTCTGGGTCTCCCCCAGCACACCCTCTTTCCCATACCCCTCCCTCTGACCCTTGGAGGGTTTTCACACTCCCACCTCACTGCCCTGGCATTTCCGTACACCAGGTCATCTAGCCTTCATTGGACCAAGGGTCTCCCCTCCCATTGATGCCAGATAAGTCATTCCTCTGCTACATCTGCAGCCAGAGCCATGGGTCCCTCCATGTGTACTCCTTAGTTGGTGGTTTAGTCTCTGGGTGTGCTGTGCGGGGGCTGGTTGGTTGATACTGTTGTTCTTCCTCGGGGTTGGAAAAATATTTAGTGGCCACACAAAGCAACTAAATGCCTCCTTATACAAATTTTGAACATGCTTGTAAAAGTAGGAAAGCAGAAACAAAACTGACTTTCAAACAATTAATATAGGTTAAAAAAGATATTTTCTAAACCTGTTGCCTTTATTTGACACTCTCATCCCAGGTAATACTTTTAGAAATAAAATGATATCATAGTACACAGTTCCACTTTATATGTGTAAAATCCAAATTACTGTAAACTCTAAAGATATTTTTTAAGCATGCTAAAACTGGTATGATTAAATTTCAGCTTGTTGACCTTATAATCAATCAAAGGAGACATCCTGGAGTTAACAAAAAAAAGAGAGAGAACATTAACTTGTTTTGTTATTTACAACTTCATTTTATCATAATTAATCAAAACAAATAGTTGTCCCTAAGATTTTGAGTCAGAACCATGTTTCTCTCAGCATCCATCCACTGGTGGCTTTTTTACAATGACCTGTACAAGTCTTCCAGGACTGAATCAGGACAATGTATCTTTTGCCCCCTTTGTTGCATCTCCATGTGTGAGATTCCTCTTCTTCTTACACTTGCTTCTCATTTATCTGTGTATCCTAACGGTCCCTTCACTATCCCTAGCCATCTAAATCCCCTAGTCATGGTATTTTTCACTATTGACAAATATTCACCACTATTTTGAGAAATGGAGTAAACTGCTTCCTCCTACAAACACATTAAAAAGGTATTAAATCCTTTTTTTTTTTTATTTGTATGGGTGTTCTATCTGTATGTATGTCAGTTTACCACATAATAGCCCATGGAGGCAGAAAATGATTTGGATCCTCAGAACTGAGTTATGGACAGTTGTGAGATACCACATGTTACTGTGACTTAAACCCATGTTCTCCAGAGGAGGTGCACCTGCTAATAAATACTAAGGTGTCTCTCTCTTCTTATAGAGTACTCTTTTGTTATTGTTGTTGCTGTTTGTAGTAAAAGAACTATGATATTTCCCATTGCTTTGCAAAGATTTAATATACAGTTCATTATCTATTATGTTAGATAATAGAACCTTGTCGAAGTCTAGTTTTTGTTAAGATTTATTTATTATTATAAATATGTGCACTGTCGCTGTCTTCAGACACACCAGAAGACGGCATCAGATCTCATTGCGGGTGGTTGTGAGCCACCATGTGGTTGCTGGGATTTGAACTCAGGATCTTTGGAAGAGCAGACGGTGGTCTTATCCGCTGAGCCATCTCACCAGCCCTGGATGTCTAGGTTTTTGTTTTTAATTCTCTTTTAGAATTTTTTATTTATTACATCCTGAGTGCAGTTCCCTCTTCAGCTATCCCATAAGTCTTTTCTCCTACCTTCCCTTTCCCTAGTATCCACCACCACTTCACCTCTTCTCATAGAAGAACTGGTCATCAACCCAATACAGCATAACATGCTACAATAAGACCAGACACATATTTTCACACCAAAGCTGGATGAGGTAACCCTGTAAAAGGAAAAGGGTCACAAAGGCAAGCAAAAGAGTCAGAGACAGCCCCAGATCCCACTGTTAGGAATCTCACAAGAACACCAAGCTTTACATATATACACAGGACCTAGTACAAACCTATACAGGCTCCGTGATTGTCATTTTAGTCACGGTGGGTTACTGTGAGCTGTCCTTAGTTGATTCTGTGGGCTGTGTTCTTATAGAAACCTCTACCCCTCTAGCTCCTACAGTCTTCCTTTCTCCAATTCTCAGAGTTGGGTTCCCCAAACTCTGCCTGATGTTTGGATGTGTGTCTCTGTAAACGTCCTCTTTAGCTACTGGATGCAGCCAATTTGATGGTGACTGACAGTTGTGATCCTGTGTTGGTGTATATAATCACACAATCACCGTGGCCTATCACTGTAAGCACTGACAGTCACATTGCTCTCTTCAAAAGGTAGGGTTCTACAAACAAGTGTTGCCCTTTATCAGTTAGACATTTGGTTGATAATAAACTTGAAAATATTGGTTCCTTGTCTTTTTAAATAAACTTATTATAGAGAAATTCCCAGTAAGCTATTCAGGAAAAGAAAAAAAAAATCCTATATTTTTATTATTCTCTTCAGGGGATTTGATAAAGCCATGTATCATAATGTCAGCAATAAAAAGGAAGAGCTACCCATTTGTCCCTGTCCCTTTCATGAATCTCCTTGATCTTGTCCCAAATCAGGACCTTATTGGCCACCTGCATCTTCCTGTAATGTTAACCCTTTTCTCCTTGGTAAAATCAAAGCATTTGTCAATATTGAGCTGTATCCTTTTTCCTAAAAAGAAGCTCAGACATTTACACTAGAGAGGCCTATGTGAAGCCCTCCCCCAAAGCCATAATAAACGTCCTTAGATCTCCCTGTTCTCCCCACGTAATAGCCCAAATCTGAAATCCACACCCAAAGGTTTCTCTACCTTGAGCTTCTAATGCATGGCTTCCTTCTGTCTTCCTGTTATCTGTGACTGAAGCTCCATAACTTTGACCTCTTTAGGATTTGGCTTCTTGCCAGCACCAGCGCCCATGCCTCATCTTATCTTTTCTCTTTTCAACCTGAAGAGATGATTCACTGTGACTAGGGGACTAAAAGATGTGATTTCCCTCCACCTTCCTGTTTGTCAGAAGCACCATTCTTTCTGATACCTGAACCCTGGGTATTCTAACAGTTTTGCAGTCTCCCATGGTATCATTCTGGAAATGATGCCTCACTGCTCTACTATCCCACCTGGGTTCATTCTTAAATTTCTTGATGGTGCTGATACTTCTTCCAGATCCTAAACCTGTGATAAAGCAATGGCCAAATATTGTGGTATTTATCACTTAAACATATCCTGTTGTTGTTTGAATCATTACACTAACCTCTCTCGGGACAGTAACAATTTGTGTGTCTGTGTGTTGTACATGTGTGGAAACACTCATATGTGCAAAGCACATGTGTAAATGTGAAGCTAGAGGACAATGTTTCCTCTGTAGCTCTTTATCCTAAGATCTCTCACTTAATCTAGATCTCACCAACTTGGCTTGACCAGCTGCTTACTGATCCAAGGCATCTCTCCTTCCTGTCTCTCCTCTGCCAACACTATGTGCTCAACATGCTCCAAACTGACTACAGATATGAGTTGTTGTTGTGTGCCCAACTTTGAATTGTGTTTTAGGCTATGTGAACGAACTCTGGTCCTCATGATGGAGCTGTTATCACCGTACTCACCAACCCCTTGTCTCAGCCAACACCAAAGTTTTCCATCCCTGTTACTATTCCCTGGGTCTTTCAGGATTACCTGCCCTACTCAAAAATGATGCTGTTTCTAGGTTCTGTGCATTTTAACTGGGCCTCTTCTCAATTTCTGTCACTAATAGCAATGCCATGCTAGCAACATACCTATGATCAGAAGTGCAGTGGTAATTACTTGCAAGAACTTGTTTCAAAATTCTGTACTTGTGTTTGTGTGTTTTCTGGTTCCTTGAGAAGAGCAGAGGAATATTAGTGAAGGATTTTCAGAAATTTTTATATTAATGTAAAAGGAAATATATGCTCTCGTTCATTCCCAGTGTAACGAGTTATCATTTCCTTGGCAAGAGTGTTATATGATCTTTGAAATAAGCCTGTCACAAGTAGTAATGATAGCCATTCAGGATTATCTCTGTGAAGGTAGAATTAGCTCATGAGTGGGAAAATCTATTTTGTACAATAGTTGTGAGGTTTGTCATCATACAAATTTAAGTAGTTGAAGGATTTTTAAACAAAATTTCTGAACAAACTTCAATATTTAGGTAAGATAGAGTGTTTTCAAAGCACATAATATATTATATCTTGTAATTTGAAATAATATATTTAGAAGCTCATGTAAATGTTACTTTATATGAACTGAAGTAGGATTTCTGCTTCTGATGAAGTTTGAGACATTTTAAAGTCAATTATCTGGGAGCCAGGATGAAAAGCCTAGGCAGTCATTCCTAGTTTCAGCTCATCACATGTGATGTGCAAGGATTTAAGAACAGAGAGAAAAAATATTAAATTCTTTAATGTCTCACTTTATTTCCACCACTTAACACTTACCCTAAATCTACAAAAGACCTGTTATTAATTAATTACTAAAGGGAATACTGGATTTGTCCTCTACTGCATTTTTTTTTCCTGAACATTCTTTTCTAACACAGCTTGAGGCGAAACACTGCTCAGGTGTCAGGGTTATGTGAAGGATTTTTAGATAGCAATAACAAAACATATATATATATATATATATTTATATATATATATTTATATATATATACACACATATATACATATATCATATATACACACATATACATATATACACATACATATATATGTGTATATATATATATACATATATACATATATACATATTTATATATAAAATCACTTCAGGAAGCTGTTGTCCATTTCTCAGGTTCAACCACTCTGGAATGGAACTCAAAGGCAAAGTTGATAATAAAGATGGGAAAGAAAATATACTGCACATGCAGAGTGATATCTTCATTTTCATGAGATGCAATGTAAAATGTGTACAAATAATTCTGAATTTGGAAGTAAACGTAAAAGGTATAAGCTATACTTTGGCTTCAAGGTCTCCTTAAGCTCATTGGACAACCATTTTCTGATGAAGATCAACTTATTTTGAGAACACTTGAGCACATTTTACAATAGGCAATAGGAAAGAAACCAGGTCAAAACAAAGGAAATATGATGTTCATGCAGAGAGACCATCCTCACTATGTATAAAGGTACTGCATATATGTACAAAAAGGCCCATGTAAGCCTTATTATGTGTGTAAATGTTGCAGACATACCCTAAAAAGCAAAGTCAGTTGCCAGATTGATCACTATTAAAAGAATATTCAATTAGAATTCTATGCTTAAGTGGAAATCAGTCAGTTGTTTTAATTTGTCCAGCTCTTTTCATCTTTCTGACTTAAAGTTACCTCAGATGTAATTAAAGCAAAAAATATTCCTTTATGAGCATGGAACTATTGATAAAGGAAGCTAAGGAGACAATCTGATGTATGATAAAATCAAAGAAAATAAAATGCTTAAGCTTAATCAAAGATATTTAGAAAAATATATGCACTGACAAGTTCAATACCAGGTAGAAAATGAAATGAAACAAAGGTCAAAACTTATCTCAAACTTATACGGTCAGCTATACTGAAAGGAAAAATACACAAAGAAACATATTCAGTCAGCTATACTGACAGGAAAATACACAAGGAAGAAAAACAAATTACTTAATAGATGATGTTGAAAAACCAGATGTGTAAATACAAATATATTTCCTTGCACTTTTTTATCTGACACAAACATTATTCAAATGATTATTGTAAAAGGTGTGTTTTTCCTGATTTCTTTCTCAATTCACTTACCATTGTATATAGGAAGTTATTATTATTATTATTTTAGTTAATGTTATATGCAGTCACTTTGCTAAAATTGTTTATTAACTATATAAGTTCCCAGTTAGCATTTTTGCAGTTACTTATGTATTCCATCATATTATCTGCAATTAATGATACTTTGACTTCTTTCCTTCAATTTTTATCCTGTTGATCTCCTTTAATTGTCCTATTTATCTAAATTTAGCTAGCCATACAATGCCCAACCTGCAATTTATCCGGCTTGCAAGGAGATCTTCTATAAAGGTGGCATAGAACTTGTGGGAGTGGCCAATCAAGGACTGGTCCAACCTGAGACCCACGACATTAGAGGAAGCCCATACCTCTCACTGCCTGGAGTTCCAGTAACCAGAAGCTGAACAAAACAATACCCAAAATAAAAAATAATAAACAAACAAACAAAACAAACAAAACATTAAAGAGATCTTGAGCAATACTGTAGGAGTGGAGAAAGGATTGTTGGAGCCAGATGAGTCAAAAACACCACAAGAGAATAGCTCACAGAATAAACTACCCAGGTTTCATAGGAACTCACAGAAACTGAACTGACAATGAGCGAGCCTATATGAATTCGACCTAGGTCATATGCATATACTTTATGGATGTTGTAGTCTGGTATTTTTGTATAAAATAACAGGGGGAACTGTCTGTGACTCTTCTGCTAGCTTTGGGACCCGTTTCCTCCTACTGGGTTGCCTCCTCCAACCTTAAAATGAAGGGCAGGCTGTGCTTAGTCTTACTGCTACATGATATGCGATGGAAATAGATATCCTTGGGAGGTCTGCCCTTTTCAGAAGGAAAATGGGAGGAAGAGGAATGGATCTGGGGGAGGAGGAAAGTAATAGGGAGGGACTGGGAGGAGAGTAGGAAACTGTTGCTGGGGCATAATATATGAGAGAGGATTAAATTAAAAAATAGAACTATTCCAATAAAATAAACTGTTAGAAGGAAACAGTTCAAGAGCTTTCAGAACTGGTCTTGGTAAGGGGTTTCTTTGCATGACAGCAAAAAATTGTATAAGCAATAAAATAGAAACACATAACAATATCAACCTAAAATCATGTTCTTCGTTCAAGAAGTCACTGGATACCATGTAGATATCTGAGATCCATGATGCCATGTAGGGGACCTACTGATCTGAGTGGCTTGCCATGTGAGACCATGAGGACATCTGTGCCCATGCTGCTAGCAGACATCTCTGGGTCTTCGGTACTATAGTAGCCAAAGTCTCTGTGATGTCCCATGTTACCACCAAAGACTAGACAGCTGCCCCTGGTCTGCAGCACTGTTCTGAGCTGTCCCTACCCGTCATAGCCACTGCACTCAGGAGAGCTGACTCTCATTGCTGAAGAAAAGGTAAGCTAGCCCCGAGGGCATGAGCATGAGACAGCCGTCCTCCAGTTCATGAGAGAGGGTCAGTTGACCTCACTGATCAGTCCCTCATGGATTGTAGCAGTACGCCTGAGAATGGGCCCTGCACCTCTTTGGGGCGGTACAATAGTGCTGGCCCCGGTGGTAAAGTCGCAGGAGAGCTGACCCTGACCCTTGCCAGATGTGGCATTGAGTGAGCTAGATTGGGCAGTGCTGGAATGTTCTCCCTGGTAGAGCAGGTGCAAGAGAACTGGCAGACTGACCAACTCAGCTACTTTCTAGGCCCAACCCAATGTTTACCCCATCTATGATCTACAGGTATGTGTGAAAAGTCTGATCCTGCAAATCCAAAGCTGCATGACACAGGGCACCAAGCATAGCCAAGAGAAGTCCCTGTGAGGATCCAGTAACAATAGTGTAGCAGACGCCATAGCCCTTGAAACAGAACTATGGACCATTGTAGTGAATACTTACAAGTAAAGATGGATAGAATAAGGGTTTCTTTGTGACATACTGTGACATACTACCACTCCACATGATACTTTTTAAAATTTTACCTTTTCTTTTTGGGGGGTGGAGTTTGCAAGGCAGAAAGGTAGGTATGGAGGAATGAGTAGGATTGAGTAGAAGATGTGAAATTAATGGAAAATTAATAAATCTTTAAAAATAATTTTATGATATAATTTAACCATCATAAAGTATGTTGTGTACAAGATGTGAAATTAATGGAAAATTAATACATCAATAAAAATAATTTTGTTTATGATATAATTTAACCATTATAAGGTATGTATACTGAATATATAAAATAAAATAATTTGACATACATATATACTGTGTACCAAATCATAGTTAATTCACACTTCAGTACTCACTTTGCTACATTTGTGTTAGATTTCAAGTAAACAAGACATTAAGTACTGTCGCTATGGCCTACATCCACTCTCTAGCCTTCACTATCTTAAACATGAAAACGTGCATTTTGGCATTGTTATTTATTTTTAAGATAGTCTTGTTCTGCACTCTAGGCAACCTGAGATTCTCAGTTGTTAGTGTCACAGATGTGTAAAAGGACACCATACCTTGTTTTGATATTTTAATTAGAAATTAGAACACTTTGGATCCAACCTAAAAGAGCAATAGGTACTTACTTTTAACTACATAAATTGATAGAGTAGAGTTTCCCAGTCCTTCTTCCCTGGCTCCTTAAACCTAGAATGACCTTTGACACAGACCTATACATGCCCAAGAATGCACATGTAATGTTTTCAGAATATTCATCCCTAACAGGAGCATATATTCCAACTCTGAAGGGAACAAATATACTGTACACCCTCCTAAGTTTCAGGAATCATGATGAAAGAGAGGAATAGGAAGAGTTTAAGAACCAGAGATGGTAGACAATGACAGAGAAATGTCTTAATACAGCAGGGCAGATGTACACCTGAAAACACGTATTCAAAATGTGTACACGCCTAAGACCAACTCAGAGAGGGGAATTGGTCACACACACACACACACAAACACACACACACACACACACACACACGCACACATGCACACACACACACACAACACCACTCCTAGCTTTGCAACAATTATCTGCTTCTGGGAGAAGCAGAGATAGTAGTTTCTTTGAGGGTGGCACCTGGTAAATCAACTGTTGTGGGTCTGCACTTCGGCTCACTGCTAGGGGCGAGGACACTGCTAGGGGCGAGGACACTGCTAGGGGCGAGGACGCTGCTGGGGAGTCTGAATACCGAGGCAGAGGCATTAGACTTCATTCATTTCTCCTCCTTTGAGATGCCAAGCTTGCAGGACAACTGATGCCCACTCAGAGGGGGTAGGATGCAGCCTCAGATAAGGGCCCCGACCTAGGTTTCTCTGATTGGGAAATGACACACCTAGGAAACTTGAGGAGTTGAGAACTGGATCCCTCGGTCCTGAAATGAGTCTGGGGTGAAAGAAATTCGGCCTAGATCAGGGTGCGTGTCAGGAGCAAGGAGTGGCTTTCTGTGGGAGACCTAGGCAGAACAGCTTGGTAAGGAAGGCTTCCCCCACGGTGGTCCTTGAGGAAGGAGATAGCACTTGCTTGTCCAAACTGTTTATTCATGGAGAAAAGGGTGCATATGACCTACTCCGGTTGATTGCTTCACTTTTAAAAAGAGAAAACTAGGAAAGGGATGGACTTGGGTGGGTAGAGACATGAGAAGGATCTAGGAATTGGAAATGGGATAAGCAAAATCATAATATACAGCATGAAAACAATTTTTTCAATAGAGTTATTTTAAAGGAAACACAATTTTGTGGATAAGGAACAGTGTCAATCTAGAAAGAGCTGGTATAGGTGAATATGACCAAAGAGCATCCCTCATCTGGAGACACCATGAAAATCAAGTCCTATCTGCCTGCTTACTCATTCCTCTGTTCCCTGGTGTAGTGTCAACATTTCTTGTCCTTGTTTTATAAGCCAATGGTAGCCAAGGCAGTAGTCGAGTAAGCTTAGATTTTGAAGAAGAAGGTTGAGCACCTGTCCATTGTTTGTTTAAACTTGGAGCAAAAGACCCCAGGATATCCTGTCCCAAGCATACAAGTTTGTGCAGACCAAGTCAGTAGACATCAAAGTCCTGGTTCCTTTATGCTGTGTGAATGAACTCATTACATTTCTTTAGTCAGGATAAGAAAAAACATACTTATATAACTGGCAGTTGACTCCTTTAGAATTTTCATGAAAATGTAAGATATCATTTGAAAGAAGGGGTGAAAAGTGCAGGACTCTAAGAGAAAACCAAGATCTGTCTGTGATGTGATTGATGATTATTTTAGTGAATCAGTTTATAGCTTTATGAAAAGCTGATGAATCAAGGCACCATTTGTTCCAGTATTGATTTTTTATTATCCTCAATTAGTCTTGCTCTATTTGAAGACAGACTTTTTAAGGTTATATCTATATAGCAAGAAAGCAAGAGTTCATTTATGCACTTTCAACAACCAATTAGACAATGTGGGATTTATATGGAATTTGCAAAGAAAGTGCAGATAAATGAAGTGGATTACAGCACAGGTGTTGAGACTTGCTATGCTTTTCAGTTTTGTGACAACCATGTGGTCACAGCATGAGTGAACAGAATAGAAAATAGCAGCCATTTTATTGCAAAAGCCATTGTAACACACAATTATTAAAATTGATTAATACTTGGGCCAATGCAGTTTCATTATCTCTGATCGATTCCAAGTGTTGCTCGTTAATGGCTTTGCTCCTGTCATTTTGGCTCTTTCATGTTCATTTCATATTCGGTCATTACATGAATGCTGGCTTAGGGGACAACACACAGTCCTCTCTGTGAGACCAAGCTCTGGTTGCGAGTCCCAAATGAATAAAGTGCTAAATATACAAGACCATGTGATTCTTCATGCTCTAGTTGCAAATCTATAGATTTTAGTAGATGGGTTTTAATATAATGCTAATGCTTTAATGCCCAAATAGTACAGTATTTTAGTGCCACTACAGTTTACCACACTGGGCTTTGTTTAAAATAGGCAATAAGAAAATGATTACAAAATTATAGAAAATATGAAAATTATGTAATACCATCTTTAGTTTTCCTCAGTTAGGAAGAACCAAGAATCTTGCTTGTTTGTCTTCTGTTAAGGCAACAAATGCCATTGCATTTTTATCTAAAGAGTCCCTTGAAGCTACATTCTGACTTTATATTAATTAATTTGATTTCCTTCCTCTTCTGGCAATGCAACAATGAAACTAATCATACCAGTTCTTCTTCTATGTTTCCTTATATTATCCATCTCTCTGATGCTTCTATTTTTTTTTCAAACTGTGTATCTCACTAAGTGACTGCTCAATCTTTAGCTTCCAAATGAACCTAATGCTCTAAGATGGCACAGAAGGAACTCTGAGATCTGACCTAGGGCTATGTCTCTGTGGCTCATTCTCACCCCCTTCCCTTCTCTTCTTCTTTCTCCCCCTCTGTCTATGGACCCTTGTACTAAAATTACCTCCCATCTTCATATGCTACAGTCCAGATTCATAGAACCACAGGTCATATACCATGTGCCAAATAAATATATACCAGAATACCTTATACCTTAAATAGCCTTACCTCTCTTTCAAAAGGCTCCTTCAAATCTCATTTTTTTTTAAATCAACTCTGTGTGAGTCTGTCCATTATTTCAAATTATCCTAATAACTCTTCCTAAAGTGATATCCTAATGGTTGGCCATACTATTCTATATTCAATTTATCATTTAATTAAATGTCTCTACCCATTATTTCCTAATGTTTGAAATGAGAACGCCATTTATGTTCTTTTAAATTTCCTGTTATCCAATGTTATTGCAAATATAATTTCAATAATAGCAAGTGAATATATGGGGGATAAAATGTAGGAGTTTTTGATTATTTTGTAGAGCTTTTACAGTTTGCAATGTACATTTCTGTAAATTTGTTCTGAGTATACAGAGTATATTTAATAACATCATTCCTCCTGGTTAAGCCTGGCCCCTAGGTAACTTTTGCATAACATGAAAGCTTATAGTTTTAGATACTGTGGTATTTTTTACTGTCCATGATCAGTACAGACTCATGGGACCACCATGGTATGTATAGTCTATTGTTAGCTAAACTCTCATTATGTAGCACTGGACTATATTATAATTGTGAAAATTCTCAAGTGTTAGCTTACAATAAGTAAAAATTTAATTTCTTGCTAGTTATTGACTAGCACATCTTTTGTAAGGAGTGGAAATGAGAGCATATGAAGAGCACACTGTATGAAGCTGATGCTATCTGTATCTGTGCTACAGCCCTGCATCTCAGAAGCCACAGAAAGAATCAATATGCTCAAAGCAGTAATCATGGCAGATAAATAGGCAGCAGGTGCCATTCTCTGTCCATCATGACATCATTAGAGGAAAAAAAAAAAAGTGCCGGCCTGTAAGCCGACTGTGACAATGCTTGCTGAACCAGAACCAACCTGGTTGCAGATTTCTATAACTCGCATTTTTAAAATTCATTAGAAACTTTGATTTAAGGCATTGAAAAATATTGAATATGGGTCACCTTAATGAGCCCTTGTTCTCTCCTGTATAAACAAGCTGTAGCATATTTTGAGTGGTCTATTCACAATTTAATGCTTTTGTAAAATGCCCCTAGCATGCTCTTCTAATGAAACCATGTCAGCTGATGATAAAAACTAATAACTCATTATTGTTCCTGGGGCCATTTCATTCTATTTGTCTATCTGTCTATCTGTCTCTCCCTATCTCTCTCTCATTTCTTTCTTTCCTTCTTTCTTTCTTTCTTTCCTCCTTTCCTTCATTCCTTTATTCCTTCCTATTTATTTATTTATTTATTTATTTATTTATTTATTTATTTTTGGTTTTTCGAGACAGGTTTTCTCTGTATAGCCCTGGCTGTCCTGGAACTCACTCTGTAGACAAGGCTGGCTTCGAAATCAGAAATCTGCCTGCCTCTGCCTCCCAAGTGCTGGGATTAAAGATGTGTGCCACCACAACCAGCCCTTTTTTCTGTTTGTACGAATTTTGCCAACATACCTAAGTTTCTGTGTCCTTGTTCCTATTCTCAACAATTTAAAAATATATTATAGTTTATCAAAAAAAATACTGCACACAGATTAGCTAACAAGTTAATTGGTAGAATCAAAAAATATAAAAAATAATTCAATATGGAATTGGCTAAGTTGGATTACTGTCACCAATGTATAAGTTGACTTCATGACTTTTTCATTGTTTCTTTTTTATTTTTTCTTTTATTGAAAATATATTCTCTTTTCATTCAAATACTAGTACCATATTCACTAGTGACACACATAAGTCAGGTGATTCATTTTTGCTCTGTTATATGGCTTTTTTGACTGTGAAGGCCTAGGAGGAAACTCTAAAGTTTCAGGATGATTATAGTCTTAAATATGACTTGACGGAAGGAAAATAAGTTAGTGACCCATCCAAAAAGTACAAACATTTATTCACCTTGTCCTTCTGCAAAGATCTTGATCTACCAATCCATATACCCAGTAAATGCCTTCAAAATGAGACATCCAAATATAGAAATATTCAGACTTGCTCTCTAAAAAGGATGCAATTTTATGTCAGAATTATACTTAATAGAATTGTTCTGAAAATATTGTCAAAATAAGAATATTAACTGTCACTAATAAATGATTAGGGTTTTATATATGACTTGTAAAATTTTTAGCAGTTGAACTACCAAAAATAAATTTATGTGCTCTGCAGAAATCGTGTCACTCATAAGCTAAGTAACTATAGTTAATTTCTTGGTTTCTATGATGTAATGCAACTGAAATTTCACAAGCTTGATGTTCAAAAATAATCAGTATGCTTTGTGTAAGACCAGGCATGAAACAGCCTTTAAAATCCTTACCTCCCTTTCTCCCCTGAAGATGCATTTCTATACAATAACTATGGAGAACTAGGCAGTCATTTCTGAAGACATGATTCAAGTATGGAATAGATGTCTAAATATGTTTAATCAGAGTCTGAGCCTGTGACTCACTAGTATTAATCCTGCCAACATACCCAAGTTTCTGTGTCCTCGTTCCTATTCTCAACAATTTAAAAATATATTACAGTTTATCAAAAAAATACTCCACACAGATTAGCTAACATGTTAATTGGTAGAATCAAAAAATATGAAAAATAATTCAATATGGAATTGGCTAGATTACTGTTACCAATGTATAAGTTGACTTCATAACTTTTTCATTGCCTCTTTTTTACTTTTTGTTTTATTGAAAATGTATTCTCTTTGCATACAGCGTATCATGATTACAGGATTTCTTCCTTTCCTCCTCTTAATACTTCCCTACTTCTCCACCTTCTGTCTCCAGATCCACTACTATAGTCAAAATCCTCCATTCTAGGAGACAAACTGTGTACATACACTGATTAAAACTCACTCCTTTCAAACTTCAAACATCCGGTTTGATTTGAGCATTTTGGAACATCATTGTGTTGCTGAAACATTATGACTATATACTTTAGGATTTGGAATATATTCTAAAACATATATATCAATTCTAATTCTTTGAATCTTGTTGTGTCTCATCAGATTATCATATGCCACATCTATTATTTTATCAGGGTAAAAAATGCCTCTCAACAAAAGTAAGAATATAACATACAGATAGAAACACAGAGACCATATTCAAAACGTAATACATACTTAACATGTAAATTAGAATCATTGAAGTCTAAAAGTGTTACATTAGAATAGATGTGCACCTATAAAATAACATATATCCATGTATTGTCCTGGACCCCGACCCTGAGACATCCTTGTATTATTTTACCCCTTCTACATATTGGCTTTGGTTTATCAGTTATGTTTGTTATGATACTTAACACCCAAGTTATAAAAATTATATAGTCACATTCATGTGGTTTAAAAATCCTCTAATGAGAATGCTGGCCTTTCTCATGATAGCTCTTTAACTGTGTATTACTAAAGGTTAAACAGTCAACTGCCACCTGTGGCTGTGGTCTTTTCTCTGTCTCTTAGAAGACTTCTTGAAACCAGTTTTCAGACTATAGTCTTCTAACTACCCTATTCTTATAAGACAGCACATTATCTGCATGAAGCAGTGCTTAGTAAATTTAGATGAAAAATGTCTCTACTGTGACTCCTTAGGAGGAACAACAATGTGAACTAACTAGTACCCTCAGAGCTCCCAGGGATTAAACCACCAACCAAAGAGTACATATGGTGGGATTAATGGCTCCAGTGGCTTATGTAGCAGAGGATAGCCAAGCTGGTTATCAATGGGAGGAGAGGACCTTGACTCTGTGAAGGTTCTGTGCCCCAGTGTAGGGGAATGCCAGGGCCAGTAAGCAGGAGGGGGAGGGATGGTAAGCAGGGGGAGGGGGAGGGATCACGGGATTGTTTAACGTTTTTTTTTCTTTTCTTTTTCTTTCTTTTCTTTCTTCCTTTTTTCTTTTCTTTCTTTCTTTTTCTTTTTTTTTTTCTTTTTCTTTTTGGAGGGGAACCTGGGAAAGGAGATATTGTAAACAAGAAAACAACTAATAAAAAAAAAATAAAAATAAAAACAAATCACAAAGACACAGATTGCCATTGATTATGACTCTCAAAAATGTATAAGAAGAAAATAGTCTTGGAAGATAAAACAATAGCATTTCCTCCAAAAAGTGGTCAGGTTTGTTTACACCCTTGAATGGATAAATACAGCAGTTTCCTTCAAGGAAACAGAGATCCATATTTTAAATCCAGTAAAATTGGAGTTGGGATCCCTAGTGTCAAGACCCCATGCCTAATGCACCACAGGCTTTCTGTGTATCACAGAACCCTCTTTAATATCGTTGCAAGATATGGGGCTCCCACCTGAGGCTCCATCCCCAAAACAGTCACCAAATGCAGACACTATTGTGGATGCCAAAAAGTGCATGCTGACAGGAGCCTGATATAGCTGTCTCCTGAGAGGCTCTGCCTGAGCCTGACAAATATAGCGGCAGATGCTCGCAGCCAACCATTGGACTGAGCATGTGGTCCCCAAGAGAGAAGTTAGAGAAAGGACTGAAGAAGCTGATAGGGTTTGCAGCCCCATAGGAAGAACAACCAACAGCATCAACCAACCAGACCCCCTAGAGTTCCCAGGAACCAAACCACCAACCCAGTATACATGGAGGGGCCTATGGCTCCAGCCACATATGTAGCAGAGGATAGCCTTGTTGGGCATCAATGGGAAGAGAGGCCCTAGGTTCTGTGAAGGCTCGATGCCCCAGTGTAGTGGAATGTGAGGGTGGGAAGGTTAATGGGTGTTCCATCCTAGAAACAGAGGAAAAGGGGCTGTGATAGGGAGTTTGGGGGGACTGGGAAAGGGGACAACATTTAAAATGCAAATAAAGAAAATATACAATTAAAAAAGAAAAGAAAAAGAAAAAGAAATGGGGCTCAAAGTACTCATACAGAAATCCTGCAATGGTTGCTAAGCAGTAACACACTATGTCTTTCACCCAGACTTCAAAGTCCTCTGTCAACAGTCATGAATCCATAGCTAACTTCTGTTAAAGGTGCTATAAAATCTCAGGGTGTTGATGGCTATTGAAAGATGATTGTTAAGAAGATAGCAGGGGCACAGAAATCTCAAAGCATTAAAAAAAAATAACTTTACACAAATTTGGGTACAAGACTTTGATGAATTTTGAGTGTCATTTATATGTATCATGTCTCTTAGAATAATAGCTATGCGTCTCCTTATCCAGAGGTGCTCCACCACGTTCTTGGCATACCACCTATCTGACATATTTATTATTCGGGGCTATTGTTTAATGGATAACTGCCCTTTTTCCAGACTGTTTTTGTTTCTAGTTTTGAGCTCTCTTGTGAAAATGCATGTCTAGTCTTAGGGATTCCTTCCTGCATCACTTATGACATTACATCTAACAACTTTGTGCCAAAATCATCCATCAAATTGTTTCAATTTACTTCCTAGAACTTGATCTTTCACAAATTCTTTCTGAACAATGCAACCTTAACAGATATGCAGATTTCTCTCTTTGTTATTTCTTGCCCACATGGCATTGTGTATCCTTCTTGAAAATCAAACCACGTAGGCACGTATGTATTCTTTTATCTATACCTCTCTGCCATTCCAGGTATGCTTCTGATAAAACCCAGAGCCGCTCCTCTACCTCTCTAGACAGCCTTTTCTCTTATCGCACTTCATACTTGGTGCTTCATTTTACAATTGTTTATTACAGGGCACATGGACTGTCACCAGATGGGCATAAGAACTGGTGAGGCGAAGCAGGCTCAAACTCTGGAAATCTCAGTGATTAGGGACAGGAGGACTTGAGCTGCTCCCTCCTCACCTCTGTGCTTGCTCTGGGACACATAGCCACAAACACCAACTGAGGTGACCTCAGGCATTCACTCACATAACACAGCACATGGAAGGCCTCTTCATACTAACATGACATCTCAGCAGCCTTAGCCTTCGATGACCATCCTTTCCTAGATAGTCTCACGCCCTTCCCTGGTTCACCCCAAATAAAGTATATGTGATCACATCCACCCCAATAATGAAATATGAACAGGCTGGCATCATCTCAGAGAGCTTCATCATTAGAGATCATCAGAGAAAGGCCTTCGATTAGACAAGCCCTGACACTAAGACTCCTGAAGAAGGCCTTCCGTGACTTTGCCCAGCCATACCCTGTCTAGGTAGCACTCAGACAGAGCTAGCAGAGAGACAGAAAACAGACCACAACCTGCAGACTCCCTGTCTTGGACTTTGTCCTGTCCTCCCTGAGCCAGAGTATTGGCAGCATCCGGATACCACCAGAGGAGAGGCAGAACATGGTACCACAGTTTATCATTTCCCCTAAGGTTTTAACTTTTTAGAGGATGTATTCCTTTTGCTTTCTATATTCTGTACTTAACAGAATGCTACTCTTCAGAATAGAGAATAATAACAGAAAAAGGAGGAAATTGGGAAGAACCCTGGGCTGTGAGAGAAACCAAGAAACTTCCAAAGGATGATGGCCAATGAGAAACCACCAGCGCAGAGTGACTGAAGACTTTTAACCACCAAACAAAATGCTAAGCAATGGTAACAGCGAGTAATCATCGTCCTCATACTCAGGACTTGATCTCTCATGCTCAGCTCTAGTGACTGAAGGAACCACTGTCAAAACAGGGTTAAAGGCACTTGATTAAGACTTGTGACAGAAGGCTATTAGCTGATTTTCTTTAATAGGAATATGTACTTATTAACAACAACTGAGGCTGGAGAAGTGGTTTAGTAGGCAAGAGACTCAGAGACGTATTGCTCTGGCAGAGAACACAGGTTTGGTTCCTAGGACCCACAATGAAGCTACAGCCAGGTGGAACTTGCGCTCTAGGGAATCTTGTGCTCTTCTTGCCTCTGTAGGCATATAGTACACAGTAGTACACAGACATCGATGCAGGCAAAACAGCCATACAAATGAAATAAAATCAAAGCCTTTTTTAAAAAGAACCATACAAATTCTTATACTAGGAAGAGGTATTCCTCACAGACACATAGAGTGTTGACGTTCTTTTACATATGCACTAGTTTGCTATGTTGAGGAGGTTGACTTATTTTAATGCATAAATTTTTACATTATTATGATACAGGAAAATGAACCTTCTATAGGGATTTATGTTTTATGTTCAAAATGAGAAAGGAGAGGCTTAAGTCTAGATACTATGTTATACCAAATAAGAAACATAACATTGAGTTGGAAAGAACACAGAGAAAACTGAAAAGGGCCTTTTTCAATGAGCATGAAACAAAGAACTTGGGAAGCCAGAATAAGTAGCCATTGGAAGAAAACCCATAGAATATACAGTGGTGTCAGTGCAATGCAGTTAATGCTGTCCATCTTTACTCTTTACCCATATTCAAGACACACTGTGAAATACCAAGTTAAATTAAAATATGCCATCCAGAAACTCCTTAGGTAGTTACAAGGGATAACTGGTGCTTTATTGAATTACGAAATTTATCAAGTTAATAAATTAAATCCTTTAAATCTATGTAGCATCTTGAACTACAATATTGGTACAAGCTAATCTTACAAGTTGTTCCCCACTGAACAGAGTTAATATGATAAAACCAGAGAAGAAAAAGAGAGAAAACGCCCACACTTATTTTATTTTTATTGAGAGTAAAAACCACCTGCACATATTTCTGTTCAGAGAAAATGGTTCAGTTTCATTTTTTTTCTATCACAGACAGAAATACACTTCTAAGAATGAGACAACTTCCTTTATTTCTTATTCTCCTAAAATTTGACTTGCATATTTAGGGACATGTTAAAGTACCCTAGGTGATTTTGAGAGTTTATAAAAAGGCAATTTGATCCCAAATCATAGCTTTCTTTATTTCTCATTCTGAGAGCTGCATACCCTTCAGAGAAGGAGTCATGAGGGGAAGACATTAGCTTGCTGTCTATTAGATAATAAAAAAGTTCCACAAGGGATGAGTTCCATATAATAACACTATGAATATGAGGCTCATTTGGATTTAATTCATTACCACATCATGTTGCACAAGAAAGCAATTTTTAAGCAATAGAATTGCACTTCATTTGTAAAGGACCCAGGCACAGCATACAATCAGCTATTGAAGACTGAAACTGATTTCCCAAATCAGACATAGAAAATTTAATATATTTGGCCAGTTACAGTGAAAAGGAAGGTAGCTTCATTTCTTTCTTTTTTTTTTTTTTAAATAAGAATGTCACTTTGTAAATTTTGGAAATGTAATTTTGCTAGGGGAATTGACTTCATTTTGATTCCATGGGCAGGATATAGCAAAGAAAATGATTACCGATCATAAAATATTTTAAAACACTGGAAGATAAAAAAGAATGTAATTTAAAATTGTGTTTTGTACTAGTTCAGTATTACTACATTAAAGTAAGATAAAATACATCAATCAATGAAATAAACATAATTACTAATTTTTTTTTGAGTACTAAGAATTTGACCTAGGGCTTTATGCAAGCTAGGGAAGAGGTTTACCATTAGGCTACCATGTTAGGCCCTTAAAAATTCTGTATTTAGATAGCGTCTTCCATTAAATTCACCTTTAATTCACTATTCTTCTAGGACAAAATTTCAGAAGCGAGATTATATTTGTGAACAACTACGCCTGGTTGAACACAATAAATTCAATATCAATATTAAGTTTATTCCTAAGGGCTGATGGTTTATACTATTCAAAAATGACACAGGATTTTTTTTTTTTAGCTATTTAAAGTATGCTGTGATTTTACCTTTATTCTTCAGAGAAACAAAATCAAGAAGAGTTGTAAACGTGTGTGTGCATGTGCTCCTGCATGTGTGATGTTTTTTCCTTTGACTACCTTGCTTATCTTATTGACTTTAACTACCTATCCAACTTACCTTCCGTCCCATCAGAAAAGATACTTGGGAAATTTTCAATAAATATGATAACACACTCCATATGCTTTGATAAAATTGTATAATCTGTTTTTAAAAGGTATTATCCTATCATCTGTAAAACCTTTTTACAAATGATAGAATTTATATCTTTGGCAGAAATTTTCAAGTTTATTACTTGGTTTCTAGAGCTTTCGAATTTTCACATTTTATCTTTCAAATGACAATGCCTGCCTTCTGAATGTGATTTCCTTCACTATTAAAGAGAAATCCCATTGTCAATGCCACCTGTTGAACTGGGACTCTGGGTAGTGTGATCATTACCTACTTTCCTATAAGGAGAGTGTTAGAAATTTGGGCAAACTAGCAAGAAGTCAATATGTCTGTTCCTTGAAGACATGATTATATATCTTCTTTTATCAAACCCGACTGATCTTGTTTCTTTTTGGACTAAATAAGATTTTTAAGAGGTGAATTGAAAGGAAAGAATATTATAATTAGCTCAAGTGGAAAAAATACAAAAAAAAAAAAAACCATGAATACCTTAAGGTAATCAAATCCCATGACAGTCAGCTGAATCAATCTAGAGATCTTAATTGTTAGGAGCAAAATATCACTGACAGAGAAGCCTCAGGACATTGTTCATGTAGAGTCCCAACAATCAGTTTGCAGGGGCAGAAGAGTCATGAGTTTAAGAGAAGGCTAGAAGACACAGCAAGTTCCAAGCTCTTCTGTAATAAGGTAAAACTTGAGAGAGTGCAAAGAATGAGAAAACCGACACAGAAGACAAAAAGATGAAGATGAAGACAATGTCAATAATGACAGGAGGAGGAGGAAGAGGAAGTGTAGGAGGAGGAAGAGGAGGTGGAGGAGGAGGAGGAGGAGGTGGAGGAAGAGGTGGGGAGTAAGAAAGCCACCTTTTAAAATAAAACAGAAAGGCTGTAAAAAACAAGCTTCCATAAAGCTCATGGAGCTTCACATCCATGTTTACATAATAAAAACCATATCCACCAATTTAAAGATGAACTTGGTGTATTGACTATTAAAATGTGCATAAAAGGTATTTTGAAAATGAAAAAAATTCTATTCACATGCAAATGGTTTTTATTTAAAATTTCCTAAGACACTTGAGTAACGACAATATGTTATTCCATTTTCCAAAATACACAGGGAAGGAAGACTTATGAAGGGCACCCATGAGCTAGTTCTATGTGGTTTTGGAAAGATTTATTGAAATCCTGTCAAAAACTCTCAAGGTATGAAATATACTTTCTTTCCTCTACTGTAGAAACTAGTACAGTTCTAAGTAGTTCAAGCAAATAGAGTTGCAGTGAGAGAGAGAGAGAGAGAGGGAGAGGAAGAGAGAGAGAGAGAGAGAGAGAGAAAGAGAGAGAGAGAGGTGTGATGGGCCATCAACACAAAGGCTGACAGAGCTGGCACCTGGACCAGACCTTCTAGGCAGCCAGTATTTAAGTAAGTCAGTCAAATTGAGGGCATTGCAAGCAAAATCTCTGCTTTCAACAATCCTCATTTACCTGAGGATTAGTTGGGACTTTAACTCTCATCTGCAAGTTTTATCCAATCAGTTAAAAATAGTAATGTAATTCTCTGTCTGACTCAAAACAATCCTACATTAAGCAATGCCTTATCTAAAAGTCAGTGTAGTGAGGTTCTCTGCATAACTAAATCACCATATCCTATGCCTTCTTTTTTTTTTATTAAATTTAACACAATGTACATTTGTAATGTGGAGACCTCAATTGTAGAATAGTTAAATACCTCCTTGAGAAGCCATCAGTGTTTTTGTTTGTTTGTTTGTTTGTCTGTCATACTCACCATTTGCATAGATTGACTTATGACATTGGTTATACACTTAGATATTTGTCTTTAATTAAAATAGCAAATTAGCAGTACCTTTATGTTTATTTCTTTATTCCCACATACCTGCTATCATCTTCTCTAATGAAAGATATAGAGAGAAAAAAGAAAAGGAACAGAAAAAGATGGGTGGAGGAAAATCAATCAAAATTAGAATGAAATGGGAAGAACAAGAAGCAGATAATAAAGCTATGGATTGAGACTGCAGTGGCAAACAACAGCATAAACAGTCCTTTGTGCAAACACAGGAAACAGATCCCTAGCCTCCCAGGAGTCGAAGGAGAACTACACTGCTAACACCAAATTCTTACTAGCTCTTTGATGACCCAGATATTAACACATGGCTCTTTATGAATGATATTTTCTAATTTCATTTATAAATGGATATGTGTAGTTGTGAATATTGTGGAAAAAGTTTAATGATACATTTCTCAGTGGTGAAGTGAAGAGATTTAGAATAGAAAGAGGTAGGGATGATGACAGTTATGAGGACTGAACACAGGAAAGACAACAGACATTGTAACAGGTAGACTGGGATAAGTAAAGAGACAAGAGGGCAACAAAGCTCTTTCCATTCTCACATTACCCATGGGCAGAGGGATAAGAAATGGGGAGAGAAAGAAAACAAATCATATATTCTGTTCTCACATGTCTGGAAGCCATATATCCTTTTAAGGTAAACAAATCTGAAACATCATAAAATGGCAGTTCATACAAAGACCAGGTTTCTCACACCTGGGGCTTCCAAGTTGTAGAGTGTGGACAGCAGTCAGCATTGCTGCTGCTGCATACCCTGGCAAAGTGTGGCATTTATCTTTCTAGAAATTACCGATTCTTCCAGTTGGTTTCAACTAAGCTTATTCTCATCATGCGATCTAGCCAGGAGATTGGGTTAGAAGGAGACTAGGAAATCTTGCTCTCTGGAGCTCTGAGTAGAAGTAAAGTTTGCTAATGCAGTGAGCTAAGCGCACTCTAAGGAGGTTTGACATCTTGCAGCAGAGTGCTTTGACTCATGGGTACAGGAGAGAGAAAAAACAGAAAGAAAATGTAAACCAGCTGCACATTTTCATGCCTGCAGTTTACGCCATTAAATCCCAGATACCTAACTACAATGCTCTTCGTGAAGTTTAATTGGTCTGAAGAATATTATCTCGTACATGTAATAAATTAGCTGCTAAAACAGGGTGAAAGCCAAGGAAAAGGGTGACATTAACAAAGAAGATAAGAGAGACTGTCACTTGGGGATTCATCCCATACACAGTTACCAAATCCAGACGCTATTGTGTATGCCAAGACATGCATGCTGAAAGGAGCCTATATGGCCATCTTCTGAGGTGTCCTGCCAGATTCTTACAAATACAGAGATGGATGCTCGAAGCCAACCATTGGACTGAGGGCGGGATCCTCCAATAGAGGAGTTAGAGAAAGGACTGAAGAAGTTGAAAAGGATTGCAACCCCACAGGAAGAGTAACAATAGCAAACCAACCAGTCCCCTTAGAGCTCCCAGGGACTAAGCCATCAACAAAGGAGTACACATGGCTCCAGCTGCATTATGTAGCAGAGGATGGCCTTGTCATGCACCAATGGGAGGAGAGGTCCTTGGTCCTATGAACACTCGATAGATGTCCCAGTGTAGGGGAATTGAGGGCAAGAAGGTAGGAATGGGTGAATGAGTGGAGGAACACCCTCATAGAAGCAGGCAGAGGATGGGATAAGGGGTTTTGAGGGGAGGGGACAGGGAAAGGGGATAACATTTGAAATGTAAATAAAGAGAATATTTTTTTTAAAAGTAAAAAGTTAAGAGATAGAGAGATGGTTCAGTAGTTAAGATAACCCAAATTCTAATCCCAACTCCTATTAAGTGGCTTCCTACTTCCTGATTCTAGTTCTCGGGAAACTAATGTCATCTTCTGGCCTCTGAACACTGCACTCACAAGCATAAGCCCACACCCAGACACATATCAATACACAAAATTTAAGTCTTTCTTCTTCAAGTAAGGAGGAAGAGTAAGTATGGGAGGGAAGAAGATGTTTGAAAATACAGTTTGAAAAACAGAAAGCAAATAGGTTTTGAGAACAGGTTTCCATTAATCCCATTAAATAAAATAATTACTAGAGTACTACTATATCTGAAACCCCAGAGTTGATTATGTTTCTGAACAAGCTCTCAGTCATCACCATAATGTTGCAGATCCTTATAATATTTCCTAAAGTTTTTGAATTGCTTATTCCCACCTAAGGACAATAATGTTTGCATATATTAATGAAGAAGCCTTGCCAGCATAGCCTCATTTGTGCCTCATTTACAGTATCAAGGCAGTTACAAATTAAAACATTGCTTTTGTTCAAAAGTGTCACCATTTAAACAAGACTAATTGCTAGGGAGCTTTATTTTTTATTCAATATATTTGTTAACCAAATGTGTCTACTTGAAGGATGGTTGGACATAGGTTCTATGAAGGGGAAAACAGGCAAAGGTTGGGGATCTGAGAGAGAGGAAATACAGAAGCAAAGGGAAGGAAAAGGGAAATAACATTAAGTCTATTTGAAAAGTTATAGAAGACATGGTTACATAAAATTCATAAATATGTAAGTATACATATACGCATATATTTTTGAATATATTTACTTAAATGAAATTATGGCACTTGAGGTGTTAATGCATCCTTCAAAATCCTCAGAATATCATAAAAACAACAACCACAAACAAAGAAACAAAATACATTTTAAACATACAATACTAGGCATGATAATCCTTTCTTCAAGTTACTGAACAGGGAAGGACCAAAGACTCCCAAAAGGATGAAGGATTTCCTGCCTTCAGTCGCCTCTGAGAAGTTGAAAGAAAGACCCTGTTCTTAAAGATGCCATACACTTGGGAAACAAGACATGCAAGAATTAAACTGGGCCTGGCTTGGATACCACTCCCATCAGGACTAGCTCTCATAATATCAGAAGTTGCTCTGCAAGCTGCCAAGGGAGAAAAGCAATCAATATCTCCACACAGCTTCAACACCAACAAACTACTGTGATCAGCATGACAATATATTCCCAAAGCACTAGAGTGGCACTTACATCCAGGGGAAACCAGCAGATGTCAATAGGATGTTGGGATCACTCAATAGGAAGGAATTAATGTCTAGTATTATAAACCTAACTACCTACATGTGGTTTAGAAGGTCACTAGTCATTGAGAAGAACTTACCACTGCCTTGTTCCCAAATTGTTGTAGTTCTTAACTGTCTTCTAACTGCCTCCTAAATATTTATCCTATGCACACAGATAAGTGTAAAGGCCTCTTCTCCTTAAAGTAGATCAATCATTACAGAAATCAGCAACTGGACCAAATTTAGAGAATAGTTTACTATGTGATCTCAAGTCCAGATTGATTCAGGACCTCTGCTGCAAGATACTATTTGTATGTGCTAGAAACTACAACTGGAAAATCTCAACAAAATGGTTGCCTAAACAAATTGTATACAATGGTAATATCAGTTAACATGCTAATGAGGCTGAGGAAAAGTTTAGGAGGCCTTATGGCTAGATACGAAGCAATAGGCAATTAATGGCTTTTGAGACAGAAAGAATTAGTCCTATTCAAATGAGCACCCTTATAGGTTACACAATTCCACCTTGTCACATTCAAACACATGTACATATGAGCTACATGAGATAGAATTAATAGGTGTATGTGTGTGTGTGTATGTATGTATGTAAAGCTATAATAATCATTCATTATTTTTTGTGTGTGTGGTTTTTTCGAGACATGGTTTCTCTGTATAGCTCTGGCTGTCCTGGAACTTACTCTGTAGACCAGACTGGCCTTGAACTCAGAAATCCGCCTGCCTCTGCCTCCCAAGTGCTGGGATTAAAAGCATGTGCCACCACTACCTGGCTTATCAGACATGATTTTAAAGGGGGATATGGGAGGAGTTGGAGTGCCTAGAAATGGTAGAAATGATATAAATACAATATTCAGGTGTTACATCATAAACAAAAGCTAAAATTTAAAAAAAACAAATGTGCTTACGAAGTTTTATTCATAGTAGCCTGAAAATAAAACAACTAGATGTCACTCAAACCAAAGAATAAGTAAAAAGAATGTGGCGTATTTACACTTTAAAAAAATGAAATCTTGAAATTTCCTGGCAAATGGATGGAACTGAAAAGAAATTATCCTCTGTCAGGTAACCGAGACCCAGAAAGACAAACATGGTGAGTAGTTGCTTACAAGTGGATATCCACAGACACATAGAGGATACTTAACAAGGAGTGCTTAAGTGGGAGTTGGCCACAAGGAGCTGTCTGTGAAGGAGAAATGGAATAGATTACACAGATGGACTCGGGGCAAGTGGGAGGAGAACAGGAAGTATCAGCTGGGCTGTGATGGAAAATAATGGAAGAAACGCTGGAATTGGGAGGAGAAGTTCAATGTGAGATAGAAACATAGTGTGATGGAAATTCCAAGAAATCTGATGGTGACACTAGCAAAGGCTGAGAGTAACAGGAGTTCTTAGAATGCCTAGAACTGGCTATCCTTTGTGTAACCAGGCCAAGCCTCAAGTGGAGGGATGGGAACATGAATGCAGCCACAAAACCTCAGACCTTTCATGCTTTCAAAATGTGCTGGGACCTGAGCCTGGAATAATCTTCATTTGAGAGTCCAGAAGAGACTTCATCCAGCAACTGATGGGAGCAGATGCAGAGTCCCAAAGAAAAATATTAGGTGGAGCTTGAGGCTTCCTATGGAGGAGGGGTCTGACAGATTGGAAGACCCAGATAGGTAAGGACACCACAAGAAAACAATCGATCTACCAATCACTTACCAGAAATCAAGCAGGCTCCCAGAGAACAGGGAGCCTGTATGGCTTTGACCTAGGTCCTCTGGATATATGTTATGGCTAAGTAGCTTTGTGTTCTTGTGAAAATCCTAACAGTGGCAGCAGGGGCTGGCGGCCTCTGACTGTTCTGTGACCCGTTTCCTCCTACTCGGTTGCCTCCTCCAGCCTTGATGTAACTCGCTAGGCTGTATTTAGTTGATATCCATGGGAGTTCTGATCTTTTAGGATTGGATGTGGACAGAAGTTGGGGTGAATTTGGGTAAAGGAGAGAGAGGGAACTTAAGTCAGGTTGTACTATATGAGAGAAGAACAAATAAAAAAAGGAGAATATATCTAGAAAATAAACTCAGAAAAGGGTTATATACATACACTGGATTCTTTATTTTTCTATTATAATATTTTATTTGTAAACCTGTAAAACTTGGGGTAGGGGCAGTTTGTTTTTTTTTTTTTTTAAAATAGCTCATATAAGCAAAAAAGGAAATGCAAATAAAGTCAATTAACATATGAAAAATGGTAACACTGTTGTTGGCCTATCAAAAACAAACAGCAATGAGGACCTAGAAGGCTAGGAGTGCTGCAAGGCAGTTTCATAACACAAAGTAAACAACTAAATTAAACTCTCTGAAGTGCCTATTTGCTTCCAGGCATTTATAGAAAAAAAAAGAATAATTAGATAAGCACTCAAACATTTATCTCTAAGAATGTTTGGAAGAACTTAAACATTTCCTTAAAAGGAGTGGAGTAAGAAAATTCCTCTCACCAATAGCACTTAACACCAAGCAGTATGCTAATGTAAGTATTTATACTTATATTTATTCACCTGAAACATTGTTCTAAATATGTTTATTTAAAGATACATCTAAAGCACTTATCAAAAAATATATGTGGCACAATGCAACTTTGTTTCCTCAGAGGTAAAGATGAAAGGATTTTTTTTTTATAGAAAATTATAACATTTGTATATATTGCCCTTAGATTTACACAATATAAAATTAATATGAGAGATAATTAGAGTATAACATGTTCTCTTCATGCCACATTTCATGGCATCTGGAGTTTCCAAAAGCAAACAAAAATTTTTAATTCAAGAATAAATTCAGGGTTAATATAAAGAAATAGCCATCCTCCCAAAAGGATCTAGAGACTTAGAACAATCCTCATCAATATTCCAACAGAGTTCTTCACAGATCTCAACAGGACAATGTTCAGCTACATATGTAAACACAAAAAACCCAAGGTACCAAGAACGATTCTGACTAATAAAATGACTGCCGAAGGTATCAATACCCCGCCCTCAAATTGTACTACTAAGCTATAGCAATAAGAGCAGTGTGGTGTTGACATAAGACCTGATATGCTGATGAATGGAATTGAATTGAAGAAACAGGTACAGTCCACACACAATGGACATCCGATTTTCACAGAGAACCCAGAAATGCATGCTAGATAAAAGATAGCATCTTTTTGTACAAATGGTACAAGTCAAATTTGATGGATGCATGCTGAAGAATGCAAGTACATCGATATTTATCATCCTATACAAAACTCAATGTCAAATAAGTCAAGGTTGCCAACATAAGATGCACACACACACACACACACACACACACACACACACACACATATGGGAGGAGGATTTCAGAGTGAGGTAAAAACCAAGAGTGATGGAAACTCCTAGGAATCTATGATGGTAACACTAGGAAAAACATGTGTGTGCTCAAGCGCACGTGTGTGTGTGTGTGTGTGTGTGTGTGTGTGTGTGTATTCCATGTGAATATTGTGGCTGATGAAATATCTTATGAGAATCTATTTCTGAGAATTTTGAAGCTTTTGACAATTTTTCACAATTTACTCATGATATTTATTCAATCTCTATAAAACTTTATAGAGAAATCCATCAAATACTTTGCCTGTAAAGAACATTTGTAATATATGTGTATGTATGTATGTATGTATGTAGGTGTATGTAATGCATTGTTCCTGTAGTACCCATTCCTCTTCTGTCATAAAGAGTACCACAAAAGCAACGTAAGCCAAACATCACAACTGAGAGAAAAGAAGGAGTGTACATGTGGATTCTCAGAGAATTGGGAAGGGTCTTACAGGAGCTGGAGAGGGGGAAACCACAGTTAGAATATATTACAAGAAAATAATCAGTTTAAAAATAAGAAAAAAAAGAATGAAAGTAAAAATCTGCAATACATCTAGAGGGAAGGTAAACTACTCTATTGGTGGATCCTTGTGGCAATCAGTGAATACGGATACTTAGATTATATCAGTTTCAGATTCTTTATCTCCAAGGTCTTATCCAAAGAATACTCCTATCTGTAAATGGCATGTCAAGTCAAGTTCATGTTTCAATGCTTACAATAAATCTTCATTATCAGAACGAACAAGAACATATAAAAAGCAGCTTTAATAACCTACTTTTAATCGGACGCATGAGAATATACCTGACATATTGCCAAGTTTACAGGCATGGATGCAGAACAAAAAAAAAAAATGGAAAACAAGCTGGCAACTGAAAGGAGAGTTGACTTTTCCCAAAGCAACAAGTATGGGAATAAATAACTAAAAATAGATGCTAAGGAAATAAATTGATTAGCACAAACATACAATACATGTACACGTCCTTCATATTTTTCTGCTGATTTTGACTGTCAACAAATGCCTACAGTCTGTTAGTAATCTTATTTTGTTTTATGAATTCTATAAGACACTCAAGTGCACACTTTTCTAAACCTATATTTTGTGTGTGTGTGTGTGTGCACGCACACACAATTTGTTAATTATATTTGAAAGTGGGATATGCAATTAGTAACTCACCAATGATCCTCTAAGAATAAGAGAATGTATGCTGTTTATAAAATAACACACGTGTGAACTCTGGCAGTGCAATCATGACTCAGGAAACATGGTCATGAATCATCTACTTGCTTTCTTTCTGCATATATTTATTCATGGAGACAAACTCTTTATATCTCTACCTGAAACCAACCCAAAGTATAAAATAGTAATCTAATTCTAAATCACTAATATGTTTTCTCATAAGCCAATATTTTTTTCAGTAGAATGTAATCATGAGAACTTTGACATTTTCCCCCCATTCTGACCATCCCTAATTTATAGCTTTGTAGAAAAAGAAAGGAGGGAACTTAGGTCCTCTCAGCTTTGTGATTCTGGGTATCATATCTTAGAGCTCTTCACAGCAACAGATCAGAAACAGAACCAATGAGAATAGGCCAATGCACAAATAAAGTGTTTGCTCTACTTTATTGAATTTAATTCATTGATTTGTGTCCTGATCCTTGAAAATATAAGGCATGCAGGCTATAACGAGCTATAACACAAGCCCTAGCTTCTGTCTTATCCCAAAGATACTCTAATAAAGATGCTTATACACTGGCTCTACAGGGCTTCTCAGATAAATTTGTTTCTTGCCAGTTTTGTGAACATTCTTTTGGGATCCATCTAACCCTCAAGTGTGGTAGTCTTGTGTAGTTATGGCATCACTACTACACTTTCCATCAAATGTTAGCATATACTTGCAACAGTCCCTAGACATCCCAGCATCTCCACTGTCCAATGCTTGTTTTCTCATATTCAGCTTAAACTGTAAATGGCTGGTCTATATATCACAGTGAGAAATCAGATGAGAGTCAGACATGGTATGAAGCCCATTAACATTATGTCTTGCGGTGGCCTGACCTTTACATTTCCCTCAAGTTTTGAACAGAGTTAATGGTTTGGGGGAGATAGAAATTTGTTTTATTTACTGTATTCATCCATAATGTCTGTTAGTGTGCTTCAGTAAGCAATGTGCTTTACTCATTCTCTAGTAATTAACCTGATTAAACTTGGTTTAGCCCAGCTATACGCTGGGAGAAGTGATGTTTTGTTTCTTCCTTCAGTGTCCTAGCAGGGTTGAGAATAGAAAGTTGCTCAGATCTACTTGCACACATATAAGGATGATCATCATCCATTAGTCTAACAGCCAAGTAGCATGAACAGACAGTGAGCTGTGGACTGCCTATGCACCATGAGAACAAGAACTACAACCCAGACCAAAATCATTTATTTATGACAGGAATAGAAAAAGGTCTTATGCTATTCTTATAAACATCAATGACATGATTATGAAGTACAAAGTTATAAATATTACATCACTTATAATATTTTTATTAGCTATTTTCTTTATTTACATTTCAAATGATATCCCCTTTCTCAGTTTCCCCTTCAAAAAAATACTCTATTCCCTCCTTTCTCCCCTTGCTCACAAACCCACCCTCTCCTGCTTCCTGGCCCTCGCATTCCCCCATACTGGGGCATAGAGCCTTCACAGGACCAAGGGCCTCTCTTCACATTGATGACCAACTAGGACATCCTCTGGTACATATGCAGCTGGAGCCACCATGTGTAATCTTTGGTTGGTGGTTTAGTCCCTGGGAGCTCTGTGGGTACTAGTTAGTTCATATTGTAGTTCCTCCTAAGGGGCAGCAAACCCTTCAGCTCCTTGGGTCCTTTCTCTAGCTCTTTCATTGGGGACCCTGTGCTTAGTCCAATGGATGGCTGTGAGCGTCCACTTCTGTTTTAGTCAGGCAATGGCAGAGCCTCTCAGTAGACAGCTATATCAGGATCCTGTCAGCCAGCACTTGCTGGAATCCACAATGGTGTCTGGGTTTGGTGATTGTATATGGAAAATATTCCCAGATGGGACAGTCTATGGATTATCCTTCTTTCAGTCTCTGCATCACACTTTGTCTCTGCAACTCCTTACATGGGTATTTTGTTCCCCCTTCTAAGAAACATCGAAGTATCTACACTTTGGTTTTCCTTCTTCTTGAGTTTCATGTGGTTTGTGGATTATATCTTGGGTATTCCAAGCTTCTGGGTTAATATCCACTTACCAATGAGTGCATACCATGTGTGTTCTTTTGTGATTGGGCTACCTCACTTAGGAAGATATTATCCAGATCCATCCATTTCCCTAAGAATTTCAGAAATTCATTGTTTTTAATAGCTAAGTAGTACTCCATTGTATAAATGTACCACATTTTCTGTATCTATTCCTCTGTTGAGGGACATCTGGGTTGTTTTTAGCTTCTGGCTATTATAAATAAGGCTGCTATGAACATAGTGGAGCATATGTCCTTATTACATGTTGGAGGATCTTCTGGGTATATGCCCAGGAGTTGTATAGCTGGGTTCTCTGGTAGTACTATGTCCAATATTCTGAGGAACCGCCAAACTGATTTCCAGATTGGTTGTATCAGCTTGCAATTCTACCAGCAATGAAGGAGTATTCCTCTTTCTCCACAACCTCGCCAGCATCTACTGCTACCTGAGGGTTTTTTTTGTTTTGTTTTGTTTTGTTTGTTTGTTTGTTTGGTTTTTTTTTTTTTGAGACAAGGTTTCTCTGTATAGCCCTGGCTGTCCTGGAACTCACTCTGTAGACCAGGCTGACCTCGAACTCAGAAATCTGCCTGCTTCTGTCTCCCAAATGCTGGGATTAAAGGCGTGCACCACCACCGCCCAGCACCACCTGAGTTTTTGATCTTAGCCATTCTTACTGGTGTGTGGTGGAATCTCAGGGTTGTCTTGATTTGCATTTCCGTGGTGATTAAGGATGTTGAACATTTTTTAGGTGCTTCTCAGTCATTCGGTATTCCTCAAGTGAGAATTCTTTATTTAGCTCTCTACCCCATTTTTTAATAAGGTTATATTTTTCCTCTGGAATCTGACTATTGAATTCATTGTATATATTAGATAGTAGCCCTCTATCAGATAAAAGATTGGCAAAAGATTTTTTCCTAATCTGTTGGTTGTTGTTTTGTCCTATCAACAATGTCTTTTCCCTTACAGAAATTTTGTTTTGCTGTTGTTGTTGTTTTTGTGGTTTTCCTTTACCTCCTGGTATGTCTTCCTCCAATGATGAACAGAGATGTGGAAGTGAAAGCAAAATAAATATTTTCTTTCCCAAGTTGCTTTTGGTCATGACATTCTGTTACAATGATGGAACTTCAAGTAAGGCAGAAATTAGAACAGGAATAGGATATGGCTAACTATCTTTTTAGGAAAAGATTGTGTTCTCATTAGAACTTTGGCCTGGAACAGCCATTAGGGCTCAAAGCTTATTGAACTACTTTAGGAACTGTTTTGTCAATGGATCGTTGTTTTTTCTCTCTGTCTGTCCATTCTCTGTTCCTGTTCATGCCTTGAGAGTATTTTTCATCTTGTCAAATATTCTAACATTTTTTTGTTTTTTGTAAAAAATATTACAGTTCACATTCCATGAGGAGAACAAGTATACTTGGCTGAACAGTAGTTCTGAGCAAGTATCTATCAGATGTTTAAAGAATTATTATTTATAAGGAAGGACAATCATTGCATGTTAATAGGAAGCAGATCTATGTTAAATTTATAAATTATGTGTTTAGAAAAGAATTTTACTATTCAGATTTTCCATATAGTATTTGAGTTCTAGCCATAGCACCCATGTAAAAGCCAGGCATGAGTACAAGTGACAGCTGTAATCTCAACAGTGAGAAGATATAAAGGGAAAGACATCGGAAACATGCTGGCCAATTAGCTACATTTGCAAACACCAGTCTCCATGAGAGATACACTGTCTCAAAGAGAAAGAGCGAGAAATAATGAAGGAGACTTCTGCACCCTCTGAAACCCACACAACACCCAAAATAGAACAAAACATGAGTACTCAAGCTTGAAATATTCAAGGAATGTCCTGCTGCTTAGGTCAACTCAGAACAGACACAATAGATCTTTATAGAACAAATTTAGCTCAATTCAATTTAGAAATTTTATATTGGATAATAAAATGGAAAGCGTTATCACCTGCCCATTACACGTCCAGGAATGCTTAAGCAACAGTGAAAACCAGACAAGCTGTGCAGAGGATCTGTGTTCCCGTATGTCACTTAGATAAGAATTCAGTGAGAGTATTGGAATTCATCAGCATTACTGTGCATCATACATCCTCAGTGTAAGATTTCCCTGGAAGATCACTGGAAATGCATAAGTGCCAGCAAATCTGCAGTCATAAATCATGGTGGCCCACAACAAGCGTTCCAGGGAAACCAGTACTTCTGGATGCTCTCCATGTGCAAACAACCAAAGGACTGTTTGTTTCTCCTAAATTTCTTGGAATGTAAGTAGTTCTTCTTCAACCATTTTACTATGTACATAGACTAGGAAATCATTTACAACTCAGTCTGCACCAATAACAAAACATAATCATCGAGTTGTCACTTGAGTGACATCGGAGCTCTCCTTAACAACTCAGATTAAGTCCTCCATAAGAAGGATTTATTCTTTCAATTAAGCAAACAATGCGTGCCAGTCCCACAGTCATCCATTAAGTCATCCTCAGTAGAGGATCATTTTGGACTGTTTGATAGGTGGGACCTCATGGGTTTAAACAGAGAACAGCTACTTAAAAGTCAAGCAATGTGAGGTATCAACAACTCCTGATGTCTTGTGAGGAACTTATGGCAGTTATCTCATCCCATGCAAAGATTGACGTAGTTTTGATGTTATTACAATTTTTAGTCATATAAAAATATTCTAATTTTTATTGCCTCTGTTTCAGATCGTCTTTGTATGTCAACATGATCTAACAGAGTTTCTCAAATGGAGGCAAACAATTGGCAAGAGACATTGTGGTGATAGTTACTATAATCAATTCATAAAACTACATCAAAAATGGATATTGCAGAACCCAGAACCATAAACATTAATTTGTGCATCCTTCCAGAAGTTTCTATCCCTGGTGCAAGTTGTGCCTATTCACTTGAAAAACTTACTTATACAGCCAGTTCAAGCTCTCTTCTTTGATTTACTTCCCAGGAAATACATCCCCACAACGTTCATTTCTCTACACCTACCTGAAGGATTTCTTTATATCTTCTGCTTTGATTGTCTTGAGAATCTCTTGGTATAACTGAGGGTTATTTGTTCCTGGTAGTGAGGCATCAGAAGAACAATTCGTATGTGCATAATAACCTATTATAATTCCAAAAATAAATAGAGCGGTAGCTATGCACAGCATTTTCAACATGTAGCAAAAGTTGCAGTGGTTGCTCTTTGGTGCAGATCTTGTGTAGTGGGTCACACAGTCAGACTCTTCTTGAAGTCTCTGGAACCTTCCTTTGGGTGACATTGCTGGTTGAATGGAATCAAGACGGAGGTCTAAAGTCTCAGAGTGCCCCAAGTTCTGATGCTCAGCATTATCTGGTTGAAACTGGTCAAAGCCTGGCTCTTCCAGTTCCTTCTCCATATCCCACTCTAAATCAAGGGCAGTGGCTTGAAGGTCATCATTGTCTAGGTACTGTGAATGTCCTGAGGTTCTTAGATCTGCCTTCACCTTCTGATAAGCCATCTTTTTACCTATGGAATGAAAAGAAAGTGCAAATTATACTTTATTAAAATAAGTAGTTTTTCTTCAAAGTTGAAAGTAAAAACAAAATATAAAACAAGAAAACCTATTTGGGTATATAAAACTTTAATGCTTAGTGTCTAGACAGATGGCTTAGGCATGCATCAATCAAACACAAGGGTATATGTTCAAACTTCAATACTCAGGCTAGAAGGCTGAATGTGATGATGCAAGCTCCTGTACTCCTAACACTGAAGACTTGGGTAGACACAGAATTCCTGGGGTTGCTGGACACATATCTTAGATAAATATGCATGCTTCCCATTCTGTCTCAGTAAAAAGAACAAGTCCTAACGCCAGGCATTGACCTCTGGCCTTCACATGCATGTTCATGTGTGTGCGTGTACAGCCCTCACATTCACATAACACACACACACACACACACACACACACACACACACGTTTTCGTACAGCAGACATGTGAAAGGATGCTTGATGAAGGAGTATAAATATGACCCCACAGACAGTAGGAGCACTAAGAATTGGCTGGATTTGCTCTGCCTCACTCTATTCTTCACTAAAGACACACATGTATTGCGTAGCCTTTCAGAACAGTGTTGAGCTCCGCTAGTATTGATGCCAGAGAGAAACTCGGCTGAGAACTGTTTTTGAGTTGCTCCTTCTGTGGCCTCACCTCAGGCTGGTTGGCAAGCCTTGTGATTTCCTCAGGATTGAACTACAGCTGCTGGTTTGCATGTGGTGTCTGTATGCTTGGAGGACTGGACTGAAGCTGAGGTTCTTGTGTGCAATCTGCCTGACTACAGGACTGGTCGGCAGCTCCTGAGTTAGAGTTGGGGTTTGCCACGGGTCTTCTTTGCTGACAAAGAAAATCAAGCTCAAGATCTGTTGCTGAACAGGTCCGCCTTCCCCATATCCTGATAATATTTCTCTCCTACTACCTCTGCCGGGTGGTGGGCTAGAGGAGAGGTTGAATCCTGATTCATTGTACTTCGCTGTCACACTGTAAGCAATAAAAGCTGAAAATATGTGGTAGAAAGCCTATAGGAAAAGAATTAAAACACACACACACACACTCACACACACAATCTCTGTAGTTGTAGAGCGTGACAGGAGCACACAAATGTCCATAATGTGGAACAGTGAAGCCAATTTTATCCATATTCAGAAACAACATTAAACAATTTACAGACAGATGCAGTGAAGCGATGTCTTGATTTCTTAAAAGACGAATAGGATAAAAGACATTGGGGTGCTTATGTACACTTCAGCTGCTTCTGAAAACAAACCTAAGATTAGAAGAGGCAAAATAGACAAAGCAGTAGAAGTTCTATAGAACTGTAAGAAGTAAAAGATGGTGTACCTATAGAGTCATGAGTTTAAAAAAAAAAAAAAAAAGGACTGAAGATTTTAAAACTATCAAACAGGAAAAAGGGACTCCCAGGTCCTTTGACATTAACTAGCACAGTTCAGTGAGCTTTAAGTAAAAATCCAGGATGCCACGACGTGTCCACAGTTCAAACCTTTCAGCAGCTTGAGAGGGCTTCGTTTCATAACCTTGTGAGTGGCAGATGGTAGTTTTTCTCTTTTAGTGTTTTGGACCATCCATTGCGTCCTGCAGTGCGGTTATTAGGATAATGTGCCTTATTAACAGTAACTGGTCTCAGGTCTGTTAGCCACTATAGTGTTATTGTACCGTCCACCCTGTTTATAATTACACTTTTTGTGTACTAGATGTCATCTTAGCTGGATACGGAGGTCCTCTGTGATGCTTTATGACATTTTTGTATCTCCAGCACACAGTGGGGAGGAGTAAAGCACAAAGCTCCACTGATAATTGAGAAGTTAATTCTTAATGATAGTCACTGACAACTCAACAATAACAAAGAAGATAAAAACCAGGGCTACATGAGAAAAGATAGCTTTAGCCACTGAATTTTGACCTTTTCCCGGTTGGCTAACAGAGACCCAAAGAATAAAAATGCCCTGACTATTTAGAAATATTGTATATAACTTATTCAATCATGTACAATAAAATATATTTCTAAATATCTTATTTGCTACTTTATCAAATAAGATTTATTCTTATCAAGAACTGACCCCAAACAGAGTATGTAATTTATTATGTTAGTCGTCAGGAGAGGAAACAAAGGTAAAGATAAATGGGTTCCTGTTCCCATATGGGACAAGACAATCAATCATAGAAGACAAATGCATACAAAACAAACAGGAACAAATAAGATGTGCTGAGTTGTCCTAATATAATCTATAAAGAAATGTTTATAAGATGTCTCCTTCTTATTTAACATTTGTCTTAATTCTACGAGAATTTCCAGTAATGTATTTTGATTGTGTTAATTTGCCTACCTGGATATTTTATAAGTCCATTCCACATTTCTACTCTCCCAGCTTCATGATCCTCATGTCCTCCCAGCTTCTTTGTCCGTTCATACAATCACTCTTGGGTGAAGAGCGTGCTTCTACAGAGGGGTCAAAATGCCTTAAAGAAGCCTGACTCACACTTGTAATTAACAGTCCTCAGTTAGGGATGCTCACCTCCCAGACTGAATGCTGAGATTTTTGTCTGGCTTGAACTTATATAGATATTATGCATGCTGTCATACCTGCTGAGTAATCATATATGGATAAGTCCATTTAAGTCATAAGATAGCTTTATGGCTGTCAGACACAGCCTGGAGCTTTTACAGTTTTTATGTTCCTTCTTTCTCCATGATCCTAATACCTTGGCAGAAGAAGGCAGGCGTCATGGTACCAACTATGCCTGGGTACTCCACTATTTTTTAATCTCTTCATTTTGACAAGTTGTAAGCCTCTCTCAATTATCCATTGCAACAAGAAGCTTCTCAGATGATGGGTGAGAGATGCCCTAATGGCTGTATATAGTGATAAGTCATTACATTCATTTCACTATGACATGAAGTGAGTGGAATGGTAGTGGTGGGTTCTTCCCTAGGAGCCATGACTGACCTACTCACATTCTCTTAGCTACAGTTATGTTCCCAGTTACAGGTTGCTTCTTTATTCATATGGGGAGGTTAGTTTTGAATATTCGGATCTGTGTAATTCTTATGGAATACCCATAGCATTCATGGAACATGTGAGAGACCACAAGGGAAGGACTTTGAGGGATGGAGAAATACAATGTGATGATATAAAGGGGAAAGAGGAGGGTATTGGAGCTTGAAGGGTTAGATGAGGTGGAGGGGAAGGAAATATTCAGGATGTGGCAATGAGCAGTAAAGTCCTTTTGAAAAATGACATATGGGAATTTACTTCTGTAGAAGCTTACACACACACACACACACACACACACACACACACACACACACAAAGAATTTAAACAAAGACTATAACAAAAGGGTTATAGGGTAATAGAGCAGTTAACAAACTGCTACTGGACACCAAAGGTTAATACATACCAAACCTAGTGCCAGGATTATTTCCTTTTAATTTGTTAGTGTGTGAGGTCCCCAGAAACTTACATATTGTAGGTTATTGACATTACTCTTGGTTACCTCTATAACTGGAGAGTAAGCCCATATTGAAGAAGATACCTCATATTTGGGTCACAGAACAAGGAAAATAATTATTTAAGAATGTATATTCTTAGGGTGGGAGTGATGGGTCAGAACTTAATTTTAGCAGAGTTTTCCCTGTCCAATACAACAAGAAGCCTGTGATTGGAGGGAAATGGGAGGCAGAATGAAGAGGTGCACAGACGGAGACAGAGGAGACAGGTAGGGAGAAGGAAAAAAGACGGAGTGAGAGGGAGATGATCCAGATTCCATGTGGCTTTAAAAAGCTACAGGCAGCTATAAATATAAAAGGTAGAATCATTGGGATAACTTGTCTAATCTAGGTGTGCAGCTTGTATCATTATCAATTGGCTCTGAAATTACTGTATGGGCATCTTGTGAGTTGAGAATTTATTGATATATGTATCTGACTGATTAATTATAAGTTTCTAGAGTTTTAATTTACTGGGTTACCGGAATTGGGGACCACTAACCACAGGGGGTTTAGGGCTGAGAAGGAACTGGCAGCTCTGAGGCAAGCAAACCAGAGCTGGGGACACTGCGATTCCTCACTGCATGAGGCTAGCCATGGGGGCAGCGGGGGTTACGGAGGCAGAGTAGCAGGGATATAGCTAGGGAACTTGCCGTTCTTTTTAATATTCCCCGCAACACTTAGGAGCACTTCCTGCCTTCCTGGAAGCATCAAGTACAATTCCCAGAGCCCACATGGCGGATAACTCCCATTTCAGTGGATCGGACACTCTCTTCTGACCGACCAGCTGCCTTTGTAAGTCTTATCAAAGGGAAAGGAACGTGAAGCAGGAAGCTAACAGGGGAAAATAATTCAAAGGCTTCAACAGCGTATACACAGTTCCTCAGCCAGTCTTAGAAGGATATGCTAGCCAAGGAGGAGCACGTGTTACAGATACTGAGACAAAGCTCAGAGAGCACTGAGAAATGGTTAGAGGTTCTTTGTGACCCAGGTCTCCCATCTTTGGGAGCATGGCGGTAGCCTGAACCTGAGCTTATCTATTGCAACCTGGGGTTCCAGTCTATGAGATGAGCATGGGAACAGCTGGAATTTAGATTCAATCTACTGCTTGAAGATTAGATTTAAAAAATTGGAAGCAATATTTCTAGATTTAGAGGCAAAAATTAGAAATGAAAAAGGTTGAAGATAAGAAATGAATTATACATTGTGGCATAAATATATAATTCTGTCAGATAATATGAATAATGTGAAAAGACCATAAAATAGCCATACATACATGTTATGGTTAGGTTTGTCAATTTACTTAATTTACATTTTGTCCACACTATGGTATGAATACTAAATGTCCCCCATAGACATAGACAGCTGGAGGTCACAGCTGGAGCATTCTGCCTTTGTGGCCAAGCCAGCAATCATAGAGATGCAGACATGTTATTTGAGAATTATAGCCCTGCCTCACTCCTGCTCTCACTTCCCCCTAATCCACAGAGATGCAAAGAGTCACAAAGCAAGCTCCTCATGCCACAGAGACCCTAGGTGGAAAGACTTCCCCATTGTGATGGATCAGATGTCCTTGAACAATGAAGTAAAATAAATCATTCTCCTTTTGAGTTGTTTCTTGCCAGGGATTGGATCACAGTGAAGACAGAAGAAACTAGTAAAGTCTATACATCAAAACAAAACAGTGATTTATTGACCATCATTGTGAAGTTATTATTTGGTAGGCATTAGAACATCAGCAATGGTTCCATGTACTATTTTTTCTTTTCACTCACTCCTTGACTCTTAACTCTTTTCTAATATAATTTTCCCAAGTGATTAAAAAAAAAGTTGGATATTTGCATAAAGTTGGTTGGTTTTGTTTGTTTGTTTGTTTGTTTGTTTCATACAGCAGCCTGTGTGCTTGCTTTCTGATTTGGGAATTCTGAATACACAGATAATGGCATATCAGGTTAGGGGTGATTTTTCAGACATCTTTAGTGATGTTTGATTAAGAGATAGAGGCAGACACCAAAGAAAACTTTGTGTACATGAAATAGTTAAGAGAAAATATAATGTCGTCTGCAAAGGAATGAAGGATTCACTCTGCCATAACATTGAGTGAACAAGAGTCCAAACTGACTTCCTCATTCAGACCGTTTAAGGCCAGGTTGGGGAACTAATCCTTCGCAATGACCTGAGTTTTCATATAAAACATGACTGCGAATTAGGTGAAAACTAATGACTAATACCCCACAGGCCAATTTACATTATTTATTTATTTTGTATATGAGTACATTGTAGCTGTACAGATGGCTGTGAGCCACCATGTGGTTGCTGGGATTTAAACTCAGGACCTTTGGAAGAGTAGTCAGTGCTCTTAACCGCTGAGCCATCTCTCCAGCCCATCAATTTACTTTAACATTAACTATAAACTGTAGTTTCTTATCCCATAGGAATTATTATTGTTATTGTTATTATTATTATTATTATTATTATTATTATTATTATTATTAATTTTTATGATTACTTGAGTTAAAACATCACTTAATTGCTAGCATCTTGTTACTGCATGAGGTCCACCATATTTCCTTATGGAATTGTCATGCTCAGCCTTGCTGACATTCCTTCCTTCATTGGCCTAACTGCTGACTCCCATTGTCACTTCCTCCCTTCCCTGGTCTCCTCATCCCTCCATGCCCTCCTTGCCCTTCCATGCCTGCCCTCAAAGGCTATGTTCTTTTCTCTGTAAAGAGTTACCTGCTTGAGGAGACAATTTCTTTGAAGGATGGCATACACTGTACTCTATTTACACCCTCTTGCCTCCCCTTTTCACCTTTTTATGCTTATCCTCCCATGATGTCTTTAAATATTTCACTCATATACAGTTGATAAATTTGGCCAGCTAGTCTCAGTGAAGTTATCTAGATTTTTTTCTCACATTTTACTAACTAAGAATCACTCTGTGTTTTCTCCCTCCATCTCTTTCTTCGTTTATTTATTTATTTATTATTTATTCATTTATTTATTGGCATTGAAAGTAAAACATGACTTATCTCAATGAAGACTTGGCACATGAGAGCTATGACAGAACTCTGAGAATTCTAATTCTGACCTCTAATATAAACATTCAAAGTCATCTCTCTACGAATCATTTAAAAACCAACTGCAAGGGTGAGAGCAAGTATTCATCTCTAGCCTGACAATCGGCATTCCATCACACACACATCAGCAATTTAACGCTTTTCAAATATCAGGAAGAGCCATCAATTAGGGTGTAATGCAGGCACAGATATTAACTTCTCACCATGATGGATCTCTGCATGACATCCTCACTACCACTTTTAGACTCATTACACACTAATAATAATTTTTCAGCAAAACCTTTCTTCTGTAGGGAGAACACTACCTAGGTCAAGTAATGGAACAGTCACTCACCACATAAACATCAAAACACTTTTAGAAAAGTCTCAAAAAAATGAGTCCATGATAATATATGCAATGGAAGGCTTAAATGCTTTTCCTTAGTAAAATATATACTTACATATAGACATGCACATATACATGTAAGTATATAACTGTTACATATATATGCTATATAAATATATAGTATATAACAAATATTTATATAAAATATAAAAAGATAATATGTAACAAAAATATCCATATTAAATATATAAATCTATAATATTTATTTTACACATGCATGTATAAACATAAAGGTAAGTATACCTACACATATTAAACTTATTAGTTCATTTTTAAATTTTTCTTTTCTTATATAAAATATTATAGATTTATTATAAAATTTAAAATCTATACCTTTTCTCTAGCATTTTATTTTTCACTTGACACATATTCGATGAACCAAATAAAAACAACATTGCATTATAAATTCCAAAAAACTAACTTTTTTGAAATATATCTTTTTTTTTGAGGAATCATAAATGGTTTCTTTATCGGAAAGTTCTCTCTAAAGTAAAATAATTGTGCTCTGACAAGATTGAATGACATAGTTTATTTCTTTTAAATAATATGTTTGAATTACAAAATTAAATGAAAATTTTATATTATAAAGACAAAATATAGATATTTGTTATTTATGAATATAATTATTACTTAAACTTCTTATGTTTATATTACCCGAGCATTTGATAAAGTGTCATATCACTTCAGTGAGTTAAAAATAATACAAAAGCAGAAGACTTTAAAATAACACTCCGCATGCCATAATTTGTTTTTCATTGCTGCACTAAAGACTATGACCAACAACAACTTGGGAAGAACAAGGTTCGTTTTGCTTACATACAAATAATGAACACATTCCAGCATTGTGGGAAGCTGAGGCAGGAGAGCAAACAGAGCAGAAACCTGAAGACAGGAACTGATGCAGAGGCAATGGAGGAATGCCGCTAACTAGCTTGATTCCCCTGGCAAGGCACTGGAGGTGAAAAGCAGAGAGCTGAAAGGATGCTCCTCCATCAATTATTAATCAAGAAAATGACCCAGATGGCTGCCTCCAGGCCATTCTTATGTAGGTATTTTCTCAGTTGGGTTACTCCTTCTCAGGTAATTTAGCCTTTCATCAAGTTAAAAAAAGAAAAAAGAAAAAAAGAAAAAAGAAGAGAGATAAAAAGAAAAGTAAAAAAAAAAAAAAAGACCAGCACAAGAAATAAATGTCTCTTTAAGAAATACAGTATGGTAAAGACATTTTTTCTAGTGGAAATATCAAGAATATTCTATAGTCTGAAACAAATCCTATTAACTTAGATAATACAATCCCAGTTTTCCATTACCATTTCTACTAAATTCAGTTGCAAGCACATTTTGCTTTTACATATTCTTATACTCCTGTAAGAAAAATAAAGCAAATATGAGTTAAATTAAAATGAATTTTCAGGCTAATGTAAGTTTGGATCAACATAATAAATTCGCAGAGCTGAGAAGATTAGTTAGTAGAGAAAATGCTTTCCATTCCAGTATGAGAACCTTGGTTCAGATACCTAGCACCCAAATGAAAAGCAGGCAGAGCAGAGAACCCTAGGCTTGTAACCCTGTAACCCTAGGCTTGGGATACTAAGACACAGGACTGTTGGAGCTCATTAGCCAGTCAGCCACAGCACACGAATGGAACCCATATTCAGTATCATGATGGAGAGGACCATGCAGGAGGACATCTGGAATCTATTCCTGACGTTCTCAATTTTATAAATGAGCTCATGCACAAACTACTAAATGAACCTGTCTTCACCACCTACACGTACACCAACATAGAAACAGAAAGAAGATGCCTATGTGTTCTGTTTATAAATACATATTTAAATATGAACATACCTCAAATTATATAACATTAGATGAATGTTTGTACGTTTAAAAATAAGACCATTCTTCTGACTGTTATTTCTCTCACATTCCTACTGTCCAAAGTAGAGAAGTTACATAGATATAAAAGGAAGTAAAGTAATATGTTGGGTTTTTCAAGTGTAAAAAAAATAGTTTGGTGCAGTTTCAAGTCTATCTTAACATAATAACTCTGAAAACATTGAGGGAGAAAATAAATGTTTTAAAATATTTAGGCAGTAAGTGGTTTTTAACCGTGTGTCTGAACATATGTATGTACGTACATTTAATTGTAGAAAAAAACTGAAGAGTGATTGGGTCCCCAGCAGCTGGATTTACAGGTCGCTGTGTGAGGATCCGAACTAGGTCCTCCAAAGCATAGCCAGGAATCATAGCTACCAACCTGCTCCTGCATTTAGTGATATGCGAATAAATATGTAAATAAATAAAATAGGTAATTAAGAAAAATAAAATGAAACATGACACTTCATGTTTGAGATGAAACAAGTTATCTCAAGTCTTACTAATAAAATATAATGAGAAATAGAGACTTGTTGTTGAGTACTCTTGAGTGCAGAACACCTTGTTAACCAGCACTATGGTCCAGGTAAGAAAGAGTGATGTTTGACTGGTGCTTTATAAAAAAACTAGCATGTCTGGCTTATAGCTGCAAGCTGTAAATATTATTGCAGAGCTGAGTTGATCTTTTGTCTTTACAGAAAGAATAATTACAAAAAGAAAAGGATTTTGTATCATGTTAACTGTTTCCCTTCAATAGTTCAAGGAATTGGCAACTTATAATCATAAACATACTACACACACACGCACACACACACAAATATATATATATATATATATATATATATATATATATATATATATATATATATATATATATATATATACATATACATATATATATGTGCAATATGTCCATCATTACATACTTATGGTTATGTGTATGTGGGTGTATTTTCAATAGCTTATTAAAGACGACTGACTTCATTCACTGACTTTGATGTTTCTAATGGTATTTTAACTCAAAAAAGATATTATCTATGAATAATTTTAGAAGTAGAATGACATTTCAAAGCTTTCATTGTTGTAAAAGTTATTTTACAAGTAATATAAATGAATGGCTCAAGTAGACTGATTTTAAAACATGAGGTAGACTCTGAATTTTCTATGACAGTTCTATGATAGAATCTTCAAATACAGTGAGAGGGTATTGATAAAGTTTATCCTAGAGCTTTGAATGCCAACTAGTTTGTTAGTTTGAGAGGATTGATTTGAGGAAAGGGCATGCCATACCTCTGATTGAACTATGAATTCAGGTGCCGTTAGTGAATCATATTATCATTCACAGGAATTTCAGAATCTCAGCTTTAGAACTGAAGAATATTGGTTCTTCTTCTCCCTCTCTCTCCTCCCCCTCCCTCTCCCTCTCTCCCTCCCTTCCTCACGCCCCCCCTCTCACTCAATGCCTGGCCACTGCTAAATTTTTCATTATCTACTGGATGCGGCCATACACATACACACATGAGCCTCACTATTTGGCTTGGTCTAAGTGGATTATAAGTGGACATTCCGTTTAGATAGAGCCTTGTTGGAGAACTGATGAGAGTAGAAAGGGGGCATAGGAGATGGATGTGATCATATTTCTTTGTATACATGCCTGATATTCTCAATAAATAAATAAGTTTCAAAAGAATATATTTTAATGGTAGCATTCTCTCATTGAAGTAGGTTTTTTTTTTTCATTCAGTTTTCATGTTAGCATTCAATGGAATTGTTCCCATTATACCATTCCCAGTCATGTATGTCTACATATGGTTCTTTGAGCTTCCTTGTCAACTACCCCATCCCATACTTCTTGATCTCTCTGGCTCATTCTCCTTTGTACCCTAAACTGTCTTCCCCTTTCTTCTTTTGTGACATGACATCTACAAATTGCCTTCCTTTATCTTAAGAGCCATTCCTCCCCTAGGCTAAAATCATCAAGCACAAATTTCTCAGTATCTACCTATTTTGTATGAATAAGGCCCATGTTTATGGTGCGACTTCTTTCTTTTTTTAAATCTGCAATGTTTCCAACTCCCAAACAGGGTAATAAAAAACTATGAAATAGTCACTTGTCGGCCGCCTTACTCATCCAGTTAGAAGTAAGGAGGCAAACACCAAGCCCTTCTCCATGCAGTTTAATCAGGAACCTTCATATTTACTTCTTCTCTAGCTAGCTTCTTTTATATTCTTCTATATCTTCTTCTTACATCTTACTTCTATATCTACATCTTCTCTCCTAACCCATTACCAGCCCCAATTCTAAATACTTACTCCTAAATCTTACATAACCCATCACCTGCCCTAATTCTACATACTTACACACTACTTCTTATATTCTCTCTCCAGCCCCCAGCCCTTGTGGGTTAAATACTTTCCCTGGTCCCAATCAGTATCAGCTACGTGGCAAAGCATAATAGGCTACAAGAAATCATGCCAGCTTGCATCATAAACTAGAGGCACACAGCTTTTCCAACTAAGGCTTGTTTATCTCAATGCTCTCTGCTCTGGCCGGAGACCAGGTGTTCAATATATATGTATAGGGTGACAGCTGCGGCTCCCCACAGTCACTCAGACGATAGTTTCCTGGTTTACTTTCTTATTGCAGTGAGGTCATTTCTCATTTGTGCTTTCGTCACATTTTTTATGGTAGTATTTTTTATTAGATATTTTCTTTATTTATATATTATATGATATCTCCTTTCCCAGTTTCCCCTCTGAAAAAATGAAAATAAAATAAAATAAAATAAAAATTAAAAATCAATAACAAAAACAAAAACAAACCCCTGTTCCCTCCCCTCTCCCTCTGCTTGCCACCCCACACTCTTCTGTTTACTGGCCCTGGCATTCCCCTACACTGGGGCATAGAGCCTTCACAGGGCCAAGGGTCTCTCTTCCCATTGATGAACTACTTTGCCATCCTCTACTATCTATCTATCTATCTATCTATCTATCTATCTATCTATCTATCTATCTATCTATCTATGTATATGTATATATGTTGCTGGAGCAATTAGTCCTACCATGTGTACTCTTTGGTTGGTGGCTTAGTCCCTGGGAGCTAAGAGGGTACTAGTTAGTTCATATTGTTGTTCCTCCTAAGGGGCCCCAAACCCTTCATCTCCTTCGGTCCTTTCTCTAGCTCCTTCATTGGGGACCCTGTACTCAGTCCAATGGATGGCTGTATTAGTCAGTTACTGTCAGATCCTCTCAGGACACAGCTATCTCAGGCTCCTGTCAGCCAGCACTTGCTGGCATCCACAATAGTGTCTGAATTTAATGCCTGAATATGGAAAGGATTCCCAGGTGGAACAGTCTCTGGATTGTCCTTCCTTCAGTCTCTGCTCCATAGTTAGTCTCTGTAACTCCTTCCATGAGTATTTTATTCCCCCTTTTAAGAAGGAATAAAGTATCCACACTTTGGTCTTCCTTCTTCTTGAGTTTCATGTGGTTTGGGGTTTGTACTTTGCATATTCCAATCTTCTGGGCTAATAACCATTTATCAGAGAGCGCATACCATGTGTGTTCTTTTGTGATTGGGTTACCTCACTCAGGATGATATTCTCCAGATCCAGCAATTTCCCTAAGAATTTCATAAATGCATTGTTTTTCATAGCTAAGTAGTACTCCATTGTGTAGATGTACCACAATTTCTGTATCCATTCCTCTGTTGAAGGACATCTGGGTTGTTTCCAGTTTCTGGCTATTATAAATTAGGCTGCTATGAACATAGTAGAGCATGTGTCTTTATTACATGTTTGGAGCATCTTCTGGGTATATGCCCAGGAGTGGTATAGCTGGGTCCTCTGGTATACTATGTCCAATTTTCTGAGGAACTGCCAAACTGATTTCCAGAGTGGTTGTACCAGCTTGAATCCCACCAGCAATGAAGGAATGTTCCTCTTTCTCCACAACCTCTCCAGCATCTGCTGTCACCTGAGTTTTTTATCCTAGCAATTCTGACTGGTGTCAGGTAGAATCTCATGGTTCTTTTGATTTGCATTTCCCTGATGACTAATGAACTGGCTTGTTTTGTGTGTCAACTTGACACAGGCTGGAGTTATCACAGAGAAGGGAGTTTCAGTTGGGGAAGTCTCTCCATGAGATCCAGCCATGGGGCATTTTCTCAATTGCACCTTGTGGGTGGTGCCATCAAGGAGGCTGGACTCCTTGGGTTCTATAAGAGAGCAGGCTGAGCAAGCCAGGAGAAGCAAGCCAGCAAGGAACATCTCTCCATGACCTCTGCATCAGCTCCTGCTTCCTGACCTGCTTGAGTTCCAGTCCTGACTTCCTCTGGTGATGAACAGCCATGTGGAAGTAAGCTGAATAAACCCTTTCCCCCTCTACTTGCTTCTTGGTCATGATGTTTGTGCAGTAATAGAAACCCTGACTAAGACAAATTGGTACCAGGATAGTGGGGTATTCCTGTGACAACCTGACCAGGTTTTGAGGAGGACTGTGGATGGACTTTGGAACTTTGAACTAGAAGAGCCACTGGCTGTTAAGAACTCTGTGGGATGTTCTGTAGGAGCTTGGAAGATCATGCTGAGAACAGTGCAGAAGATGGAGAGCTGGCTTGTGAAATTTCAGAGGGAAGATTAAAGACTGTTATCAGGGCCATGCTGTTTTGATTGTGAAGATTCTGTGCTTCTGGTTAGCAGGGGCTGAAGTATCAGCTGTGATTAACAAGATAACAGAACTACTAAAGTGAAAACTTTACATTACTGGGACTATTGATGCTGGTTAGCTGGAGCTAAGAAATTAGCGGTGATTAAGAAGAGACCAGCATCACTGAGGTGATATCTTCTGGGAAATGTTTTCTGAGAGCACAAAGAGACTGTGTTCTAGAGACAGCCTAAAAATTTATGCAGCAGGACTTGGTAACGTGTAAGAGTCACTCAGGTGGTACTGGTTTTGACAGCACGAAGGAGTCATGAAGAGCAGCTAAGGCTCAGCACAGTGAGAGGACATGGAAGGACATAAGTGAAGGTGCAGCCTCAGTTTGCAATTGATGGCTCAGAACTGAAGGTGTCATGTAAAGGAGTTGAGACTTGGCACCGTGAAGACAGTCTATGAGAGGCTATTGGTAAAGCCTAGTTACAGCAGTGTTTTGGGAATGCCAGTACCAGACAATGACCAAGGACAGCAGCAGCAGTGGAGTACAGGCGGCTGGAGCCCAGAAGACAAGCTGTGTACTGCAAAGGGCAGAGCTGGAGAAGTGACCGGTTAAGCCCTTAGAGGAGCCCAGAAGATCGTGAGTTGGATCCCAGACATTGGTTTTGCTTTTGATTGTGACTGTGCCCTGATATTTTTCCCTCTTGAAGGAAGAATTATTTTAGTGGAGCCCACAGTCAAGAGACTTTGAATTTTAAAAGATATTGGACATTTTAAATGGATTGAACTTTTAAAATGTAAAGACTGTGGGACTTTAGATCTTGGACATAAATAAGAAAGTAAGGGTTTATGCTTAATAGTGATGTGTTTGTGTGTCAAGTTGACAAGGGGTCAATTGTACTGGCTGGTTTTGTGTGTCAACTTGACACAGGCTGGAGTTATCACAGAGAAGGGAGTTTCAGTTGGGGAAGTGCCTCCATGAGATCCAGCTGTGGGGCATTTTCTCAATTGCCCCTTATGGGTAGTGCCATCCCTGGGCTGGAGGTCTTGAGTTCTATAAGAGAGCAGGCTGAGCAAGCCAGGAGAAGCAAGCCATCAAGGAACATCTCTCCATGAACTCTGCATCAGCTCCTGCTTCCTGACCTGCTTGAGTTCCAGTCCTGACTTCCTCTGGTGATGAACAGCCATGTGGAAGTAAGCTGAATAAACCCTTTCCTCCCCAACTTCCTTCTTGGTCATGAAGTTTGTGCAGGAATAGAAACCCTGACTAAGACAACTAAGGATGTTGAACATTTCTTTAGGTGCTTCTCAACCATTTGGTATTTGTCTTTGTTTAGCTATGTTCCCCATTTTTAATAGGGTTATTTGGTTCTCTGGAGTCTAACTTCTTGAGTTCTTTGTATATATTGGATATTAGCCCTCTATCAGATATAAGAGTGGTAGAAATCTTTTCCCAATTTTTTTATTGCCGTTTTGTCCTATTGACAGTGTCTTTTGCCTTACAGAAGCTTTGCAACTTTATGAGGTCCCATTTGTCAATTCTTGATCTTAGAGCATAAGTTATTAGTGTTCTGTTCAGGAAATTTTCCCCTGTGCCCATGTGCTCCAGGCTCTTCCCCACTTACTTTTCTACTAGTTTGAGTGTGTCTGGTTTTATGTGGAGGTCCTTGGTGCACTTGGACTTGAGCTTTGTACAAGGAGATAGAAATGGATCAATTTGCATTATTCTACATGCTAACTGCCAGTTGAACCAGCACCATTTGTTGAAAATGCTATCTTTGTTCCACTGGATGGTTTTAGCTGCTTTGTCAAAGATCAAGTGGCCATAGGTTTGTGGGTTCATTTCTGGGTCTTCAATTCTATTCCATTGATCTACCTGCCTGTCACTGTACCAATACCATGCAATTTTTATCACAATTGCCCTGTAGTATAGCTTAAGGTCCAGGACGGAAATTCCACCAGAGGATCCTTCATTATTGAGAACAGTTTTGGCTATCCTGGGTTTTTGTTGTTCCAGATGAATTTGCAAATTGCTCTTTCTAAGTCTGTGAAGAATTGAGTTGGAATTTTGATGGGGATTGCATTGAATCTGTAGATTGCTTTCGGCAAGATGGCCATTTTTACTATATTAATCCTGCCAATCCAAGAGCGTGAGAGATCTTTCCATCTTTTGAGATCTTCTTCAATTTCCTTCTTCAGAGACTTGATGTTCTTGTCATACAGATCTTTCACTTGCTAAGTTAGAGTCACACCAAGATATTTTATATTATTTGTGACTATTGTGAAGGGTATTGTTTCCCTAATTTCTTTCTCAGCCTGTTTATCCTTTGTGTAGAGGCAGGGCACTGATTTGCTTGAGTTAATTTTATATCCACCTACTTTGCTGAAGTTGTTTATCAGGTTTAGGTGCTCTCTGGTGGAATTTTTGGGGTCACTTAAGTATACTATCATATCATCAGCAAATAGTGATAATGTGACTTCTTCCTTTCCAATTTTTATCCCTTTGATCTCTTTTTGTTGTCCAATTACTCTGGCTAGGACTTCAAGTACAATATTAAATAGGTAGGGAGAGAGTGGGCAGCCTTGTCTAGTCCCTGATTTTAGTGGGATTGCTTCAAGTTTCCCTCCATTTAGTTTAATGTTAGCTACTGGTTTGCTGTATATTGCTTTTACTATGTTTAAGTATGCGCCTTGAATTCCTGATCTTTCTAAGACTTTTATCATGAAGGGAGGTTGCATTTGTCAAATGCTTTCTCAGCATCTAATGAGATGATCATATGTTTTATTTTCTTTGAGTTTGTTTATATAGTGAATTAAGTTGATGGATTTCTGTATGTTGAACCATCCCTGTATCCCTGGGATGAAGCCTACTTGATCATGGTGGATGATCATTTTGATGTGTTCTTGGATTCGGTTTGCAAGAATTTTATTGAGAATTCTTGCATCGATATTCATAAGGAAAATTGCTCTGAAGTTTTCTTTGTTTGCTAGGTCTTTCTGTGGTTTGGGTATAAGAGTAATTGTGGCTTCATAGAACGAATTGGGTAGAGAACCTTCTGTTTTTATTTTGTGGAATAGCTTGAGTATAGGTATTAGATCTTCTTTGAAGGTTCCATAAAACTCTGCACTAAACCATCTGGTCCTGGGCTTTTTTTTGGTTGGGAGACTATTAATGACTGTTTCTATTTCATTAGAAGATATAGGACTATTTAGATCATTAATCTGATCTTGATTTAACTTTCATACCTGGTATCTGTCTAGAAAATTTTCCAGGTTTTCCAGCTTTTGTAGTAGGATCTCATGATTTTTTGGATTTCCTGTGTTTGTTGTTCTGTCTCCCCTTTCATTTCTGAACTTGTTAATTAGGATACTGTATTTGTGCCATCTAGTTAGTCTGGCTAAGGGTTTATCTATTTTGTTGATTTTCTCAAAGAACCAACTAGTTCTTTTTGTTTCTATTTGGTTGATTTCAGCCTTAAATTTGATTATTTCCTGCCGTGATTCCTCTTGGGTAAATTTGCTTCTTTTTGTTCTAGAGCTTTCAGATGTCCTGTCAAATTGCTGGTGTATGCTCTCTCCAGTTTCTTTTTGGAGGCACTTGAAGCTATTAGTTTTCCTCTTAGGACTACTTTCATTGTGTTCCATAAGTTTGGGTATGTTGTGGCTTTATTTTCATTAAACTCTAGAAAGTCTTTAATTTCTTTCTTTATTTCTTCCTTGACCACGTTATCATTGAGTAGAGTGTTATTAAGCTTCCTCGTGTATGTGGGCATCCTATTGTTTATGTTGTTATTGAGGAGCAGCCTTAGTCCATGGTGATCTGATAGGATGCAAGGAATTATTGAGAGTTCATCTTGGTAGATCTTAAATTCCTCTATCACCATCTTGTCAAGTGGTCTTTATCACCATAGCAGTCAGGATCTCTTGGAGTCCTGAGCGTTAGCAATATACCAACAAATCTAGAAATCCTATGGTGTTTTTCTAATAGTTATTATATCACCCTAAAATGACAGTTTACTAGCACCACTCAGTCCATACTAATATTCCCAGCTTCACTCTTAGTTGTCTGGCATCTTTCCTGCCTCTAACAATTCAGGGATCTCTATCGTGTAGGTATCTTCGGTGCCCTGGCAGCCACCCAAGCTCTCTGACGCCATGACTTAGAGAGAGAGAATTGTGTCCATGAACAGTGCTATAAAGAAACTGACCAGAGCTACCACTTTAGAGTCTCTCCTTAGCAACATTTTCAAACTTCTCTTTCCTCCTGCTACTCAGGACAGACCATAACAACAGTGCTTAGAAGTTACAGTTTACATTCAACCTGCTATTGACCTGTTTTTTAGTCATTAAACCCCTTGGCTTCATCTTGTCCTTCTCACTACTATCTATGGTTTGTACAGGCTTGAGTGGGCTTTAAGGGTGTCAAGAGTCAGCACGTAGGAGCAATCATCCCTTAGATTCCTGAGTGCAGACTGAAGGAGTCTTTTGGTTTGATAGATAAACTGCAATCTTGAATCCTTTTAGCTGGCATGAGACATCTTAAATTGTTGCTCTTTCAAGGAGGTGCTGGATTTCTTGGGAGAAACAGATGAAGCATTCATTCTTCTAAGGCTCTGAGCACAGGTTTTATTTTGGTTTTGTTTTTTTTTTTAAAAAAAAATACATTTTTTTCAAAAATGAGTTATTTGACTTATTATTTAAATATCTCTATTTTTTTTTAAAAAAAAGCATCAATGAGGTTCTGTAGATTAAAAATGTATTGTTTGGAAACTTACGTTACATTTTTTTAGTTGTAATATGAAAAACAGAATTCTAAGCCCATCGTAAAAACTCTGTGCTCTCATAGTCTATATGCTTTACTTACTAAAATGGCTTCTTAAACATACTCTTTGTGATTTTATTAGAAATAAAGTTCCTATAATTTTACTATGGTTAACTGCTAAGAAAAGCCATCTTAGAAGAACTTATTTATGCAGTATATTTATTTCATGTGAATTTGAGTCACATAGCAAAACATGTCTTATAAAAACATCTCAAATCGTCCGAGGCCAGCCTGGTCTACAGAGTGAGTTCCAGGACAGCCAGGGCTATACAGAGAAACCCTGTCTCAAAAAATAAAATCTCAGATCTCAAGTCTTAATTGAGTATGTTCAAAAACTTGTTCCTACTCTCAAATTACAAAAAATAAAGGAATCCAAATATAAGGTTCCATGTTGAGCCTTCAAGTTCTGGGACCCCAAAGGATAGGATATTAAAATTGGTGATTTAACCCAAAAGCATGACAATGAAGAAAGAGATGAGTTGTAGATTGCTCCTTACATGACAAACACTTACAGAGAGGCTGGACCTCACTGAATAGATTATCATGCTTCTCTAATACTAGAAACATACCAATGGTAATGAAGACAGGAATTGTGACCCCCAGCTACTACATAAAACACATAAGCGAGCTTTTAATTGATACTTGATGACAGGATCATGGCTGATCTTCTTTTTAAAGAATGGTCTAAGCAGGGAAAAAAGAGATGGCTGAATAAAGGCATTACTAAACATGATGACCTGATTTCCAGATTACAGATTTTAGGAGGAGAGAATCAACTCCGCCAAATCCTCCTGTGACTATCATGGGAGCAATGTGTCATGTACACACACATGCATGCACACATGAGTATACACACACACACACACACACACACACACACACACACAAACGGAGAGAGAGAGAGAGAAATAAAAAACCATTATCTAAGTTAATAAAAGGAAAGAAGAAAGCACCTTTGGTTCTGTTAATTTTTTTTTGTATCCTGCCATGTAAAGAAACATGCATACATCTGAATTCAAGTGAAAATATTTTTCATTATTTTTCTAGGTCTAACATTTATATAAGTTGTAATTCTGAGAAAATTAGCGTTTGTATTGTATACAATGTTGGTTCTTTCTGTAAATGACCTTCCTTTAAGCATACTAAAGTAATACCTGTTTAATCTTTAAAATAAAAGTGTTTGAATATTTAAAAATGAGAAATATTGTAACCATGTATTATAACATCTGCTTGACAGTTTATATGAGAAATTAATTTTCATTATAAATTTACTCTGTGCAGGCTATGAGTTGAGAATAAATTAGAACTATCAAACAGTCTATTAAAATGTATATTAACTCCAGGTAGTGGTGGCGAAGGCCTTTAATTTCAGCACTTGGGAGGCAGAGGCAGGCAGATTTCTGAGTTTGAGGCCAGCCTGTTCTACAGAGTGAGTTCCAGGACAGCCAGGGCTATACAGAGAAACTCTGTCTCAAAAAAAAAATGTGTATCAACCATGTGTCACCTACATTTTATTTATAGAAAGGAAAATGAAATCCCTAGAATGGAATATTTAGAAACAATGATATAAGATTAGATGTCAGACAAAGGCATAAAAATACAATATTCATAGATATTCAAGAGGAAACACTTAAAAGAACTTCTGTGTAACTGTCAGCATTATAAAGCAGATTATTATATTATAGTAGGAAAAATCTTAAAAATTCACCTAGAACCTCAATTTTAAAATATCACGGTTACTACATAACAGCATGAGTCTTAGCTACTTTTTCCATTTCTTTTTTGACAACGCATCCTTTAATGAAAAGATTTTTCTTACCTCCCACCAGCCTGCCCATTCTTACTTACTTCACTACTTCTATTTCACAGACCCATTGGGAAATAACATGACACCTAACTAATGAAAGTTCATTTCATTTTTCCCTAAGATAATACACATTATATTATTCAAACAATGAGGAAGCAGTTTTATTTTAAGTTATTAACTGAACCAAAGATGGCATTTTCTTTGATATCTCATACATATCAAATCTTGAGCCTTCAAAGGGATAGTTAAATTTGACTTATCCTTAGCCTGGTCCTTTCGAGTTGCAGTTTCTAACGCTGTCTGAAAACTAAATGTCTTTCTTCAAATGTTTCTGTGCACATCACCTACAGCTATGGAAATGCTTCAGAATTCTCAGTCTCAGTACTTCCCTCACAGATGTGGCCTCTATAATACTATCAAACAAAATAATTACATCTATACAATGTCTTTAAAAAATATTCTTTAACATAGCTAAACACGTCTTCTCTGTAAAGATCTAACTGTTTAATGTACCGAGAGTTCAAAGGACCTTGCTGAGGGTAGAAAAGACCACGGAAAGGGGGTGGCATACATAGTACTCAGAACAAAATGTTATACATGCACAAACTTTGGCTTTCCAGCCTAGACCATCCACCAGCTTGTGATCACATAGTAAAACACACTTCACAGTATTTGGCACAGAAGGACAGAGCTTATGGGTTTTTGCTATGCAAAAAATGAGATGTAACAAGATAGCCTATGGCCAACCTGTCCATTTTAGTAATATATATATTTTTTTTGTCAACAAAACCCCACCTTTCCTATTTGGCTACAGCTAACTTCCTTTATTATTTACAATGTAGGAGCTGGGTATGTGGTTCTATTTTGAGGATTTGTATAGATTGTACAGTCCCTGATTCAGTCCCCAGAAAACAGCATACACACACACATACACACATACACACATACACACACACACACACACACATATACACTTATGGATCCACACATATATACACATATGTATGCATACATTTTTTATGGACTGTTGTATTCTGCATGAACAAGAAACTGTGCAGAATTTGCTTTTGTGAGATCTTTATGACACAGTGTCTGTCCCTTCTTATAGGTTCATGTTATGTCAATATTTCCTCAGCCTTATTTGTGCTCATGTCTTGTCTGGACAGTAGCTCATTCATTTAGCCCTTTCATAGTCGTAGCTTAGCATAGTTTCCAGTATTGGCAGTCATTTAACATATATTAAATTATACATAACTATAGCATTTTTAAAAAGATCATACAACTTATGGTCACTTAATTGTTTTCTGATTATTATGTCCTGTAACAATTGTTTTCACTAATTCTAACTCCAACAGAGCGTGGTAATATCCAGCCTATGTACTTTTAAGAATTCATTAATGGAAAAGTGAATAGCATTTGTTAAAGGTTACATCCCTCTGCAACTGATATCCCTTTATATTATAAGCTATTCAAAATCAGAAAGGGCTAGGTTTCATGTTACATAATTACTAGGTTTGAATTCCAGAGAAGTTTATGTTTTTCATGAGAAAATATTTGTGTGTATTTGTAAGAAGAAACTCAAATGGGATACTTTCATAGATCTATGCTGTAGGCACTGCTCACCAGGATAATATAAATCATATTCCACAATGATTAGTAACAAGTGCTTCACCAAATTAAATAAATTAATCACTCATATATACATGCATACAACCATATCAGTGTCTGCAAATCACAGGGAAACAAAATAACACACTTATTTGTTTCAACCTAACTTTCTCCATTCTAATAACAATACACTAAGTCTGCATTGAGGAGAAAAACTAGATAGTCTAGCAATCTGATTACCGTAAAGATTGTTTACAAGGGCTGCAGGCCAGTAGAGAGGAAGATGGATGCAGACTCTAGAGAGATGATGTCTAGAAAAACTATATCCGAACTAAGCACCTTCAAGGCTATTTAAAGAAGCACTGTGATGTTACCAACTGCAGGTACGTTTCAGACCTGGTTGTTGGGGGTTGGTTCGAATACTTTGTCTTATTTTGGCTCCCAAAAAACAGATTTAAAATGGCCAGCCCTCGAGCTAGTCAAGGTATATAAAAATTAAACTTGCATGTCTGTCTTTCATTCGTGAAGCTCTGCGGGTGACTAGAAGCATACCCGATGGGAACATAAAGTGGTTTAACTAATTCACTGCTATAGAAGGCACCCATGTGGTAAGTAATAAAAAAAAGATTTTGAGATTCTCGGATGGAATACACCCATGCCATGATGTGAGATGAAGAGTGTGGAGAGAATTGGCTACTTAGCAGGCTACGGATTTTGCCCCAGCCAAGAGGGGATTTCTTCCCTCAGTTCAGAATGCTACAAAAAGTTTGGGCTCAGAGGCACTGGGAGTCCCAGCTGTGCAAAGAGACAGACAGGTTGGCAGCTGAGAGGCAGAGAGAGGCAGTCAATAGAGGCTGCTGGCCTCCAACAAGGAGATAATCAGGATAGAGATGAATGAAATTGGATTTTACGTCTTAAGGGTTCTCTTAAGTGATTGAAATGGATACAACAGATTAGCATTGTGACTCGGTAACTATAATCATTTTTTTGGATTTGACTGCATTTGTATGGGCTGAGAAAAGAATATCAGAAAGATTGATTTCCTAAACTAAAGTCACAGTCAGGAGGTGATAGTGCAGCAATTCATACTGTTTTCTGCTGTAAACGCAAGGGCACAATGGTTACTCTGTTCAGCTGCAAAAGATTATTTTTCTTACCAGTACTGAAACTTTTCATCCATGTGTTATGGTGGCTTTAAAACAGGGTCATGGCTTTAACTTCAAATAGGCTACACATAATACTAGACACAATGTTCCATATTCACAGTTCTTTGTTTCTAGTTTGCTACCATAGAGAGTGCATCGTAACCCCAATTAGACTTTCATTAGTTGTTTTCCGAGCATATTTGAATTTAACCTTATCAAGTGCCTCTGTTTGACATATACACCAATACATACACTAATTTACTAAAATATGTACTAATGAGAGTTCACCAATAACTGTTAATTATGATAAATTTTTACTCCAATTTTGAAAAAAGAAAATAATGGAAAAAATTTTTGCTAAGAATAGGATATTACTGAACCCTAATTTTACTGCATTAACAAATGTCAAACTGTATTTATTTTTCCCTATTAAAAAAAAATCTAAAACTGTTTCTTTTCTTTGGAGCGATTTGTTCAGTCTTTAGGAGTCACTTAATTAGATTGTTACCTGCTGGAGTACCATCTGTTTTTTGTGCTAGAAATAAGAAGCTTTGCTTTCTTTTACATAGCTTTGGTAAATATGTAGAAAGTGCCAAAATGAAATAAATATCATCAGCAGATGAAATGAGGTACTTCCATCTCTACCCAGTCAGTCTTGATTGCTCTAAGCTTTGCTAAATGATTTTTTTTCCAGGTATATACCTTTTAAAGTATATTATTTAAGGAATGGAATAGGATTTATTATTTATTTTTTTATTTATTCATTTACTTTAGAACCTTTTACATTTCCCTTCCAAAATGTAGGACCTGGTTTGTTTTTAAACTGGATATGGCCATGTCACAAATACCAGGTATAGCAGTGAATTATTTAAACTACTTTATGTTCCTTGGAGGTTGTGCTTCTAGACACCCACCAGAGCCCTCTGGATTCATGAATGAAAGACACATATGCAGGCATAATTTTTATATGCCTCGACTAGTTCAATGGCTGGGCATTTATAATCCTTCCCATGGCTACCAAAAATTTCCTTCCAGTATTCTTGGCTTAACACCTTCTAAACTCTATATTTCATCTCTCCTACTTCATTACCTTCTGGAAAGCCCCCATAGGGCTGCATTCCTGTTCCAGCTACACTGTTGGATGGTTTCTCTCCTATAGCTCTTGAATCTGATTGTTCTCCCTCTGAATCATGGTGATTCTCTCTTCCTTCCCTCTCTCTCAGTCCTTGCCCCCACAATCTAAAAGTTCCACCCCATCAACCTGCCCAGCCAATGGCTGTATGGCATTTCTTTATTTTCAGTCAATGGCAGCTAGGGTCATGGACCCTTAGGTCTGGAAGCAAAGCTTTTGGGGATCTGAAATAAGTCAAAGCATTATATCCAATCTTCAACATCTCACATTTTCTGTCTAAATTTTTAAAAAGGGGGGATACAAATTGAATATAACCATAACAATTATATGCATTATAAAGTATGATATGTAATTAACATCCAGTCCATCATATTTGTCAATTATATAAAGGACTCTGCCATCTACCCTAACATAAAAAGCTTGTAATTCTATACCTGAGTTACATTGTCACTTTACCACTACCAAAGGTGGTAATCCAAGCTAAATGGTAATTGAAAGAATTACCATTTTTTTCAAATCTATATCATCTCTCTCAGCGCTAAACAACTTAAGTCTGATTATGAGTCTATAACTAGTCTTCAACCCATCAGAAATCTGAGAATGAATCAAAATATGTAGGAAGCACAGAAACATAGCTCCTAAGACTTAAACAAATTTCAGAGATAGCTGACTACCTAGACAGCCTCCTAATTTTTTATAATGTTGGAGCATCTACCTTCAGACTTCTGGCCAGAACCATCTGACAGACACTGAAATGAAGCAGGAACTATAAAGGACTAATTTGGTCTGCTTGGCAGACCTAACCTGTCAAGTATCTGTATAGTGTGCCCTTTCCTGGACAGTATTTTTGCCTGTAGATGAATAGGGTAATTGTTTTTTCTAGTGGCTACCTTGTCATAACTGGAACAATTCTATATGGAGGTTTTGATGCTTAAATTTTTCTCTGAAGGGGCATGGGGAAGCTTTCAGGAGCAGACATGTCTCATTCTCAAAGGATCTTTAATAATAAAATAACATTGACTGTCATATTCTGTGGATTTATGGTGTTTTACTAGCATTCTATGTAAAGTATATCTGAATTGTTAAAACTTAACTACTCTTCGCCATTTCTATTTGAGTAATATTGAAAGCACTTTATTATAATTAAATCAGAATCTAATATAACCATGAGCTTACTATCTTGCCCTTGCGTTACTTAATCATCCTAAATAGTTTGTAATAGCATTTATTAGAATGACTATCTAAGCTTTGTATATTTAAGTGAGTTGCATAGGCACAATGCCAATCTAATAGCAACAAATTTTGTATCAATTAAAACCTTAATTTTATATCAACATGTAAATTCTGCACCAATATGAGAAATAATAACTTCAATTACATTGAAATTTTATATCAATTATAAAGATTTCTATCAATGTAAGATTATGACAACATGTTTTGTTCAAGAATAAATTACCTATTTCTGTAGATACATGAAGTAAAACTGTAATTGTAGCCATGAGTAATAAAAGCCTACCTCATATATTATTAATAACACTTAAAATCTAAACACAATTCTCTTGCAAGTAGATACTTCCATATTAATTTGCATAATCACAAGCTTTAAAAACATTGTCTTACAGACCTAAAGTATGACTTAATTTTGTAAATAAGGCAGAAAACAATATACAAAATTCAATTAAAGTGATCATAAAGAGAAATGGAGAAGATGTATAGCTTTGCACACCCACAGAATGGCAGGAGCACTTACAAACATCAAACAAATGAGCATATTTGATATCTAACATAGCAACAGACAAAAGAAAAAAACAAAGTTGTCTTACTTTCCTGCTCCTAGTCACAAGGTAAAATTGTTAAATTCTACTAAATTATTAGTAAACAAAAGAATCCAAAATTCTAATACTATAGTATAGTAAATTCTCATTATTTGTAATTTTTATTAGATATTTTCTTTATTTACATGTCATAGGAATTCTCCTTTCCCATTTTTCCCCTCCAAAAAAATCCCCCAAACTCAACAACAAGAACAAACCCCTGTTCCCTCCTCCCTCCCCCTGCTCATCATCCCACCCTCTCCCACTTACTGGTCCTGGTATTCCCCTACACTGGGGCACAGAACCTTCACAAGGTCAAGGGCCTCTCCTCCCATTGATGACTGACTTGGCCATCCTCTACTATACATATGCTGCCAGAGCCATGAGTTCCACCACGTGTACTCCTTGGTTGGTGGTTTAGTCCCTGGAAGCTCTGAGGGTACTAGTTAGTTCATATTGTTGTTTGTCCTAAGGGGCTGCAAACCCTTCAGCTCCTTTGGTCCTTTCTCTAGCTCCTTCATTGGGGACCCTGTGCTCAGTTCAATGGATGGCTGTGAGCCTCTACTTCCTTATTAATTGGGTACTGTCAGAGCCTCTCAGGCGACAGCTATATCAGGCTGAAGTGCCCTTCCTTCCGTCTCTGCTCCATAGTTAGTCTCTGCAACTCCATCCATGGGTATTCTGTACCCCCTTTTAAGACACAATGAAGTGTCCACATTTTGGTCTTCCTTCTTCTTGAGTTTCTTGTGGTTTGTGGATTATACTTCGTGTATTCTGAACTTAGAGGTTGTGGAGAATGAGGAACACTCTTTCATTGCTGGTGGGATTGCAAGCTGGTATAACCACTCTGGAAATCAGTTTGGTGGTTCCTCCAGAAATTGGACATAATTCTACCAGAGGACCCAGCTATAGCACTCCTGGGCATATACCCAGAAGATGCTCCAGCATGTAATAAGGACACATGCTCCACCATGTTCATAGCAGCCTTATTTATAATAGCCAGAAACTGGAAACAACTCAGATGTCCCTCAACAGAGAAATGGATAAAGAAATTGTGGTACATCTACACAATGGAGTACTACTCAGCTATTAAAAACAATGAATTTAGAAATTCTTAGGGAAATGGATGGATCTGGAGAATATCATCTTGAGTGAGGTAACCCAGTCACAAAAGAACACACATGGTATGCACTCTCTGATAAGTGGTTATTAGCCCAGAAGTTCAGAATACATGAAGTACAATCCACAATATATGTAATTTTTAAAATAATGCTGATATTTCCAAAATACCTATTTACCTTTCTTCTTTGCTTTCCTATTTTCCTCTGGCTGATTCAGTTTTTTTTTTTTATATTAGGATTTCTGTCAATTCAATGACCCCTAGAATCATCTTGGTGATGTTCCTCTAAGCACGTCTTTGAGGAATGATCTTGTAGGAAGACACTGCTTTTCTTGCAACTACAGTTACATTTTTTACTTGTTTTTCTCCTTTAAAACCTGACTATTTGTTTCTTGCTCTCTTTCATGTTCATGGCCTCCACTACTATTAATTGTTATTATAATTATAGGCAGGAATCATGGGCACACCTGTTTTGTAACCTGAGTTTTGGGATCCAAATTCTAATCCTAATTATTAGATCAATACAATTACCTGGAATTTATTTTTATTTACCAATGAGTAGTGGTCCACTTATTTCTGTACCATACTTTCATTATTTACTCATATGTTGAAGGTCATTTATATTAGTTCCATTTCCTGGCTATTGTGAAGAGGGAGGTTGTGAACATTGTTAAGCAAGTATCCATTGAGTAGAATGTTGGATCCTATAGGTACATGCACAGGAGTGATATAACTGGATCCTATGATGAATTTATTTCGGTTTTGTACAGATTATCAATAGTGATTTTTAAAGTGGCTGCATTTCCAACATTAGTGAATGAAGGTTCCTTTTTGTCCACAACCTCACTAACATTTGTTGTCAGTAATGTTGTTGATCTTGGCCATTCTGACTTGGGTAAGATAAAATCTCAGATTTCATTTCCGTGATTGTTAAAAGATGATGAACACATTTTGAATTATTCCTTAGCCATTTCTACTTCTTTTCTAGAAAACTTTCTGCTAAGATACCTTTGCCCGTTCATTTAAGCCATGTATCCTTGACCTTGTTTAGCCATTTTTTAAAAATATTTTATATACTAATCCTCTGTCAGATGTATAGCTGGCAAAAATTCTCTTCCATTCTCAAGGGTTTCTTTTTCACTTAGCTGCTCTCTTAGCTATTAGAAATGTCTGAGTTTATGAGACCCCAGTTGCCCATTGTTGCCCTTAATTTTTTGCTTTTCCACTTCAGAAAGGCCTTTCTTTACAGCTATAACTAAACCTTACTACATTTGCCTTCTTATAGAAGTTATAATGTTTCACTTTTCAAATTAAAGTCTCTGATCAACTTGGGGATAATTTGGTAGACATGGCTCAAATATCATTCCTTTGCATGTAGCCATCCAGTTTTCTTAGAACCATTAGTTAAAAATACTATCTTTTCTTCAGTGCATGTTTTTGTTTGTTTGTTTGTTTGTTTTTCTTCTTTGTCAAGAACCAAGTTGCTGCATTCATGTTTAGATCTTCTATTTTTCTTTCATTGGTCTACATGTCTGACTTGGGCCAGCACCATATTTTGTATTACCATAGCTATAGAGTATATCTTAAGTTCAGTACTCACAGTACCCACAAAATTCTTTTTTCCTTTGGATGCCATGGGCCTTTTCTGGTTACATCTGAATTTTAGAACTCTATTTATGTGAAGAATGGTATGAATGTTTTAATTGGATTGGATCTATAAATTACCTTGTATAGGATGATAATTTTCACAATATTAATTTACAGATCCATGAACACAGGGTGCTTTTTCATTTGTGGTGACTTCTAAAACTATCTTCAGTAACTTGAAATTTTTATTGTAGGGGCTTTCATCTTTAAAAGAGAACAAAAACTGTGTAAAAAATGGATGCTTATAAAAATAATTCAATAATATAAGGAAGATCTGCTTAAGTAGAAAATTGAGAATGAGTGTCTAAAAGAATCAGTGTAGGGGTCTCCCATGGTTAACAAGAGAAATAACATATGTCAACAGTGCACATTGGATCACTGTAACAAGAAGGCAAACACCTATGAGCAAGGTGATCACACAGTTTGCTGTTATTGTTTTTGTTTTTTTTGTTGTTGTTGTTGTTTTGGGGTTTTTGGCTTTTGGTTTTCTCAGAACAAGTAATTCTTATTTCTGAGTTCACAGAATTATGATTCATTGCAATAGTGGGCTGGTATGGAAGAAAATTGTATAGTCTGATAGGATTAAATACAACCCAGCATAGTCACCATTAGCGGCATTAGCATAACTGATTTATCTACTAAATATAGAAACTATAAGTTTCTTAAGATAATTATATCAGAATATATTGCATGAAAATATTTTCAGTAAAAAGTAAAAATTTAAAAATAAATTTAAAAATGTATAATTCTTAATAGTTAGATACTTCACATATAGTTATAATTCATACTATGGTCATGCCTTGTTATAGAGTTTATTACATGGCTTCTTTAATTTGATATAATGTTCACAATTAAAATCACACTTTTTTACTCTATGTGTATGTGAGTATGTCTTTTTTCTGTATATGCACTTATGCGAGTTTGAATGCACAATAAGACTAGGAAAAGCAGTAGGTTCCCTTGGAACTGAGATTAAAAGTAGTTTGAGTTGATTGGTGTAAATTTGGAGAATTGGACTCTGGTCCTCTGTCAGAGTAGCAGGTATCTTAACTGATGAACACTTTTTCCAGCCCTTGTGTCTAAATTTATATTGTAAGTATAAAGCATGCATCAATCTTACATTCATCAATATTTACATTTATGACACAAGTATGCATTTTGACTCAGTTTCTCCATCCTGTAGTCACATTTATAACATATTACAGATTTTCCTCACTGGGTTGAGAGATAAAATGGTAGCAGATCATTATTATACCTGTATCTCCAAGCATAAATACTTCTGACTATTTGATCACTTTACCTGACTTGCATAACACTGTTGGTGGATAATTCCCTACAATATGCAACAATGAATGCCATAAAGAGGCAAGTGGGTAGGAAAAGTTTAAGAGGGTGTCTTAGTCAGGGTTTCTATTCATGCACAAAACATCATGACCAAGAAGCAAGTTGGGGAGGAAAGGGTTTATTCAGCTTACTTCCACATTGTTGTTTATCATCAAAGGAAGTCAGGACTGGAACTCAAGCAGGTCAGGAAGCAGGAGCTGATGCAGAGATTATGGAGGGATGTTCCTGACTGGCTTGCTTCCCCTGGCTTGCTCAGCCTGCTCTCTTATAGAACCCAACTTCCAGCCAAGGGATGGCACCACCTACAAGGGGCCCTACCCCCTTGATCACTAATTGAGAAAATGCCCCACATCTGGGTCTAATGGAGGCACTTCCCCAACCGAAGCTCCCTTCATCTGTGATAACTCCAGCCTATGTCAAGTTGGCACACAAAACCGGCCAGTACAATTGACCCCTTGCCAACTTGACACATAAACACATCACTATTAAGCCTCAACCCTTACTTTCTTATTCATCCCCAAGATCAAAATTCTTACAGTCTTTACATAATAAGATTTCAATCCATTTAAAATGTCCAATATCTTTTAAAATTCAAAGTCTCTTAACTGTGGGCTCCACTAAAATACTTTCTTTCTTCAAGAGGGAAAAATATCAGGGCACAGTCACAATCAAAAGCAAAAGCAATGTCTGGGCTCCTCTAAGGGCTTTGATCGCTTCTCCAACTTTCCCTTTTGTCGCACACATCTTGTCTTCTAGGTTCTAGATGCCCGTACTCCACTGCTGCTGCAGCCCTTGGTGGTCATTGCATGATACTGACATTTCCAAAACACTGCTGTCTTCGGCTATAACTAGGCTTTACCAACAGCCTCTCATAGACTGTCTTCATGGTGCCAAGCCTCAAAACCTTTGCATGACCCCTTCAGTCCTGGGCGATCAATTGCAAACTGAGGCTGCACCTTCACCAGTGGCCTTCCATGGCCTCTCACTGTGCTGAGCCTCAGCTGTTCTTCATGACCCCTTCATGCCTTCAAAACCAGTACCACCTGGGTGACTCTTACACATTACCAAGTCCTGCTGTAGCACAAGGTACAACCTTGGCTGTCTCTGGAACACAGGCTCTTTGTGCTCTCAGAAAACACTTCCCAGAAGATATCACCTTAGTGATGCTGGTCTCTTCTTAATCACCTCTAATTTCTTAGCTTCAGCTAACCAGCATCAATAGTCCCAGTAATGCAAAGTTTTTTCACTTTAGTAGTTCTGGTATCTTGTTAATCACAGCTGATTCTTCAGCCCCAGGTAACCAAAACCACAGAATCTTCACAATCAATACAACATGGCCCTGATAAGAGTATTTAATCTTCACTCTGAAATTTCACAAGCCAGGCCTCCATCTTCTGCACTGTTCTCAACATGATCTTCCAAGCTCCTACAGAACAACCCACAGAGTTCTTAACAACCAATGGCTCTTCTAGCTCAAACTTCCAAAGTCCTTCCACAGTCCCCAAAACCTGGTCAGGTTGTCAAAGGAATATCCCACTATGCTGGTATCAATTTGTCTTAGTCAGGGTTTCTATTCCTGCACAAAACATCATGACCAAGAAGCAAGTTGGGGAGGAAAGGGTTTATTCAGCTTACTTCCACATTGCTGTTATCACAAGGGAAATCAGGACTGGAACTCAAGCAGGTCAGGAAGCAGGAGCTGATGCAGAGACCATGGAGGGATGTTCCTGACTGGCTTGCTTCCCCTGGCTTGCTCAGCCTGGTCTCTTATAGAATTCAAGACTTCCAACCCACGGATAGCACCACCCTCAAGGGACCCTACCCCCTTGATCACTAATTGAGAAAATGCCCCACAGCTGTGTCTCATGGAGGCACTTCCCCAACTGAAGTTCCCTTCTCTGTGATAACCCCAGCCTGTGTCAAGTTGACACACAAAACCAACCAGTACAAAGGGCAAACAATCCTCAACATCCACAATGTAGACAAACATCTCCAACAAAATTTCTCTAAATGTAGAAGTGTTATCCTTGTTCTGTGATACTAAAAACATGAGTGAAGAGATATCTCTGTAGTAGAATACAAAATTCTCTAGATATATGCCCAAGAGTGGGATAGCTAGACAATGTGGTTCATTTACTTCTAGTTTTCCAGAAATGACTATATTTTAATATAAATAATTTCCTCTATTCTCATTGCTGTTTTATTTACAATAGCCAGGAAATAGAAGCAGACTAGACATCCATCAGCTGATGAATGGATAATATATATATGGTACATTTATACAAATGAATATTATTTGACTCTTAAAATTTAAAATTATGAAAATCATAAGGAAATGGATATGTATAGAAACGATCATTCAAAATGAGATAATCAAGGCCCCAAAAGACAAAGATCACTTTTTTTGTTTGTTTTTTTTGTTTTGTTTTGTTTTTCTAATTTGTGATCATTAGCTTTGAATCTTCAGAGGTGAATCTTCTATTAGGAATACTCAAATAGGTCAATGAATTACTAGGGTGTATTTGAGGGGTTTTCAAAAGAAGGTGGAATGCAATGCAGAAGTAGTATGTATAGTAAGTGGGAAGTAGATGAATAACAAGGGTTAAACTGAAGTTCCAGATGAGAGGGCAGACTAGAGGAAGAAGTATTGATAGGGGTAACAACTAGCAGTAAGATATTTCTGACAGTCAATTGAAATTGTAGTCTGCAGAAAATTCCATATGTGTATAGTTAAAATGGAGTCATACTGTATGCCTTGACAATGCCCATTCTAAGATACAACAGGTTAACAAATAAAAGGCACAGTTCCAGATTTGGGTTACTCTTTTGGAGTTGTTCATCAGTGACATCCCAGAGAATTCCAAAGATTACGCTCAGATTTTACCAACATTGATAGTTACTCCCTGGAACAGACATTAAAATATTACGGATGAAATCACTAGCTCATTGAGTCATAAAATGTGGAAAAATATCAAATTGGTTTGGAAAGGGAAGCCTTATTTCTCCTGGATTACTTTCGTGGTGATAAGAAGTGATACGTGTGATACCAGAGGAGAAAAGTTATTATCAATTTTACTCAGCTGTGAATGCTGAGAGCTACCATAATGACTGGCCTGACAAGACATATTTAGTGATGTAGTAGTGGCATGGATGTCATGCAGTAACCTGCCACTTCCTGATTGAATTTAAATATTGCTACAAAAGATGAGAGCCACACCTGGCATTATTATTGGATGAAAAGTCAGTGGTGGTGTGAGTCATGGCTGCTCTGGAGACCCTACTACTATTATTCTGCTAAATGTACGGAACCTAAACTTACCCCCTAGGACTCAAGCAATAAAGTCACAGAAAGGATTGAGGAGGTCTGCATGAGTAGTCACCTCTAGCCAGAGCCATAGAACTATTTTATAAATTTCTTCCTGCTATAAGGGGCAGGGAGAAAGTCCTGTCCTTTAAGAGAAGAACTCCCAAATAAAGTGATCATGTTCTAGTGGAAGGCTACATATCCTATAATATATAGGAAGCACAAATTGGGATTCCTTGGTTTAAAGGCATACATACAATCCTTTATGTAGGAAAGTGTTGGTTGGGGAAGGAACAGTAATATGATCAAAATATGCTATACAAAATTATGCTAATATTAATTTTTAAAATTCAAAAAATGAGAGTATTTTATAACATGGTTGTCAGGGAATATATGAATTACCAAAACTTCTCTCAACCACATTTAAAAAGAGTGTAATGCATAGTCAACACTTAACAGTTTCCTCATCAAATTATGTTAGGCAATACAGGGTCTCAAAGGTGCAGAGCTCCACTTTGAACTGATCTTCCCATATACCAAATAACAATCATCTAAATGTTCCAGTGTATACAATAACTTAAATTTCTTGTGACCTATAAAAATGATCTGATTTTATGACACCCTCTTTGAAAATCTAATTTCATCAGTCAGCTACATTTCTGCCTAAATAAGATCTATTAGAAAATATGGGCAAATGCTGGTGGTTGTGTGACAGTTGCTACTTCATGAACAAAATTACTTTAGTTCCCTGTTGATAAAATAGATATTAATCACTTTACAGAGTTAGGTTTAGAGTTAATATCATTTTTAGCCTGAAAGTTATGTTCATATGATAATTTGCAGCTCAATTTATGACCTGAAGGTAAAAATTAGGGCTACATAAACTATATTTACAAAATGATCTCTCAAAATTGATCATAAAAGGAAACTAAATGTTAATACAATATGTGAGACAGCTCTTAAAAATAATAATTCTCAGATTAACTAAAAATCAAATATTCAACATAGAAGTATAAATAAAACGTCAAGACTGTCCTATATAATTTAATAAGTAAGTGTGTGTGTGTGTGTGTGTGTCTACTCACTTAAACATGCACATGTCTGCATGCATGTTTCTTCCTTTATACTTCCCTACATCAGAAATTATTCTTGTAGTATTTTTACCTTGTATATTTGTTTTATTTTGTTTCCTTATATTGACATTTGAAAAACTATTTTCCCCACTTGATAGTACAGACTAAAAACTCAAAACATTTTTACTTAACATAAATTTGTTGCTTTCAACATCATGCCTTCTATTTTAATCCCAGATACTTGATATAGATGTTTGTGGATACAGAAGTATAAAAGATAGGGGAGTTAGAGTAAGTAGGGTTGACCAAGACAGAGTATGTATTAAAAATGTCATAAGGAAACTTGCTACTTTGTAAACTAATGGAAAAATCAAATAATATACTAAGGCTTGTTCTATTTTTCAATATATTTATCTTGCACAACTTTATTGCAAAAAGAACAAACAACAAAAGGAAACAATGAATAAATTAGACTTCATCAAGAACACATTTGGCCTCAAAGAAAACCATCAAGAAAATGAAAAGGCAAGTGCAAAATTGAAAGAAATGGTTTCAAATCATGTACCCAATATGGGTCTTGCATTTAGAATATAAAAAAAACCCTCTTACAACTTGATTTTTATAATGACAAATGATCCAATTCAAAAATAGACAAAGGCTCTAAACAAATATTTTTCTCACGTAGATCTACAAGTAGCTGCTATGCATATGACAAGATGCTGCCATTGGTATTTAGAAGAGAGAGTTTCAGACAAAAGAAAAGGCATGTGATAATTAGTATTGCATCAGAGTTTTTTAAAAGCCAGAAGATTAAGTTTGAGTAAGAATATAAAAAAGTTGCACTTCACAAATTACAAGCAGAAATTTAAAGCAGGGCAGCTGCTTTCAAAATAACTTGAGAATAGCTCAAAAAATTATGTAATCTAATCATTCTATTTCTGGGTGTATACCCAAGAGAAATAAAAGCATGTACATACTGGAAAGTGCAAGTATTGCTTAGTAGCATTATTCCAAAGCCAGAAGGTAGAAACAACCAAACATTTATCAACTAAAAATGATAAATAAAATGTTGCATATCTATATACTAGAATGCCTCTCAACAATAAACATGCATTAAAAATAGGTGGGCAGACTGTAAGAGCCAAAGCGCCAGAAGGATGGCTTGCAACTGGACATGGCAGGTAGGTTACACTCAGGACTTAACAGCTTCGGTTGCTTGTATAAGACTTGTGCAAAATTAGACCAGGCAACATTTCAGTAGGGTGCAAAAGGATCATAAAGCCCCACTCACATGGGATATAGGCTATCATGCCACTTAGGGAAGGAAAGTCAGTTTTCATCATGGTTGTGAGCACTGACAGAGAATCGATTCTCCAGTACTCAGACCTACACTCATCTGAATAGGGCAAGACCAGTTGGACTTAACACCTTTCAGATGAAATAGAGGATGAGGACATGAATATGAGAAGAGGGAATTGGAAGGAGTGTTGAGAGTTAGATTTAATCAGAATACCTTGTGTTCATGTGAAATTTCTCAAATCATGTTTATAAAGAAGAATGGATAAACAGTACAATACAGTAAATGTTAAAAACATTGTAAGCATCATTCCCCTCAAATAAAGGAAAGTGTCAATTATAGGATCTCAGGCAAGTCCATATATAAAATGCCATTAAATATGATTCTTATCTATTACACTCTTTAAATTGGTTCTTTAAATCATCAAATCATCTCTAAGCTTTTGCCACTCCAACTAAAGTGTAAATAATTGTCATACTATACTCTCTAGAGAAATGTTCCAAATGGTCAGTGCACAGAACAGTTGCAAGATGAGCCATGAGTGCTGGAGAGAGACTAGAATCTATGAAGCATGAGAGGCTCTGGCTATGGATAATAAATGTCATTTGATTAGCATGGACTCGCTAGTGTTCAAAATACAATATGTGTTTGTGTGTGTCCGTGTATCTATGTGTTTGTGGTTTTTCCTTCTAATAATCCATAGTTTTTAAAAGGACAACTGCTTCTATGAATATATACATATGCACTCGTACATTGTTGAAGTTACCTTTTCAAAACATTACTACGGAAATGCCATTGATCTTATTTTTGAGCTTAATAATACCATCAGCAAGGTTATTTATAATTAGAATCTCAAATTTATTATATTTTATATTTTAAATGCCTTTGTGATATATATATATACATACACATATATTTTTTTCTGAATTCCTTTATTTCTCCACATATATCTCTAAGCATTACTATTGTGAGCTCAAGTGATAATAACTATTATCTATGAACAAAGTCAGCGGCCTGCAGATGACTTGCATAGTTGTACTACATGATTCTTTCTTCCTTTTCTACTTCGCTTTTCCTTTCAGATACTTTACACAAACTACACAAAAGGTCATTTTGATGTAAGAAGAGTCAAACTTCCTGTGCTCTTTTCCATGTTCTCACACCTTAGAATCACAGAATGGTAGATAAATTGATAATAAATGTTCCTTCGCAAATTTCTTAAAACACTTCAAATACTTTAACCTAAATAGTCTGTGTACAAAACAGCAGACAACAGCTCATATCTTAATATTATGTATCTCACTTCACAGTACATCTGCCATTTGAAAACATTATTTTTAACTAATGAACATGGATTAATGAACCTTTAATTTATCCTCTATTCAATAGACACTGATGGTCGTTAAAAGACAAAGTCTTATGTCGATGGACTTAATTACAGTCATCAAGTTATATAGCACCATATGCCAGTTATCATAGGACTTTACAAAATTCTGGGTAATTACACCATTGGCATACATACCTCTGGAAATATAGATATACATCTCAGCAATATCTTTGAGAATAAACAGTACTTTAAAAGTATTGCCTTTGAGATACTGTTAAATGTTTCATAGGTGTCAATGCTAAGTATTATTTTGAGTATTCTAGTACTAATTCTGCCCTGGTTATTTCTAGATATTTGGCTGTATCTAAACCGAAAGTGAGGAACTCTGAATTCAATTCTTTTTTGTTGTTGTCATATTCTTTAAAATGTATAAAATATTATAACAATAAAAATGAGTATTATAAAAGTTGTTTGATATAAAACAACATTCGATTTAACATTCTTACGTAGATGCTTGTCTACAGCAATACTGAAAATACATGTTTTTCTCAATATAAATTTTAAATAACTCCAAACATATTGACTGTATATTTTAAAATGAAATATCACTACTAGTATTTTCTTAAATGAACATAAATATATAAAGTCTTTTAGTTAGTATGTTTGTTTTGTATTTAGTAGAGTTTAAAATCTTGGCTCTTACTGGGATACAAGCCCAAAATAAGAACAATTTTTAGACACTGAATTTTATTGTAATAGGCTGTACTTCAATGACCCTCACATTACCAAAGGATTTTACCTCCATTGTAGCTAAGCTGGGAGTTGACAGTTCTGCTGCACCAAGGAATGAATTGTAGGCATGAGTTTTGGATACAGACTTCCTGCTATGGTTACAACTAATTGATTTGAGTGAGTGACTTTATTCTCAACCCACAGAGAACAGGTTACATTCATTTAAGAAATGGTGAGTGTATTAAGACGGTCTATCCATAAAGTCATTCACTGTTTCAATGGTTCTGCTTGGAGGGTAGCACAGACATTAGGTGAGGGTAAGAATCTGGTTCATTGGCTGTGATAATTTGGAAAAGCATTCATCTCAGAGAAAGAGTAACTTATAAAGTCCTCTACTTCAAACTTGATACAATAGTTACAAACATCAAGCAAAGCATTCAGTCTCACTCTTTGTTGTTCTCTTACAAGACCCCTCCCAATTTAATTGTCTATATTTCTTTTCACTGTATAAATACTTTTGAAATATGTAAGCTATTCTGAAAACCATAGTATAGTGTAAAAACAGGAAATAAACAATACTACTAATAGAGTCTGAGATAGGAGAAGCAAGATTTTAAGACAATTATGTTGTACAAAGCAAGACACTGTCACATATAAACAAGCTGAAAGTGTGTATGGATTGTACAATATTGGACTTATGTCTCCAATTACCAGATTAGAGAGACCATTGGATGACAACAAATTTCTAATTCTTCATATTTTTGGATTTCAATCAATTAGGATATGTTGATAATATTAATTATCATATTAAGATATTAAGGAAGAGTAATTGTTACTTCCTATTGTTTTTGTTGTAAGAGGTGGATTTGGTTTGTGTGGGTTTGTTGAAAGATTACTTTCTTGCTTCTTCTAGAGTGTAGTTTTGCTCCTTATGTTGGTGTTTTCCATCTATTTATCTTTTGTAGGGCTAGATTTGTGTAAAGATATTGTGTAAATTTTGTTTTGTCATGGAATATCTTGTTTTCTCCATCTATAGTAATTGAGAGTTTTGCTGGGTATAGTAGCCTGGACTGGCATTTTTGTTCTCTTAGGGTCTGTATGTCATCTGCCCAGGATCTTCTAGCTTTCATAGTCTCTAATGAGAAATCTGGTGTAATTCTGATAGGCCTGCTTTTAAAATTCTTTCTTTGTTTAGTGCATTTGGTGTTTTAATTATTATGTGACAGGAGGAATTTCTTTTCTGGTCCAGTCTATTTGGACTTCTGCAGGCTTCTTGTATGTTCATGGGCATCTCTTTCTTTAGGTTAGGGAAGTTTTCTTCTATAATTTTTTTTGAAGATATTTACTGGCCCATTACCTTGGGAGTCTTCACTCTCTTCTATACCTATTATCCTTAGGTTTGGTCTTCTCATTGCATCATGGATTTCCTGGATGTTTTGGGTTAGGAACTTTTTGCTTTTTGCATTTTCTTTGACTGTTGTGTCATTGTTTTCTATGGTGTCTTCTGCCCCTGAGATTCTCTCTTCTATCCCTTGTATTCTGTTGATGCTTGCATCTATGATTCCTGATTTCTTTCCTAGGTTTTCTATTTCCAGGGTTGTCTCTCTTTCTGAT
>NW_022196899.1:18030220-18035893 GCF_008632895.1 Mastomys coucha
TTCTATTTCTATTTTTAGATTCTGGATGGTTTTGTTCATTTCCTTCACCTGTTTGATTGTATTTTCCTATAGTTCTCTAATGGATTTTTGTGTTTCCTTTTGAAGGGCTTCTAGTTGTTTACCTGTGTTCTCCTATATTTCTTTGAGGGTGCTATTTATGTCTTTCTTAAAGTCCTGTATCATCATCATGAGAAGTGATTTTAGATCTGGATCTTGCTTTTCCGATGTGATGGTGTGTATAGGACTTGTTATAGTGGGAGAATTGGGTTCTGATGATGCCAAGTAACCTTGGTTTATGTTGTTTATATTTTTATGCTTGCCCGGTGCCATCTAGTTAGTTATCTGTAGTGCTACCTGCCTTTGCTAAATCTGACTGGAACCTTTCCTTCCTTTGAACCTGGTTGTGTCAGAACTCCACGGAGTCAAGCTTTCTCTGGGATCCTGTGATTCTGGGATCCTGTGATCCTGGGCTTGTTAGAGCACCTGGGAGTGGAGCTTCCTCTGGGTGTTGTGAAACTGACTGCAGAGTTTAGACCCAACCTAAGCTACTGGGCTGGCGGAGTTCCTGTGTGCCTTGTCCAGCTGGTCCCAGTTACTCCCGGTGTTGGACAGATGTTGTGTCCTACACACCTGTGATCCTGGGCGTGTTAGAACACCTGGGAGTGGAGCTTCCTCTGGGTGTTGTGGGACTGGCTGCAGAGCTTACACTCAAGGTCTGCTAGGCGAATTAATTCTTAATATCAAAATATGCAAAACCCAGTCAGGTACTTTAAAGTTTGAGGCCAGAAGTTGGAGCTGCATAATTATCCTAGCTCTTGAAAATTTTGACTCTTAAAACTCTGCGGACTTGACATCTCATTCAACCATCCCACTGGCAACTTTCGTCACTCAAACTAACTCCAGCTGCCTTCACTTCCTACATTGCATTCCTGTCTGATCGCCCTTCTAAAATTAAGAACATCTGAATTATTTAACACCTGTTTTAAGAACTAATTTTACATGCCCATTCTCTTGTTCAACAAAATAAAATTGCCCTCAGCCTGAAATACAAATCTGGCAGAAATAATTCCCACTTTTATCACTGCCTTTCATATTATGTTTTATATATATGTATATGTATATGTATATATATGGTTTTAAATAAATTATACTACATATATACTGCTATATATACTATATTCATATTCATGTATTCAATACTTACTCAGGAAACTTTGATAAAAGTATCTCTTTTGAGGTATGTGCACTTCATATGTTACTATAATGGTCAGGGGATAACATATAGTGAGATAAACAATCCAAAGGAGTCATCCTCTGTTAAGTATTTTCAAGAAAACCTTGGTTTAGTTTGTTTCTATTTTTCTGGTTTACTCTAAACAAGGTTCATATATAACAAAAGCCAATTTCATATATCATAGCCAAGAACATTTTGAAGTTTTAGTAGAGTTGTGATATAATTCTCCAACACCTGTTCTATTCATTCATCAATATTGTGCCTTCCTTCATTCTTCTGTACCATTCTGACCTTTATTTTCATTCTGTTAAGGGTGTGTGTAATACTTAGTGTGCACACAATACACACAATACTTAGTGTGTAAAGCGGTGATATGAACATTATATCATTAAGCAATCCCATCTGGTCATCCTTGACAATTAACCTGTATCAACATAACCTTGACATACGTTACTTCCTTATTCATTTTCTCCACATACAATTTTGTAAAAAATCCTTAGACCTATAATTTTATTTACAATGGATCATTGGGTAATTATAAAACACATTGCTTTGAGAATGACTATAATATATTTAGCTATCTAAATTAGTAATTATTTTTTTAATTTTATCAATTGATAAAACCACAATTTTTAAACTATAATTCTGGAAAACATTGTTATGGCCTATACTTGTAATTCTAGTTTTCTGGACCCACGTTCAACTACCTCCTGATAGTGCATAGTAAGTTTTAGAATATATGGGGATATATATACATATATATGTGTGTGTGTGCATGTGTGTACCACTAAACCCAGAATACATATGGTTTTAAATAAATTATACTTGATATATTCTATATGTAAAGGCATGAAATTCAATTTATTTATTGTATAAAACAAACACAAAATTTATTAAACAGAAAAGAAAAATGAGTTGTTTGGCCGGGCTGTGGGGGCACACGCCTTTAATCCCAGCACTTGGAAGGCAGAGGCAGGTGGATTTCTGAGTTCCAGGCCAGCCTGGTCTACAGAGTGAGTTCCAGGACAGCCAGGGATACACAGAGAAACCCTGTCTCGAAAAAAAAAAAAAGAGTTGTTTGATATAAAACAATTGACCAATCTTACATAGATGCTTGTCTACAACAATACTGAAAATACATACTTTTTTTCTCAATATAAATTTTAAGTAACTCCAAATATATTAGCTATATAATATATGTTTTTATTTTAGATATTTTTTATTTACATGTAAATTTCTCCTTTCCCAGTTTCCTCTCCAAAAAAACAAACAAACAAACAAAAACAACAAGAACTAATCCCTGTTGCCTCCCCCTTCCCCATGCCTGCCACCCCACCCTCTCCCACTTAAATAACAACACTATTAGATTTTTTAAATGAACATAAATAGATAAAATTATTTTGTTTATTTGTTTTGTGTTTAGTAGAGCTTAAAACCTTGGTTCTTACTGTGGTACAAATCCAAAATAAGAACAATTTTTAAACATTAGAGTTCATTATAATAAGGCTGTATTTCAATGAACCTCATGTCACCAAAGGATTTTATCTTCATAGTAGCTAAGCTAAGAGTTGACAAATCTGCTGCACCAAGGAATGAAATGTAAGCACAATTTTTGGATACAAATCTCCTGCTATGGTCAAAGCTATTTGACTTGAGTGATTGTCTTCACTCTCAGCCCACAGGGAACAGCTTACATTCATTTAAGAAATGGTATGTGAATTAAGATGGTCTATCCATGAAGTCATCCATCAACTGTTTCAGTGAACAATGGTTCTGCTTGGAGGGTGGCACAGACAATAGGTGAGGGTAAGAATCTGGTTCATTAGCTATGATGATTTTGAAAAGCATTCATCTCAGAAAAAGAGTAACTTATAGAAAGTCCTCTTCTTCAAAATTGATACAATAATTGTAAATATCAAACAAAGCATTCAGTCTCACTCTTTGTTGTTCTCCTAAAGCCAACTCCCAAATTAATGTCTATATTTCTTTTGGCTGTATAAATAATTTTGAAATATATAAGCTGTTCTGAAAACCATAGCATCGTGTAAAAACATCAAATAAACAATACTACTATTAGAGAGGCTGAGATAGGAGAAGCTTGATTTCAAGAGCATTATGTGGTCAAAACACCAAATGCTGTAAACAAAAAAAGAATTTTAAAAGCAGTAAGGGAAAAAGGTCAAGTAACATAGAAGGGTAGGCCTGTAATAATTACACCAGACTTCCCACTAGAGACTATGAAAGCTAGAAGATCCTGGGCAGATGACATACAGACCCTAAGAGAACACAAATGCCAGCCCAGACTACTATACCCAGGAAAACTCTCAATTACCATAGATGGAGAAAACAAGATATTCCATGACAAAACAAAATTTATACAATATCTTTCCACAAATCCAGCCCTGCAAAGGATAATAGATGGAAAACACCAATATAAGGAGTGAAACTACACTCTAGAAGAAGCAAGAAAATAATTTTTCAACAAACCCACACAAACATAATTCCACCTCTTATAACAAAAATAACAGGCAGTAACGATTACTTTTCCTTAAAATCTCTTAATATGAAAATTAATATTACCAACATATCCTAATCAATTGAAATTCAAAAGTATGAGGAATTAGAAATTTGTTGGCTGTCATCCAGTGGTATCTCTAATTTGGTAATTGAAGAAATAGGTCCAATATTGTGCAATCCATATTCACTCTCTGCTTGTTTGTACTTGACAGTTTCTTGCTGTATATCACATAATGGTCTTGAAATCAAGCTAAGTACTTTATGCTAGAGAAGTCATCATGGATATTGGAATAGAACCTATAACGACTATTTTTCTAGGCTAGCATAATCTCTAACAACAATCTAAATATTTGTCCTTATATTCACATATAAGTGTAGTTTCCACCCCTTATCAAGGAAATTTCTTTTTATAGCATATAGAGACCATTACGAGCAAACAAACAAGTCAACCAAATAACCAAACACACAGATATGTTATCCAATACCAAATGGTCAACTCTAACATACATACAAATGTCACTCAAAACAGGGCAGGTTATATTTAGAAAAGCATGCAATAACAATTAATGAACAAAAGGTCATGAATTTGAAGGAAAGGTGTGTTATATGGGAGGGTAGTGAAGGAGGAAAGTGAAAGGGAAATATAACCTCATTATAATCATAAGAATAAAAGAAGTTGGAAACTTTTAAAATAAAGAAAAACAATAGCATATAGAATAGTGATATATGGGGTTTCTTTTGTTTGCTTGTTTTTTGTTTTTTCGAGACAGGGTTTCTCTGTGTAGTCCTGTCTGTCCTGGAACTCAGTCTGTAGACCAGGCTGACCTTGAACTCAGAAATCTGCCTGCTTCTGCCTCCCAAGTGCTAGGATTAAAGGCATGCACCGCCACCACCTGGCGATATGTGGTTGTTTTGTTTTGCTTATTTTTAAATTAACTGTTCAAAGCTTTGGATACTGAAGGCTTTAGAGGGAGAATCCAAATTTTCAATTATGTTGGCTTTTTATAAAGCTTGAGTTATATAAGATTTAAATAAAAGTTTGCTACCAAATGCCACGCCCACTCATCTACTCCAGTACAAGAAGTGTCATGACTTCAAAGGGAGTTTGTGCCTCCTGGGTATTCAGTCTGTCGTTGTCTTCTCCTACCTCAGACATGTTCCAGATTAGTCTTTCCAATCGTCAACACACCTTCTTATTCAGGCATAAAGTTACCCCAAGAAATGATTCGTAAATAGTTAAAACTAAGACTAAACATTGTTCCCTGGCCAGCACAGAGTTCCAATATATCCTAATTTATTACCGAGCTGTCATTAGCTTAGAATTTCTCACAAGGAAGCTCCCTTATCAGACAAGGTGTCCTCAGAGTTAGGAATAGAGGTCAGGCACATAGAATTCTCAGAGCAGTCCCACAGAAGACAGACATACCAGAGAGTTTAGCTTGGGCTCTGCCAAAATAGCCCCAGAGGGACGGGCACCTCTGCTCTTCTGCTTTACACCTGGATGCCTGATCTTACCGACCTTGTTGTGGCCATCACCTGCCTATGTGACTTTTGTCATTCGCCCTGTCTTCTGTATACTATATTAGCCTGGTTTTCACTTTGTGCACATACTTAGATTAAGACTTAGACTTAGACTTATTCATTCAGATTCGAGCTTCGAGCCTCATGCAGTCCACAGCCCTCCGGGCCCAGAGAGCTTGGACCCAGGGGGTGCAGCGTCTGTCCAGAAGAAGTGGCTGCTTTAGATCCAAGTGTGTTTCAGGTGGCCTCAGAGGTACCTCGACTACTGAACTGGCAGATTTCTCTGTAATGACTGTAAAAGCCTGATGCCATTTTTAAGAAGTACACTCAGACTCAGCACTTCCTTGGGTCGACTCTGTCACTCACCAAATTTTTGGCCCACCTGACCAGAACTCTCATCC
>NW_022196899.1:18035903-18052016 GCF_008632895.1 Mastomys coucha
AATCCAACAAATGATGAATAAATCTAAAACAATTCATACTTGTGTTTTGTATTATCAGACTGTGGTATTGGTCATGTGCTTTAGACACACACTTATTGAGAAAACGTGAGTATGAGTGTGTGATTGCCCTTTTCTGTGTTATCACCTGAGTGACCTGTTTTCTTCCTCACTCTCATCTGATACAAAAGAAGATAGAGTATTCAGCACAGAGAGGTTAAAAGGTGTAGACTGAGTCTACACGTTTTGTTACAGGATATAGCATAATTTTGTTTGTTTGTTTATGTTACAATAATCTCAAATAGATTCTAGATAAATGACTCACCAAAATTCACAGACCCCCTAAAGGACAGGCTGCGCAGTGCTATACACTCAATGCATGATCCTGTTCACAATTGCACTGTTCAAATAAACAAAAATGCTAGAAATGTTATTCAGTTAGTAAACACAACTCACACTATCTTTTATTCACACTGTTCCAATTGTTGAACACGTAAAGCATTACAATATTATGAGTTTATAACAATGGTTTTTATTTCAGTGAGGTCATAATACTCAAAACATTTGGAATTCACTGTGCTATTACATAATTTTTCTCAGAGGGATAGTGATTCACTTTAAATACATTAGGCAAACTGAATGTGATACACTTTAATAATTATAATAGGATTATCAATTTTAAAAAGCCAGCCACTTTACTTCATCAATGAGCTGTGGCAATTTTAGAAGAGTAAGAAAGCTTATCAGTTCAGGACACTTTAAGACAAGGCCAGTGCTTATAAAATTAATTTTTAATGATTTTTCCACCATCTGGGAGATTCTCATTATATGTAATAAAAACCAACCTAATAGTGCCTTAAAATTCTCTATTTCCCTTAATCATAAAAGTCTAATATTTTTATGGTCATCATCTATTAATATAAATTTAAGCATTTGGATAATTTTTTTAAAAAAATACAGATTTATGCTATTTTATTTAAATATTTTGCAAAATCTCTCAGACTTCAAACAAATGAAGTCCATGTGGCTTGTAGGGGACTTAGAGAGCATGGCATCACTGGTTGTTTTATTAAAGGTTGATCTATTTTGGAGGGTTGGATGCCTCCAAGGGAGTTTTTCATGGCAGATGCTAAAATGCATAATTTTCCAAAGTCATTTTGCATATTTTCTATAAATGCTAATTGGTTATTCACAATGCTAAAATAAAATTGGACCAATGTTTATAAGCCAGGACATTAATCTCCAGGAACATTTTCTTCACTAATTTTTACTTTCAATGTAAATATTAGGGTTTCTTTTTTGGGGGAGAGGGGGGTGGGAGATGTCTCAGGGTTTTTATTTCTGTGGTGAAACAACACATCTAAAGCAATGTGGAGAGAAAGGGGTCTATATGACTTGTATATCCTGAATCACATGGAGAGAAGGTAATGCAAGAAATCAAATGGTGGGAACCTGGAGGCAGGAGCTGATGCAAAGGCCATGGAGGAGTGCTGCTTACTGGCTTGTTCTTCATGACTTTCTTAGCCTGTTTTCTTTCTTTTTTTTTTTTTTTTTTTTTTTTTTTTTTTTTTTTTTTTTTTTTTTTGGTTTCTCAAGACAGGGTTTCTCTGTGTAGCCCTGGCTGTCCTGGAACTCACTCTGTAGACCAGGCTGGCCTTGAACTCAGAAATCCGCCTGCCTCTGCCTCCCAAATGCTGGGATTAAAGGCGTGTGCCACCACCGCCCGGCTTAGCCTGCTTTCTTATAGAACCCAGGACCACCATCCCAAAGTTGAATCTACTCATAATTGACTGGACCCTCCTCTATGCATTGCTAATTTAAAAAATGGTCTATTGGCTTCTCTGCTTAAAGCCCAATTTCCTCAACTGGAGTTTTCTCCTCTTAGGTAACTCTAGTTGAATTCAAGTGGCAAAGGTCTACCCAGCAGGGGACCTTAATTTCTCAAGTCATTATTGCAAAGTCTTGATAACATGAAATGGTGAGGTATCTATCTATCTATCTATCTATCTATCCATCTATCTTGATAACGGTCTTGGAGAATTCCACTCAAAAGCCTCCAAGAATGTATCAGTGAGCACAATAGTGCTGACAGAATCATCTAGTTTCTCACAACCTTAACACTTTCCCTGCCAGGTGCCTTCATTTTGTGCATAATATTCTTGAGATTTTTGGTAAATAGGAAAACTCATTCATTATATTAGTCTTCTGCAATCGTTTCCATGTTGTGTCTGACTAACACTTTCAAATCATTCATTGTTCTGGTTAGTTGAGAGGACTGTGCTGGCATTTTTTTATCTGTTTGTTCACTCACACGGCAAAAAAGTTGTTGCAACCATCATATGAACAAACTGAGGATTCAGTCTGAAGTGTCAGGGTGGATAATCAAAGATTAAGAACAAAGAAAAACACTGTGAGGTAGGACTTGACATTGATGAAGATCAATAAGATCCCCTACCCCCAAAGTCCCTGTCAATTCTTTGATTCTTAGTTAAATGACAACACAGTTCTGAGATTTGTTGGCTCTGCTTCCAGGAAGGTTAGACTGCTGTTCTGGCTGGTTTTGTGTGCCAACTTGACACAGGCTGGAGTTATCACAGAGAAGGGAGCTTCAGTTGGGGAAGTGCCTCCATGAGATCCAGCTGTGGAGCATTTTCTCAATTAGTGATCAAGGGGGTAGGGCCCCTTGTGGGTGGTGCCATCCCTGGGCTGGAAGTCTTGGGTTCTATAAGACAGCAGGCTGAGCAAGCCAGGAGGAGCAAGCCAGTACGAAACATCTCTCCATGGCCTCTGCGTCAGCTCCTGCTTCCTGACCTGCCTGAGTTCCAGTCCTGACTTCCTCTGGTGATCAACAGCAATGTGGAAGTGTAAGCTCAATAAACCTTTTCCTGCCCAACTTGCTTCTTGGTCATGATGTTTGTGCAGGAATAGAAACCCTGACTAAGACAGCTGCCTATAAGGGTCCTCATGTGACATCTCACACCTGCCATCAGCCAGGAACTAATATCCTGCTTGATATTTTCAATAATTATGAATAAGATAGAGTAGAATTACTTCCTAGTGGAGTAGGCTCTAAGTGCAAGAGTCTGTTTTCCCAACAAGCCTGTGATAGGGGGAAGGGCTGGATAGGGCCAGTGGACCTTCAGGGATTTACAGATAGGAACAAGGCACACTAAACTTCAATTGCCTACCATGATCACACTAGGCAAGGCCAGAAATGAACTGATTCTGGGGTATTAGGCCTGGAACTTCCCAGTTTCCCTGTAAATTATGGCCAAGAGTTGGACACCTTGAGATACAAAATGCTCTGCTTCCTGTTTCCAGCATGTACCTTGCAAAAGGAGGAAGTGCAGCTGCTAGGAACTACCTGTTCTTGTACTGTTGGATGCTCTTTACGGACCTTTCCACTTGCCCATTTGAGGAATTATAAAAGCTGCTTCCACCCAAGTTTTCCTCCCAGTCTCCTCATCCACCCAGTTTCTTCTCTCTATCCACCAGGGATGACTACTTTATTTCCCCTTCTGTGGGAAATTCAAGAATCTTCCCTTGGGCCCTCCACTGGGTCTGTGAATTGTAGCATCATTATCCTCTACTTTATGGTTAATGTCTACTTATACATGAGTATATACCATGTGTGCCTTTCTGGGATTGGATTATCCCACAGGATGATAGTTTCTAGTTCCATGCATTTGCCTTCAAATTTCATGATATCCTTTTAAAAATAGCGGAATGGTATTCCATTGTGTAGATATGCCCCATTTTATTCATCCAGTCTTTGCTTGAGGGACCTCTGGGTTGTTTCCAGTTTGGGCCATTATGCATAAAGCTGCTGCTAATACATTCATGCAAGAGCCCTTATGGTATGGTGGGAGCATCTTTTTGGGTAGATGCCCAGGTGTGGTATAGCAGAGTCTTGACTTCCAAGTGCTTGTACAAGTTTACATTCTCACCATCAACAGAGAAGTGGTCCCTTTGTTCCACATCCTCTCCAGCATGTGCTGTCATTTGAGTGGAGAGCAGGGGCTGAGAAAGCAGGAGGGCTGGGAGAAAGAAGGGAAATAAGTATGTGGGGGCCATAACTGGGACAAGCCAGAGACCTGGTTAGAGGAAAGGATCCTGGGAGGATACGAAGAAACCTATTTGAGACTCCTAACAGTGAGATATGAAGGCAAAGTGGCCATCTCCTATAGACAAGCAGGACTCCAATGCAGAAAGGAGGACAGAAATCTACCTGTAAACCTTTGACTCAAAATTTGTTCTGCTTAAAAGATGTGCAGGGATAAAGATGGAGCAGAGATTGAGAGAATGGCCAACTAATCAAGAGCTGGCCCAACTTGAGACCCATTCCATGGGAGAGAACCAATACCTAATACTGTTAATGAAATTCTGCTAGGCTTGTACACAGCAGCCTAACAAACTGTCATCTGAAAGGCTTTATCTGGTAGCTGATGGAAACAGATGGAAACCTACAGTTAAACATTGGGCAGAGCTCAGAGCTCAAAGGGTCTTATGGAAGAGGCGGGAGAAAGATTGAGAGAGGGTTCAAAGGCTCTACAAGAAAAACTACAGAGCCAACTAACTTGGGTCCTTGATGACTCACAGAGACTGAACCACCAACCAAAGAACATGCATGGGTTGGACCTAGGCCCCTTGCATATATGTAACCAGTGTCCAGCTTGGTCTTCATGTGGGTCCCTAACAATTAGAGTGGGTCTTTATCTTACTCAGACTCTGTTGCATGCCTTTGGATCGCTTTCCACTAGTTGGTTTGCCTTGTCTGGCCCCAGTGGGAGAGGGTAACCTTAGTCCTAATGTGACATGAGGTACCAGGGTGGGTTGGTACCCTTAGAGAAGGGGAGGGAGAATGAGAAGAAAAAAGTGGTGAGAGGGTGGGACAGGCAGGAGATAAGAGAGGGCTGCTGCAACTGAAATGTAAAGTGGATGAACAAACAAAGAAATAAACAAACAAATGGAGAAAAAAGTAGCTGTGATACTAAGTGGCAGGCTTGGGGCATCAGCCCTCACAGCCCTCCTGATGTCAGCTTTGACTATTCCTCTTTGATTGATCACTACTAACCCCCTCGGAGGAGTCTCACCAGGAATCCAGAAAGAATTGTTGATCTGGGTCATTCTAGCATCTTCTAGAACTTCTAGAACATGAGACCCAGTAAGTCAAGAGGTAATATACCGGTCCCCAAAAGCAGATCTTATTTTTGCTACCAGCAGTTGACCCTCTTCTCCAGTCATAAGAATATAAATTCTGGTGTACTGGCTGTTCATCCACACACAGTTAGCAAATGGCTTTTCTCCAGATTTACTGCAAGAGACTGGGCAGAACCCTGACGAGGTAGCCTTTGCCTCTATAGAAACTTCAGTCTGCTGCATGGCTGCTATAAACAACTATGAACCAACTGCGGCCTCCAGACCTTATTATTCCGGTCCCATCAAGATTAGAGAAGCAGCAGAGTTTCTGCAAGCGGTCTGGCATCAAATCAAACTGCTTCCCTCCCTCTCTGACTGTGATCTCATTTCCCCTTTGTGATGGCTGTAACCTGTATTTTCCTCTGAAACGTGTGTTATCTGCCATCCAGCTTTCATCACACACAGCCAGGACAGGAGGCGAAGGCTGAATGGCCTGTTTCTGTGATTGCAGGATGGCTACCTTTCAGGGATTCCACTTGTTCTTTGGAGTGCTGCAAATAGACACTCAAGGAGCTGAGTATAGTTGAACCTGAAGGTGTATTCCATTACTTGCTCTCTGCTACATTCACCTTGGTGTGGGTATGTGGCTTACAGCATCATCAGACCATACAATCCTCTAAAAAATTGCTGGCCTGCTTGATTTATGTTTCTTTTCTCCCTTACTCGCAGGTGCACAAGACTCACATTACCAAAATTCAGAATCAGCCTTCAATACACGCTAGATTATTGATAAAAGTGGCAGGCTCATTCTGCTTCAGCAAATGCAGTTAATAACAGTGTGCTTTTCTGAACGTGCTTCTGGACACCACAGTCACTGCTGACCCTCATCCTCTCGTCCCCGTGACCTTTAACGAGGACTGCAGCCAGCCTCAGTGGAAAAACCATATGCTGAGAACTATTTTCTGATAGTAGCTTTTGCATTCCGTGTTTCAAACACGAACATGTTTTTTTGTTTGTTTGTTTGTTTGTTTGTTTGTTTTTTTAATGACTTGATTGTAAAAAGTTTGGTTCTCAGCACACATTGACAGTTTGGGTCAATGAGGGAATCCTTCATTTGAACTGAGCTTCCAAGGTTTTCTCCATGCTAACAGACGGTCAGTGATCAGTGTGCTTGATGGCAAGTATCTAAGAAATCTTTCCTTTTCCTCTTTCACAAAGCCTATAATAAAGAAGCACTGTTACTCTTTTAACGTCTGCTTTTAAAATTGTATGCTATTCCTAAAGCAACAAAAGCCTTCCTCCACTTGAATCTCCGCTAGTTTAGCTGGAGCCTTACCAACCCAGCTGCAGAAGGACATTTATAGGCAGAAGTGTCTCCAGCCTGCTTTATTGCAGAGAAGCTCCTGTGAGCCTGAGACAGGACGGCTTCTTCTGTGGCTCAGACATCGACTTGACAAAGGAAAGGCAAGAGAAAGATCATTGTGCGGAAACTCCCTTCCATCTCCCTTCTTACCAGGTCCCAATGGACTGTCATTGTCCCTCCACTGAGAGCAATAGAACCTCAGAAATAGGCCAGTGAAACACTTTCCTGTCATCTCTGGCATGGACTGTTTCTCTGCAGACATCCACTTCTGGCTCCTAGAGTCTTCCTGCCCACTCCCCCGCTCGCCCAGTGATTCCCTTAGCCTTGGAAACAGAAGGGATACGCATGTCCTCTCTGGGCTGTGGACTCCACTGTTTCTTATTCCCTATTCCTAGATCAGTTCTGTCCATATACATATACAGGAGGCATTAAGTGGAATTCAGTCGGTTTAAAAATAGAACACATCAATATGGGAAGTAAACGTGGTATGGGAATAGTAGAAGAACTGAAGAGATGTGGATGAGGATGGCTTTTTACAATATATATATATATATATATATATATATATATATATATATATATATTATCCAAGTTTAAAATTCCTAGACAATGAACATTTAAAGCTTTAAAGAAAAGTTTCTCTGCTTTTCAGATGAATATTTCTTCCTTTAATTTTTCTTTCTGAATTGAATGACCAACCTCCCTTGATGGCATGGAATACTTTGGGCAAGTCAGGTTACATCATTGCCCCTGAATATTACATCTGTTCCAAGATGGAGAGCATGAAAACAAATAACAAGGTCGAACCTTAGACCTTAAAGAAATGAAGGTGCCAGCATGGTCACATCGTACTTCAGTAGTATGCTTGCACGTTGAGCAGAACTGTCTGAAGTTACCTCGGTTTTATTTGTTAGTTTCCTTCATATCTATTTCCAACCTTTCCTCCGACCAAGGTTCTGCCCTCACAACTTTGCTACATCACCTGGTTGGCTGTCGCTTCTTCTCTGTGGCGAAATCAGATGTGAAATTCAGAAACTTTGGGTGTGAATCCTGGGACGAACACAACACAGGTACACAGGATGTGTGACCAATGTACCCAGGAACTGGTTAAGAGGCAAAGAACTGGCTACTAAGTGGCAACTGAGCTTTTACAGTATCACAGAATAACTGGCCCAGGCTCAAGAATATCTAAATATTGGATCGCTCATCAGTGAAAAAAAATATTTAAAAATAAAACTTACTGATTTGGGTAAATTTATGTGTAGTTGCTAAATATAGATGATTTAATTTAGAGATGTGCTAAACTGTTTTAATTCTTGGAAACTGGTTCTTTAAAGCGAACTTGACTTTTCATCAGTGATTCCAGGCAGCTTCAGTTTCACAGTGCTTTATGGCTAAACCGTGTTGACAGATGAAAGTCAGACCCAGCTCTCCTTCAGGAGACACTTAGGCGAACAAAACAATTCCAAGGGACGAAGGTAATTTTGACACAAAGGCAACTAAATACATTTTGTCAAATCATCGGCCAAGATAAGGCTTATGAAATCAATAAAATTGTAGCTCAGTTACAGCTATAGGCAAATGGTCCAATCACACTTTCCTGCTCTAAATAATAAAAGTGCATTTATGCGTCTGATACTAGCGTCTCCTAACTACTACTCTGACAGAAATAAATAGACAGCATCTTAAGTGTCATTCACAGTTGGGTACCATCCCCCCCTCCAATGCAGCCAAGCTTCCTGCCCTCCAAACAGGCTGGGGAGTCACTGCTAACCATCTTTATTTCAAGTAAAATGGGTCACAAGCCCACATTCTGATTTATCATGAATTTATCCGACTTATCATTTGTTAGTTGCTGAACTAGCAAAGAAGTTACTGACCCAACAATCTCCACAAATAAATTTACCATAGCATCAGAAAAAATAAAATCAAGGATAATGATGTTAAGTTTCTTTCATTATCAGTAATAGCATCAGGATAGCAAGGGGCTGGGGAGTACCTTTCTTTGTTTTGCTTGTTTGTTTTTCCCCAAAAAACGTTCTTGCACATTTTTTTTTTCAGGATGAAGTTACAATTATCAGTTACCATCTTCAGGAGTGAGGTGATGTTAAATGACTCAAAGCCATATCTACTCTATCTGTACACATAGGTTACTTAGACACCATTCCTTTTTAATATCTCAACAAAATGTTTTGACATTAAATAGAAGAAAGCAAACATTCCTTTCCATTTCTGTTCGTAAACCTGCCAGGAAAATTGTGGGGTCCCCTTGCACCCATCTGTAGCCCATGTGCTACAGTTGTATTTGCACACACTTGTGGTTAAATTCCATCTGTAAGAATCCAGGCAGAGATTACTATATTTATACAAGTATGTCTATATATAACTCCTTTAATGTGAAGCTTTAGGAGTTTCCAAGTCAAGCAACATTGCAAGGTTACCAGCTCATATGCCATTCTGTAACTTAAAAATATAATCTCTGCTATTGGTCAGATAAAACTAAACTGCTAATTTCCTTTCTTCACATTGGGGAATAAATGAAAGACAAGAGAGATCACTGGACGAGACCTTCCAAGGGAAGGTCAGATCTCAAATAGGCTACTGCAAGCATCTCTTCTCATTCACACATTTTCTTACTGTACTGAGCCAGCTGTAGTTCTTCCAATCTTTTACATGATATAGCCCTAAAAGAAGTGTGTAGAACTGTATTTGAAGTGTGTGTGTGTGAATGAAGATTTCACAGAAAAACGTCCAACACTTAGAACACCAGGGAGTATCTGTAGGGAAATAATTCTTTCTTTAAAATTCTAATTTTGATTAATTTTCACATATTTTGTTTTACTAAATAATAAGATACACTGAAAAAAAAATCTCTTGCTCATAAAACCCTTTCCCTGCTGTTTCAAATGATTATTGGCTTATGGAAAGACCATGAGCATTTTTGTCTGAACAGGGATGAATTCCAATTCATTTAAGATTTTCACATTTATGTTTTCTCTCTTAAATGCCAATTATTCCAAAAATAAAAGAAATTAAAATAAATGTCATCTGCATAGTTATTTACAAAGTTCAGAAACAATATACCTTTCTAAAGACTTTCTTAGCAGGTACTGCAACCACTCTATACTCCACACTGTCTTTTGGAATTTACAACATGACTTAATCTAATATCAAGGGAAAATCGAGGGCTTGAAGGACAATTTTGAGGGATGGAGAGATGCTTCCATATGTAAGGGTTGTATTACTAAACAAGGCTGACACCTTACTTCAATGTCTGAATCCCATCAAGTCAGGAGAGGACAAAACCTGCAACTGTCCTTAGACCTCTACATGTGCACCATGGCTGAAGTGCTCTCTCTCTCTCTCTCTCTCTCTCTCTCTCTCTCTCTCTCTCTCTCTCTCTCTCTCTCTCTCTCTCTCTCTTTCTCTCTCTCTCTCTCTCTCAATTTAATGAGAATGTTTTGGTTTTGGTTTTGTCTTAGTCATATCAACTATATAAATAGTAACAACAACTAGCATTAATTTTACTCACAAAATACTATCATCAAAATTAAAATTAGGAACTGTCCAAAGGAATGGAATTAACTGAAAATTTTTAGACTAGTGCTCACCTGTGCAATCTAGTACTTACCCTATGGGAAAGGCTGACCCCACAGAAACTTTTTAAAGAAATGCAACCTACAAAGCTGAGAAGAACTCCTGTCTACACTAAAGGGACATCTTCCATCTCCTACTTCCCAGATACATTTCTAACTAAAATACTCAGAAGGAAGGAGAGGGGAGTTTGATACATTTACCCTTACATGTTTCTCAGCTGTTAGTGAAGATCAGACTCTCCTGACAAAAAATGTCCATGGGAAGTTGATTTGTGCTCATAAACTTTTAATCGTTTTAAATTAATTAGACGTCATTAACTTGGCTCACAGCCTAATGTTGATATCTGTAACCACGAAAACAAAAGACAAAAACCAAATTGTTTCATAAAACTGACAAAACACTGTTTCCTCCACAAGGAGGGTTTGCAATATTTAAATAAATAAATAAATAAATGACTTAAAGAGCTTTGAAAAGCTGTCTCTTCAAATAAAATATTACTATTTTACTAAAAATTAACACTCATAATTGTATTGGATAGAATATTTTTTTAAACTTTTTAAAAACTTGAATATTTTCTTTATTTACATTTCAAATGTTATACCCTTTACAGGTCTCCCCTTGGGGTGCCCCCATCTCTTCTAGCTCCCACTGCTTCCCCCAACCACCCTCCAACCACTCTGGTCTTCATCCTCTGTTACTCTCCTACACTGGGGCATCAAACACCCTCAGGCCCAAGGGCTACTCCTCCCACTGATGTCCAACAAGGCCATCCCCTGCCACATATGTGGCCGGACCCATGGATCCCTCCATGTGTACTCTTTGGTTAGTGGTCCAGTTCTGTGGGAGCTCTGGAGGGTCCTGCTAGGTGACACTGTTGCTACTACCATGGGGAAACAAACCCCCTCAGCTCCTTCAGTCCCTTCTCCAACTTCTCCATCTGGCACCCTGTGCTCAGTCAAATGGTCAGCTGTGAGAATCTGCCTTGGTACTTGTCAGGCTCTGGCAGAGCCTCTCAGGAGACAGCTATATCAGGCTCCTGTCAGCAAGCACTTCTTGGCATCCACAATAGTGTCTGGGTTTGGTGACTATATATGGGATGGATCCCCAGATAGGGCAGTCTCTGGATGGCCTTTCCTTTAGTCTCTGCTCCACACATTATCTCCATATTTCCTCCTGTGAGTATTTTGTTCCCCATTCCAAGAACACTTTGGTCTTCCCTCTTCTTGAGTTTCCTATGGTCTCTGAATTGAATCTTAGGTATTCTGAGCTTTTGGGCTAATATCCATGTATCAGTGAGAGCATACCATGTGTGTTCTTTTGTGATTGGGTTATCTCACTCAGGATGATATTTATTTTCAAGTTCCATCCATTTGCCTAAGAATTTCATGAAGTAATTTTTTTTAATAGCTGAGTAGTACTCCATTATGTAAAATGTACCACATTTTCTGTATCCATTCCTCTGTTCAGGGACATCTAGGTTGTTCTCAGCTTCTGGCTATTACATGTCCCTATGACGTGATGGAGCATCTTCTGGGTACATCCCATCTTTCTGGGTCCTCAGATAGTACTATGTCCAATTTTCACAGGAACTGCCAGACTGATTTCCAGAGTGGTTTTACCAACTTGCAATTCCACCAGCAGTGGTGGAGTGTGCCTCTTTCTCCGCATCCTCTCCAGCATCTGCTGTCACCTGAGTTTTTGATCTTATCCATTCTGACTGGTGTGAGGTGGAATCTCAAGGTTGCTTTGATTGGGATTTCCCTGATGACTAAGGATGTAGAATATTCTAATGAATCATGAGAAACAGACCAACTTAAAGCAACTTCATTTGAATTCCCCTTAAGGACCACAAACATGCATTAGAGACTTTCTTAGTCAATACTACCAAGTAGGAAGACAAAGCAAACCTAGCCAGTTGCCTCACTTCTGTTACTCTCTTAGTACAAATAGCAAAGATTATTGAAAAGCCATGAACTAGCTCTCTTCAGCTAGGAGGGACAAGAGGATTAGGTGCCTGCATCTTTGACTTTAAATCAAAAACAAGTTGGAGAATTTGGGAGAAAATATGGCAGATGCTAATGTATACAATATTTCTGGATTTTTGTATTCTACCTGATTGCCTGGAATATGTGGATAAAGACTTTCATGTGTTCATGTACAATAGTACATCCCTGTGGCTCTGAAAACCGGCATCAGATGCGCTTTCCCAGGTGAGCCTCGCTTTTCCTGACCCAGCGCAATTTCTCTTGAGAAGACTCTGCCTCCCTCTCCTAACAGATATTTAGAAATCTTCCACTATATTGATTATTCCTCTTTCCAGTTCAAATATTTACCCTGGGATGTTTTCCCTTTCCACCAGCTTAGTTCAACCTTCTCTGTTGTTAGAGCTCACAGGAGTAAGTTTGTGTATTTACTATTGTTGTGACTCTATTTTGTTTTTATGACTATCTGGTGAATGATGGGTCTCCTACACTAGAGACAATTCAAAACCTCTTGTAATTTACTATTAATCATATGCTTAATATCTAACACTGGGCTTAAGTATGGCTAAGTGATCACTTCATATTGGACAAGGATGAATCATTGAGTATGTGAGCATTAAGAGCCCAAAAGTCCTCTAGTTGGTGTCTGTCTAGGAAAATGCTGAGTTGACATATTCTGTATAATGGACATTTTTTTATGCTTTATAAACTACTACGAGTTAAAAATATTATTGACTATTAATGAAAAAGTTTAATAGAGAAACATTGCCATTAAGATAGTATTTTATGAATTAGCATTGATAAAGAGAGCATTGTTCCATTTCGTTCTACTTAAGTATGTCTCAAGAACTGTCTTTTTAAGTAGTCTGTCCTCAGAGAATTTAGTTAATCAAAAGCATTTAATTATGAAGCATATCGTGATTTCAGTATTGTGTTTGGATAAGTATTCTACAAACACTGTTGACTAGTTCTGACAAGGAAGCTTGTCTGAATGCCAAGCCAGATGTCCTAGGGGTTAAGAAATTGTCAAACAACCATGGACATGACAGCTGTGAATTCAGTGGGAGATAACTTAGAGTCTCAATTAACTATGGCAAGTCCCCTCAAAGGACACAAACAACCAGAGATGTGGGTTCCCTTCCCTGCACTGACTGTAAGCAGGAATCTCAATGACCTTGACATCTGAATGCATGGAGTCAAGGATTTGTTACACAGCCACCTAAGGCTCTCACTGCCTGGATCCAGCCAGCAGCCTAATTAAACAGCAAGCATTCCTGGAGAGGAATGTTAATGAGTCTCCTTGGCAGCCAGCAGTCTGTTCCCCAGATGGTGCAGGGGTTATAAATTGTCAATAGGGCAAGAGTAGTGAGGGAGTTGAGAAAAATACAGAAAGAAGCTGACATCACTGGTAGTGCCTTCCATAGATCTCATGTCAAGGATGCTTGGACATGGAGATGAGGATGTGGGAGGGAAGACAAAAGCACGCTCTGTTTGATACTTTTCTGTAAAAGCACGTCTAGAATTGCACTGGCTTTCACGTAAATCCTGTGCTTTTCAAATTCAATGTTGGGATCACCATTTTAAGTGATGTTTTACAAGTTAATAATAATGGGGAAAGTTGCACCATGACCGCAATCTTCTAATGACTTAACTGGTACTTAATATTCTCTAAGGCTATCACCCAACTAGATTAACTTTAAATAGTAATGCATCCAATGACATTCAAGCCTTGTCCTCCCTATTTTAGAATAGTGAGTGTCAAAAACAGTACAAAATAGTACAAAATTATTTACAATTTATCTGCTTTTGTTAAATTTCTCTTAAATGTCCATTTGATCCTTAACTTATCTTTAAAATCAGGTGAATATCTAAAAACTGCAATGTATTTTACTTTTATTGTATTTCAAAAGCCAGTTCTGGTCATCTTTGGTGAGACCACCCTGCAGAATGGGGTGAGGATGCACTGTAATGTCCATCCTTTCTATAAAATCTCCAGTGTCAGATTATGAAAATAGATGATGCCTCTGTGATTAAATGGTACTATGAACATCTCTCTCCTAGCTGACTAGAGTGCAACTCTACAGGTGTAAACTAAGATCTCATTGACTGTTTATGAAGAGGGCCAAAGGACAGGGAACTTTCAGGAACAAAAGGTTTCATGTCTATAAACACTTGCATGCACACACACCCACACACTCACCCACCCACCCACCCACCCACACACACGCACACACACTCAGACTATATGCTTCAGAGAAAAAGGCACCTTGCTGACTTTGATTGTAGTAGAAAATCAGGATAGGTTATTCTTCCAACTTATACCCATAGTTTGCTCCACAGAATCATACTGAAAGGGATTATTGTCTTAGACTATGAAGTTTGCAGTAATGTGCTATGAAACAATGTACAATTACTGTATTGTGGAGGCATTATTCTTATTTGATTCTAACTATAAAAGGAAATCATTTTACACTTTGACGACTTTAAATTCCATTGATATTAATATACCGTCCTTGAATATACCATCCACAGTCTGAAGGATATAAGTTTATATATATATATATATATATATATATATATATATATATATCAATTGTATTAGAGTTTGATTTGACAGCTTTAAGATTTAAATACAGAGCTTATATTATGCTAGAAATACATTCAACAAACTGCAAATACCAGTGCCTATTGTTTCACTCTTAGTTCAATGAAAAGAAAAGTTTATTGCTTGTTTTTCATGTCGACACAGCATTGGACCACTTCCATGATCTAGCTTCATATGGCCATGCGATGTATATTTTTGCCTTCATAGTGAAGAGTGCTTGCTTTACCATTACCAAACACCAGCTTTTCTATGTAAACTGTCTTGTTTCAACTCTAAGAACACAAATTATGCCCTCCTCGTATTTTTTCCGTTCTTTTATTTTTATGAATACTGTGACTAAAAAGTCCAGGCTGACCAGAAACTCATTATTTAACCTACTCTGTGCTTGTATTCATCTAAAATTCCCCTGTGTCAATTTCCCAAGAGCTGTGATTACAGCTTTCTCACGTATTTTGAAGTTACATGAACTGTTATGCATAGTCAAAATTAAAATAAAACTGTACTTTTGATGTAATCGTAAAAATATAATGCCAGCTTTATCTCTGCTTCATCTGCTTGCCTTGTGGGACCGAGCAGCTACTGGATTCTTGGACTTCCATTCACAGCTGCTGCCAACCATTGTTGGGACTTGATTGTTGGGAGTTGGACTACAGACTGTAAGTCATCAATAAATTCCTTTACTACATAGAGACTACCATAAGTTCTGTGACTCTAGAGAACCCTGACTAATACAAAATTGGTACCAGGAGTGGCTCTAGAGGAGCAGAAGTATAAGGATGGATCTTTTAAAAATCTGGAGTTGGTTTGAGAATCCATCAGCTCCTTCAACTACTGAAACCTCTCCAAATTCTCTCCCTCCTGGGCGCTCAGAGAATACTGAAGACCTGTGGTCACAACTATATTACAAGCTCAAGAAGCTAATGCCCTTGATTATCTTGATGAATTAGGGGATTCAGTGTACAAAGCTTTCTACAAGATGGGGAAGAAATCAGAAAATGATTTTGTTGGTTGGTTGCTCTTAGCATCTCGAGAAAAATTGATGAAGGAAAATAAGGAGTTTCGAGAAAAAATGATGAAGGAAAATAAGGAGTTGTGTGCTAAAATCGAAAGGCTCCAGACAAAAGTAAACGATCTAAAAGTTGCTAAGTGTGTCCTTGAAGAGAATCTTCTCTCCAGCAGCCATAGAGCTCAAGCTGCAGAAAATCAAACTGAAACTCTTATTATAAGGTTGGCTGAATTACAGCGAAAATTCGAGTCTCAGCCTCAGAGGTTGTCAGTGGTTAAAGTAAGGGCATTAGTTGGCAAAGAATGGGATCGTATAACTTGGGATGGGGATGTGTGGGAAGACCCCATTGAAGCAGAGAAGGTTGAATCTTCAGATTCTCAAGGGTTTGCCCCACCCGAGGAAGTAGTACCCCCAGCCCCACCCC
>NW_022196899.1:18052092-18060728 GCF_008632895.1 Mastomys coucha
GAGGAAGTTAATCCCCCAGAGTCTGATAAACCAGCAGTGACTTTCACTGAAGAAAATGCCAGACAAGATAATATTGATGTTTCTCAAGGCCCAACCAATAGTTTCCTCTAGACCTATAACCAGACTCAAGGCAAAACAGACCCCTAAAGGAGAGGTAGAAAGTATAGTCTGTGAGGAAATTCAATACTCTACTAAGGAGCTTAATGAGTTTGCTAATTCATTCAAGCAGAAGTCTGGGGAATATGTGTGGGAATGAATGTTAAGGGTGTGGGATAATGGTGGCAGGAACATAAAACTAGAGCAGGCTAAATTTATTGACATGGGCCCTCTGAGTGGATATTCTAGGTTTAATATGGAAGCTCGCACAGTTGAAAAAGTTATCAGAACTTTGTTTGAATGGTTGGCTGAAGCATTTATCAAAAGATGGCCTACTGAAAAGGAGTGAGAGATACCTGATATCCCTTGGTTTAGTGTTGATGAAGGGATTTTAAGGCTTAGGGAAATTGCAATGCTAGAGTGGATACGTTGTATAAAACATAATCCTCCACAATGGGAAGGTCTAGAAGATATGCCTTTCACCAGTCCTATAAGACACAATCTGGTGAGGGGGCACCAGCACATTTGAAGGGTTTTGTTTTTGCCCTTTTCCTTGTGCCAGACCTTAGGGTTGGAGATGCTGCTGCTCAATTAGATGAATTAAATTTAATAGGCTTAATTGGGCCCCCGAGGTAACAGGGGCCAGGTGGCAGCATTGAATCTCCAGAGACAAGGTGATCGTAGTTATTATAATGGACAGCATAGACAAAACAATGTTTATAATGATATAACCCATAATGGTCAGCACAGGAGAAGTGAAATTTATAATGGCATGACTCAATTGGATCTTTGGTCCTGCCTAATCAATCATGGTGTGTCCAGGCACAAAATAGATAGGAAGTATATATGTTTGACCTGAATCTTGGCATGGAGATCGTGAGGTATACTGGCTATGAATCCCAGAGGATTAAGATAGAAAGATCTATGAGTTCAAGATCATCTGGGATTAAGGGTGTGGTAGCATAGTGGCTATGAATCCTAGACTATTAAGACTGGAAGATCTAAGAGTTCAAGCAAGGTCATCTGGGATTAAAGGTGTGGTGGCACACACCTTTAATCTGGACCACACCCTTTGCTAGAGACCTGTATAAGGACATTGGAAGAAGGAAGGCTCTCACTCAGCTTCATCTGCTTGCCTTGTGGGACTGAGCAGCTGGTAGATCCTTGGACTTCCATTCACAGCTGCTGCCGACCATTGTTGGGACTTGATTGTTGGGAGTTGGACTACAGACTACTGGCACTGCCACAGGTCCCACTAAAAGAACTACAAGGACCAGAGGGCCGTTCGGTGAGAGCGCCTGCGCAGTGAGTATTTTTTCATTGTGTTCCACTTTCCCGGGCAAGACTCACCCCTCGAAGCTGTGGTCTGCTCAGGAAGAAGCAGAAAAAGATGGCGCTCACCAGCTTTTTACCTGCGCCTACTCAGCTTTCACAGGACCAACTTGAAGCTGAAGAAAGGGCAAGATCTCAGAGGTCACTGCAGACCTCTCTGGTCTGGTCTCGAAGGGAGCCTCCCCCATATGGATATAGGAAAGACTGGATTCCAAGGCTATTAGAGGATTTTGGAGATGGAGGTGCTTTCCCAGAAATCCATGTGGCCCAGTATCCTCTGGATATGGGGCGAAAGAAACAAATGTCGAATGCTCTGGCCATTCAGGTGGATCCTGAAGGGAAAATTAAATATGATGCAATCGCTCGACAAGGACAGTCCAAAGACAAGGTCATTTATAGCAAATACACTGACCTGGTTCCAAAGGAGGTGATGAATGCAGACGACCCAGACCTGCAAAGACCCGATGAAGAGGCAATTAAAGAGATAACAGAAAAGACAAGAGTTGCCCTGGAGAAATCTGTATCGCAGAAGGTCGCTGCAGCCATGCCAGTTCGTGCAGCTGACAAGCTGGCTCCTGCTCAGTATATCCGCTACACACCATCTCAACAGGGAGTAGCATTCAACTCTGGAGCTAAACAGAGGGTTATTCAGATGGTAGAAATGCAGAAAGACCCAATGGAGCCTCCAAGATTCCAGATTAATAAGAAAATCCCCCGGGGTCCTCCGTCTCCTCCTGCACCTGTGATGCACTCTCCTAGTCGGAAGATGACTGTAAAGGAACAGCAAGAGTGGAAGATCCCTCCGTGTATTTCTAACTGGAAGAACGCTAAGGGGTATACAATTCCATTGGACAAAAGGCTGGCTGCTGATGGAAGAGGACTTCAGACTGTCCACATAAATGAAAATTTTGCCAAACTTGCTGAGGCGCTCTACATTGCTGATCGGAAGGCTCGAGAAGCCGTGGAAATGCGAGCCCAAGTAGAGAGAAAGATGGCTCAGAAACAAAAGGAGAAACACGAAGAGAAACTTAGAGAAATGGCTCAGAAAGCCAGAGAAAGGAGAGCCGGGATCAAAACCCATGTGGAGAAAGAGGATGGTGAGGCCCGTGAAAGAGATGAAATCCGTCATGACAGGCGAAAAGAGAGGCAGCATGAACGGAACCTGTCCAGAACAGCTCCTCATAAGAGATCAAAACTACAGAGAAATGAAAATCGAGATATCAGTGAAGTCATTGCTCTTGGTGTGCCCAATCCTCGAATTTCCAGCGAAGTTCAGTATGACCAAAGGCTCTTCAACCAATCCAAGGGTATGGACAGTGGATTTGCAGGTGGAGAGGATGAAATTTACAATGTTTATGATCAGGCCTGGAGAACAGGGAAAGATATGGCTCAGAGCATCTACAGGCCCAGTAAAAATCTGGACAAGGACATGTATGGTGATGACCTGGAAACCAAGATAAAGACCAACAGATTTGTTCCTGATAAGGAGTTTTCTGGTTCAGACCCTAGACAGAGAGTCCGAGAAGGACCAGTTCAGTTTGAAGAGGATCCTTTTGGTTTGGACAAGTTTTTGGAGGAAGCAAAACAGCACGGCGGCTCTAAAAGACCCTCTGGTAGCAGTCGCCCCACGGAGCATGGGCATGAATGCAAGAAGCGGAGGAAGGAGTAGAGGTGCCTTTTACAACTAAATCTGACAGAGACAGCAGAGTACTGCCTAGTATTGCCTCAATGAGAGAAGATGTACCTACCCTTCCACACACTTGAGACCCCAGTGAGTAGGCAGGCCTGGTGGGTGGGAGTGGGGACACCCTCTTGGAAGTAAGGGAGGAAGAATGGGATGAGGAATCATCGGAGAGATGACCAGGAGGGGGATAAAGACTGGACTGTTTAAAAAAAAAAAAAATTAAAGATTAAAAAAAAAAATCTTGGTGATAGATCCCAGCACTCCTTTTTGTTCCAGGAGATAGGGGCATTGATTATTCTATTCTATTTTGGAGTAGTTTTTTTTTTGTTTTGTTTTGTTTTTTTTGTTTTTTTGTTTTTTGTTTTTTGTTTTTCCAAGACAGGGTTTCTCTGTATAGCCCTGGCTGTCCTGGAACTCACTCTGTAGACCAGGCTGGCCTCGAACTCAGAGATCCACCTGCCTCTGCCTCCCAAGTGCTGGGATTAAAGGCGTGCGCCACCACCCACCACCTGACTTTTTTTTTTTTAAAGGATAGGTTATGTTTGTGCTTCTCCAATCTTGCAGCACTTAGAGAAAGCACTGCCCCACACAGAATTGAGACTACTTCCTTATGTGTGACACTTACTAATCCAGGGGTAAAATTTTCTGTAAGAACTTTATGAGTAAACTCTATGAGTAACATCACCCCAAATGGTGAGTAGGATAATGTTCATATACTGGTTTTGGGTCCCTCCCTTCTGCCTCAGCTGCTAGAAACATCAGAGCTTGCAAGAGGAGACTCAACTCATGCCTGCTGTGCTTGAAACAAAGGCTCACTACTCTGAGTTCTGCCTTGGAGGATTCCAGAGGGAACTATGCCTGCTGACTGGCAGGTCTGCAGCCTGAGGACATCTGTTGTTGACCTCCTCCCCCATGGTGGGCTGCTCCGCCAACCACTCCCCAGAGTTGAGACCTGCAGCACACCCTGAGCTGCCACCCTCGGGAGTGGGCACGCCCAGCAGCCTGACTTCCCTCTGATTCTGTTCGGACTTTTCCTGACTCCTCCCTCATTGCTTGTGTTATTCAAATGTCATTGTAACCTAGAGATTCATGTTTGCTTTCTTGTATATAAATGCTGAACCCCAAAAGTAAAGATGAGCCTTGATTGGAAACTCTCAACTTGGCTTCGTGTTCTTTTGTTCTCCAACTCTGAGTTTCAGGTTTCCTTTGTCCCTTCGGTCGAGGCAGAACCTGGTTCATGAAACTGCAGGACAGTTTCACAGTGGAACTATGCTAGCAGATGCATTTGCCCTGTGTGCTCTTCTACAATGCCTTGGGGAAACTAAGGTCTTGCTTAGCGCACCTTGTTCCAAATAAAAACATGGAGAAAAAGAAAAAAAATATGATGCCAATATAGAATCCTTTCATCAGACAATATATTTTTCCAATCACATTATTTTAAAATAAAAATAATTTATACATAAGTTGAAGTGGTTCATATTATACTGTCATGTGTTGTTCTCCCTATATAAATTTCTTTCTTGTCTTTTTCCATTAGTTTGAATTTCTAAATGTATAGAATCTCAGACTTTCTTGCAGCTATGAGAAGCTATAAGACACAGTCTGGGATAACACTTTGTATAAATCCTGTTAGGCTTGAAATCTTTTTATAGATAGCTAGGTAGATAGGTAGATAGGTAGATAAATGGATGGATGGATGGATAGATAGGTAGATAGATAGATAGATAGATAGATAGATAGATAGATAGATATTCAAAAACTTATCAAAAGAAAAATTTGATCTTTCTTTTCTTCCTTCCTAGAACACAACAGTCAATTCCTACGTAAAACAGTAGAACATATTCACGATCCATAAAAATTTGGTAACTCTCTGAAGAATCTATCACAACCATAAACAAAAAAGAAAAATAGAAAATTATAAGTCACTGGGGCTTGATTTAACTTTTCTATAACCATAAATATCTATTACTAATCACTGATTATGTCACCAGTTTAGACTACTATTTTATTAATCTATTTGTGGGGTATCCTGCTTTAAGTATAAGAGAAGATCAATAGAGTGTTTTTCTAAAGTAGTGATTAAGAAGACTATGTAACTATGCTCTGACTTCTATCAAAGTAGAGATACTACTTGTTTGAAAACAGATTTCAAGTTGCCCAAGTAAAATATTCCATTTTATCCATAAAATTTAATCCTATAAACTGTCAAACATGTAAATATTTCCCAAGAAAAACCTTCTCTGCCCAACCCTCAGAACAAATTCCTTCTTTTCCTACTAATTTGCCTATTTTGACTTTGCCATAAAAAAAAAAAAAAAAAAGCCTTTTAGTAGTCGAATTACTCTTCCAGATGGCGGCTCTGGATGAACAAAAGATTGTAAGTTACCACAGCACAAGCCCTATAATAAATATGATCTCACCATCTTCACTGGGTAAGAAACAGGGCTTTGGGGGCCCTTTTCCAACATGTGTCCGTGAATGTTACAGAGAAAAGGAGTCTTGATGTTTTGTTCTTCTAGACAGTCATTTGTTTCCTTCTTTCTGTCCTCTGAAGGCATAAACTTCCAGTTTGATTTTAATTCTATGAGACATTTCCCTGGTGAAGAATACCTTTTTTTTTTTTTTTTTTTTTTTTTTTTTTTTTTGAGCAAAAATTCTTTACTTGGCATTTAATGCTGTTTCAGGGTCAAAGCGATGCAGAACACAAACATCACTGTGTAAAACAGACATGGGATTTGGGATAGATTTTTTTTCAGTTGCTTTCCCTTTCCAACCTTTTTCAAAGCTACAGAAATTAAAGTCCAAACTCCACCACAAAAGATATTGTAAAAGGTTGGAAGAATATTCTAAAGGTCACATTATCTTAATGAAGTGTCAGTTGCTGACAGGGTGCCTGGGACGTTGGAGTAATCTACTCCATTTAGTGGGAAGTACTCCTGAAACCCATGCCCTCTGCACTCTAAACAAAGACACTGGTAATTTTCTTAAAAGGTCACTCACAAATGTGCTGTATAAAACTAGGCATTTGCCAGTTGTGAATATATATATTTATTAAAGGCAAAAATCTGATATAGAATTGGAATAAACCATTTGTAAAATGCCAGGGTATTTTCCACCTATATTATTAATATCAAATTCTACCAGTTGATTACTTTCTTTGATCTCTTTCACTTTACTGAAATGTTAAAGGAAAAAATTGGCTGAAATTTCATCTTAACCCTTCATACTACTTAATGGAACTAGGAAGTTAATTCTGGTAAATTTAGAAAGCTTGTATTATACTTGTTTTATTTTACTTTTTATGGGAGATTTTGAAAATATATATACATACACACACACAAACATAAATATGTATATATATATATATATATATATATATATAATGTTTACATCAGGAATATGGCTTAAGGTTAGAGTGCTTGTTTACCATGCACAGAGCTCCATCTATAGCACAAAAAACAAACAAAAGTATGTAACAAAACCAACATGACATAGTTTCTTTTTGTTTAGTCTTTCAAATTGGATTTTAAAACACATAATATTGATTGAATACTAGAATTTTATTTTGTAATGACCAGGAAATTCCATAGCACTTCATCTTTCATTTAAAGCACACTTTCAGAAAATAACTGAGGTATTTCCACAGATGAGCAAACCTGGGAATTTTTACTTACTGAATTATCTGACTCAGTCAGACTTTATATAGTTCATTTTCCTGCACAGACCAATTAATTGTAATTATCTTTGTCATTTATTTTATTTTCTTTTTATGATTTTAACAAAAATAAAATTTTATCACTTTCTCATCCGCTTTCATCCCTCTAACCTTACAAATTATGTACATTATATACATACTTATGTACACACATGCACACACACACATACACACACACACACACACACACACACACACACAAAATGTATTCCAGAACTGAGAGTAGTCTCCTCATGTGGCACACAGTCTAGTCATCATGTCACAGAAGCACAGCCTAGGAAAGTTAGAAGTTACTGCTTATCTGATTATCATGGCCTTCCTAGGAATGAGGATTCTTATTTTTGGTTTTATTATATTCTTTAAAATTATTATTGGTTATTTTATTTATTTACATTTCAAATGTTATCCCCTGTCCTCATTTCCCCTCTGCAATCCCCGATTCCACCTCCCTCTTCTTTGCCGCTATGAGAGTGCTCCCCTACCCACCTACCCACTCCCACTCAGTGGCCTCACTGCCCTAGCATTCCCTCATGCTGGGACCTTGAGCCTTCACAGGACCAAGGTGATAGATTCCACAGCCTTGAGATGAGGGGAGTGAAAACAGCATGAGTTAGAGATAATAGTGTTGCTGATGTGACTGAGGCCAGCTGTTTCTGGTATGGTTGTCAGCCTTGAGATGTGGGCAGTGTTATAAAAAAGTTGATTTTGCTCCTGGCTCACCGCTTTACTTTACTTTTGAGGCAAAAGATGTGTTTTTCAATGTTCTAACATAATCAAAACCCTTTTGATCTGGAGATGGATTCCAAAGTCATTTCTAACCAGTAGAGGGCCTTTGGTAAGAAGTCATATCACTCATCTAAGGCACTACCTTCATTGATTAATGCGGGTAAATCCATATGTGTAAACAAAACTAAACATCTGGAAAGCTGAACAAGGGTAAACAACTGAACTAGCTCCCGGCAAAGCTTCAGGTCTTAATAACCAAATTGCCTGGTGACCAATGAGAGTGCGCCACCAGCCACATATCAGGAGTTACCACTTCATAGCCACCTTCAAGCCCTCAATGTCAGAATCTGTATTTAAACATATTCCAGTTGTGGCATACACACAGGAAAGTTTATAGAGCCAGAAGACAGCTGGTAGAAATCAGCGATGACTGTCATGTTAGAGACAGCGTGGCACTCTGCTCATGCCAAAGCCCTTAGAAGCAAAGCTGTAGAATGAATCAAACAGAAAACAAACATGAAATTCTGAAAACTAATTGTGCCGCAACAGAAATAACGTTATGGGGTACATATAATAATGGTAGGGAGAGGTCTCCTAAAATATCTCGTATTTCTGAAAATTGGGAAAGTGAGACTATTAGAAGTGTAGGGAGCTTTGACAGGGGATGATGACACTTTCTTCCAGTACAGAGAGCCAGTGTAATTGCACTGGATGGCCCAGGAGCTGAACTTTGGAAACTCAGTGCATGCTGCATGCTTATGGTTAAAGGTCTTAGTTCTGCGAAAGGTTTCCTTGCTTGAAGAATTTAAGGAGATCTGCAGAATCACACATTCTCACCTGTGGGACTTAGAGGTGAGTCATTTTTTGTTTCGTGATAGGATGCCAGGGAGAAGTCCAAGCTTCTCAAGATGCTCCACCATGTTCATAGCAGGCTCATTTATAATAGCCAGAACCTGGAAACAACCCAGATGTCCCTCAACAGAGGAGTGGGTACAGAAAATGTGGTACACTTGCTCAATGGAGTACTACTCAGCTATTAAAAACAATGAATTTATGAAATTCTTAGGCAAATGGATGGACCTG
>NW_022196899.1:18060760-18110708 GCF_008632895.1 Mastomys coucha
AAAAAAAAAAAAAAAGAAAAGGAAAGAAAAGAAACTCAAGAAGAAGAAAGACCAAAGTATGGATTCTTCGATCCTTCTTAGAAGGGGGAACCAAATACCCATGGAAGGAATTGCAGAGACAAAGTATGGAGTAGAGACTGAAGGAAGGACAATCCAGAGACTTTCCCACCTGGGAATCCTTCCTATATACAATCACCAAACCCAGACACTATTGTGGATGCCAGCAAGTACTGGATGACAGGAGCCTGATATAGCTGTCTCCTGAGAGACTTTGCTAGTGCTTGACTAATACAGAAGTAGAGACTCACAGACATCCATTGGACTGAGTACAGGGTCTCCAAGGAAGGAGGTAGAAAAAGGACCCAAGGAGCTGAAGGATTTGCAGCCCTATAGGAGGAACAACAATATGAACTAACTAGTACCTTCAGAACTCCCAGGTACTAAACCACCAACCAAAGAATACACATGGTGGGAATCATGGCTCCAGCTGCATATGTAGGAGAAGATGGCCTAGTCAGTCATCAATGGGAAGAGAGTCCCTTAGCCCTGTGAAGGTTCTATGCCCCAGTGTAGGGAATACCAGTGCAGGAAGTGGGAGAGACTGGGTTGGTGAGCAGTGGGAGTGGGGTGGGAATAGGTTTGTTTTTGTTTTCTGGAGGGGAAACTGGGAAAGGGGATATCATTTGAAATATAAATAAAGAAAACATCTAATAAAAAATAAGTTAAAAAAGAAATCTTGATCAAAAATAAATCTGGAGGCACCATACCTACTGATTTCAAAATTTATTACAAAGCTATAATAATAATAAAAAAAATATGCCACCATCTTAAAAGCACTCACATAGTCAAGCAGAAAAGATTGGAGACTCCAAAAAGAAATCCATACATGTATAATCAATAAATTACACAAGAGTACCCCTAGTTTGTAATGTGAAAAAGATAGCCTATTCTACAAATAATGTTAAAAAAACATGTCCCTGTGTGTGCATAAAGATAAACATGGACAGTTATATCACATTTAATATCAAAACACAGAATTTAAAAATTAAACTAATGAAATAATCATCATTGTGAAAAACAATGCATAAAATGAGGAGAGATTTTATAACTATGCATCCTGTATATATTAAGAATCCAGAAATCCCCAGCAAAGTGATCCTATTAAAAATAAACAATGAAAAAAAATAGACATATTCCTTCAAGAAGACATACAAATGGTAAAAAGATCTATTAAATCTGCTTAACATAACTATTTATCAGAAAAATGGGGAAAATCTACAGTGATTTATCATTGCACAAGCAATGATAAATGTTTGTTATTGAAATGTTAAGTGGCAGTACATGCTAGGACAAAGAGAAAAGAAAATCTGCCCACAATATTTGTGTAATATCCACTGAGAGCCTGGCTTGTTCTTTACTAGAAACCTCTTCAGAAAAGAAACAGAAGCATCTCATACAAGTGAAAAGTGAAAGAAGCATATGATCTAGAAAGGTCAGGTCTAACTGCAGATATAATTGAAATACAGGCAGTGCATCAGAGATACCAAACCTTCATGTTCACTATAGCATTATATATATATATATATATATATATATATATATATATATATATATAATATACATATATAATATACATATATATTATACATATATATATTATATATATGATATACATATATATCACATATATATCACATATATGTGTGTGTTCACTATATAGCTATAATGCTATATATATATATATATAGCATTATAGTTAACAATATAAATAACTGAAAAATACTACAAATATGCTTTGGTAGATTATGAGTGAAGAAAATGTAGCATGTTGTAGTCTTGCTAGACATTGATAAAGGCATGAGAGGGTTGGTGGTGCACAATTTTAACCCTTGCACTCAGGATGGGAAAGCAGGTGGCTCTCTAAGAGTTCAAGGGCAACCTGGTCAGCATAGACAGGTCCAGGCTAGCCAATGCTGCATAGTTACGACCTTGACTCAAAACCTACAGAAAGAGAGAGTTATTTTAACCCTTAAAATGGAAGGGGCACTTGACAATTATAGCATGGATAAAACTGGAAGATGAGATGCTCAGGGAAATTAGCTAGACAGAAAGACAAATGGTACATAATTTAATTTCACATATGTGGAATCTTGAAAGGCCTAACTTAAAGAAAAGCAGTGACTGACCACAGCCAGAGAGTGGCAAAACTTCAGAGAGAGACATAAGCTTGTACTTATGTTGTGATTAAATTCAGAAAAACTAAAGAGCTTAATAGTGACCAAAATTCAAAGAATGTTTTTTGCTTTGTTTTTGTTTTTGTTTTTTGTTTTTTGCTTTTTGTTTTTTTCGAGACAGGGTTTCTCTGTGTAGTCCTGGCTGTCCTGGAGCTCACTCTGTAGACCAGGCTGGCCTCGAACTCAGAAATCCACCTGACTCTGCCTCCCAAGTGCTGGGATTAAAGGCGTGTGCCACCACCACCCAGCTCAAAGAATGTTTTACACATGGAATTTGGTAAGAGTTGATCTTAAATAGTCTCAACACTGTGAGGAAAAGGAAAATGTGCAAAGAAATAGAAGAGGTAAATAATTTGATCATGAAAGAAATTTCTAAATGTGTACATATGTCATAACAACTTAGGAGTAGTTTACCCTTTAATAACAGTTCATGTGTACCCACAAAGCTTACCAGAATATATATATATATATATATATATATATATATATATATATGTCTGAAAGAAAAATGGAGTAATTTAACCAAAGCCAAAACGTCATTCTGAAACATGGTCAAGAATTTATTGGAACACACTATTTTTTTAAACCATACTTGGGTGTTCCTCTTTTGAGCATATGCCCTCCCAGCCACAAGCCAGGTTTATAATATCAATTGTGCATTCTTCCCTATGTTGCAGACTCAAGGCTAGTAGCAAAGCATTTGAGTATTCTTTAATTATGCAATTACTGCGGCAAAAATTATACTTTCTTGGTAGGTAACTGTAACACACATGGCCAACAGCTCCGTTAGACCATCGGTGCATTTTCTACACCAGTTGTCATTATAGTGCCTTCCAGTGACTCTACCAACATACAGAGGTGTGAGATCTCAGCACAGTTTCAACTTGATTTGTAAGGATGCTCCTCTCTTATTTTTCTAGGATGCTTCCCTGTGTGTCAATCAGAAGTAATGATACAGGAAGTATTGAGTCAACAAGGCATAACTCTGGCCGAGATAAGGCCATCTTCTGATCTCAAAATTCTGAAGAAATATGTATAATCTGTTGCTATGCTGAGAGTGTTTAGAAAAGAGAGGGGCTGTGCTACAAAACTCCAGGTCTTTTCATAAACATCTCAGCCCCAAACAGGAAATTGAAATGGCTTCCATCATCTCTGCCTAGCAAATGTAAAATTCCTTACAAACTGACAGATCAAGGGAGAAAAGTATTAATTATACTGGAAATAAGTTATGAGTCTTCAAACTAAGAAATGACACATAAAAGGCAGAGCCCTCCACATGATGCTGTTAATAATAATGAATTCCAGACCCAAGTGTAAGAAAGCATTGCATCAGCATTTGAACGCTGAAGAGCTCCATACCCATGATATGCAAAAAAATTATAATAACATACTACAAACAAGAGTTTGCTTGGCAGAAAATAAGGCCATGGCATGAATAAAGAAATCTTTGAAGCAGATGGAAAATTCAACAAAGGAAAAGAAAAGAAGAATGAAAAATGAAAATATGCACTAGTCATGCCAACACATGCATACAGTGTATGAACAGCTCCTTGGAGAGAGTCCAGGTCTGATCATGTTCTGTGGCCTCATTAGATGTACTGATTTATTAGGAGACTGAGCATACATTAGTACAGAATTAATAACATTCATGAGAACAAATGCTAGTCACGGACACTGGATGCTGTGCTGTGGACTTATGTATTAAAAAACGGTAACACGTTTTATAGGTAAGTGAGGCTAATTTTATAAAGAACTTTAAAGTTTACTAAACACACTCTTTATCCCATTTGATCCTTAAAACAATATGCAATGGTAAATAGGGAAGAAATTAGATGCGTTACAGAGATGTCAAGTGATGGCTGGGAGCTGGGCAACGTGCGTAAAGGATATAGCACATCTCGCAGTTACTGTCTATCTTTACCCCATAATGGTTGAAAGAAGCCTCATCTATAGCACTATGTCATAGGACCAGAAGTCTTTAGGAATGTACATTTACATGCTTAGTCTTTCTGAACAAAAATATTGACTATGTATTTTGTGTTGGGCAGTTGGGTAAAGTGATAAAAATACAAGGAAAAAAGAAAACGAACAAAACACAAACAGACTTGGTTTTCATGAAACTTTACAGACTAGTTCTAGATACAATAGTGAATTAAACTTGTCTCTCACATACAAATAAAAATAATGATAAAAACGAATCTTCGAGAGTGGAACAAAGTCTCATACATCCCAGACTGTCCTCAAATCCATATGTAGCGGAAGATGAACTTGAGTTCTGGGAGTCCTGCCTCCATCTCCCGTCAGCTGGGATTACAGATGTACCGTCCAGTTTATATGGTGCTTGGAATCAAACCCAGGAATTCATGACAGTTAGGCAAGCATTCTATCAACTGAGGTATATACATAGTCTATGTTAAGCAAACTTTAAAAATAAGAATTATCATGGTAGGGTTAGGTAGATTCTATTACAAATTTGTATAGTGTTCTATGAAACTAGCTGGTGAGTGCATGGATAAGTAAGTTTAAAAAGATAAGAAGAAACACAATATCAAAGTGAGGTTTTAAATAAAAGACAAAAGTGGTTTCAGTCTAGTATATGCCTTTCCTGATTTTTACTGAAGTCTTGGTAATGAGAAAACCCTTTGCAGAGATTCCCTTTGAACAACATAAACTATCTTCTCTTCATAATTATGTTAAGGTGATTTTAAACTAGTAGAATAACAGTATGGCCAAAGTGCTCTTTTTTATAGGAAGTATAGCCTACTGTGATGTATGTTTCATCTATTATTCATGACATTCAGCTATGAAGGAAATCTGTATGGGATACTCCCTGAATCAATAAGATTTAATTCTTTTATCTTCTTGAAAAAAATTAAAATGTAATTGATACATATGAGGCTAAAAAGAAGAAAAAGTTTATCAGTGATTCTCTTATCCTCCCCAACACAAACTAGCCCATTTCATCAAATTGTCCCAACTCATGTTCCAAACAAGCCATGACAGACATGGTTTTGTTCTGTTGTCCGTATCTTTGTGCTTCCTTAAAGCAGAAGCTATCTCACCTTTCCTTTTTTTTTTTTTTCCTTCATTTTTGACTTTTAGGATATCATGAGAGGTTTGGATCAGGCAGAAAAGCCAGAAACAACTTTAATTTGCTTTTTATTTCTTAATCATTTTACTTTCCCTGGTTTTGCTTCAAGCATCACAGCACAGTAATTTAGCTCTTCATTACCCAGAAAGCCTCACAGACATGTGTGTGTGAACCCTGGTCTGCCTAGCTATGCTCTTAGCAAGCATTTATGTGTGTGTGAACCCTGGTCTGCCTAGCTATGCTCTTAGCAAGCATTTATGTGTGTGTGTGTGTGAACCCTGGTCTGCCTAGCTATGCTCTTAGCAAACATTTATCAACACTCCCCTCCCTGCCATTCACCAGCTTTTAGACTAGGACCTGCACATGAACAGTTTTTTACCTTGGAATGTTGGATCCAAGCATGCTTTATATGACTCTTTATATTAAATAATACTAAATAAAGAAAATGCTTGTTTCTTGGTGGCTGAATCTTCCAGCCTTAGTTGAGGCCAATGGTTAGGTAATAGGTCCTAACACAGAAAAGGACTCCTGGCGCTTTGCCAGGAGAAAACTGAAATTATATGAATTATAAAAACTGGAAGTCAGGTATTATGTGTGTAAGAAAAGTAGAAGACAGGGATTATAAAGATGAGAAAAATTTGGGGGATTAAAGAACAGATGGAAGATGTGATATTTGTCATCAGAAACTTCAAGAGTTGTTTGCTATGACAAAAGAAAATAATTTTAAAGGAGTAGTAAACTAAAACTAAATATTACATAGGATATGCATTGTGATAGCCCAACACAGTTTTTATTGGTTTTTACATTTCCTTCTAAGAATATCCTTATTATTAGGAAGGTGAAATACAAAGGGGAATGTTCAGAAGACATAAGAATGTAAGAAAAGTTAAACAAGCCAATGGCTTTATGAGTAAAGTGTTGAAAGCTGTGACATGGTAATTCTAATTGATATTTTAAATTATCTACTCAAACCAGTGTCTTTTGTTATACCTTAATCAAACATAAGCTAAGGGGGACATTTTCCAAAAGTACAGATTTAGAAGAATTACTGAGTTTAGTTTCATCTTTACCAACCTACTTTTCATCTATCGGAACTCTATCATGGTCATTATCATCTTTTATACTCATGAATCAGGTAGAGTGAATGTGCTCCCAGTTTAAGAAAAAATAAACAACAACCTACTAAACAACCAGTCAAGCAACCATGCTCATGGTGATGGGAGTAGGCTACAAACTGTTAACATTTTAAACTTTATGACAGTGACATTTTCATTATTCATTCACATCTTCAATAAATAACTTTTGAGCACTTCACTGTGTCTACAATGCTCCAGGGCATTTAGAGTACACTCATAAACATTCAATAACCGATGTTGTAATGAGAAAGATGACTAATAAATAAGTACATAAGATGCCATCAGAATTGATGCTATTGCTAGGTTTTACTGAATGTTCATTGATGATTCGGACTACTCTGTCTGCTCTATGTTGACTTCCTGTGATTGCTTAGCCAAGTGCAATAGGATTATAATTCTCACTGGAAAACTAAATACTTTACCACAGAAATTCTGGAAAATTATCCAATAGTAATAAATATAAAGATATGATTCTAAACAGCTTTGATGTAGTGTTCACTCTGTCAAATCCTACCCAATTTTGCACTGGCAAAATTGAGCATTGAAGAAATGCAACATGAAGCAAAAAAAAAAAAAAAATACTCATTGGGTAGAGAGACATGGTTGAAGATGCTCAGAGAAGCCCTCCCCAGGGATCTTCCCTCTGCAGAGAAACTAAAGATGCAAAGAAGCATCTTGCCATGAGAATGTGTGGAAGACAGTGAGTCTAGTGAGAGAAGATCGAGTGCAGAGTTTCTAAGGGCTTGTTTGTCATCATGACTAATTACTATATGAGATATACTTCAACTTGAGAACAAAGGAGTTAATTTTCATTTGAATTAACTGACAATATATAATTGCATCTGAATGCACGATGTGACATCAGCTGAATTTAAAAGTGTAGCTAGAGAACAATATGTACTAGGTGTAAGGCCCAGGATCAAGGTGGAAGAATGGCAGAACATGATTGACCTGCCTTCAGTTGGGAAAGGGATAACCCGGGGAAAAAAGCACCAGCAGGTGCAGAAGCAGGAGACATAGGTCATCCTTGGAGTGTGCAAAGGACTGCCATGGTGGAGGTTAGTAGAAGGAACAACAAACCATACACACGTGAAGAATATCAAAGTCAATTGCTTATGGATCAGGAGATACGAGATCTAGAATGCTCAAGAGTTTATACCTCAGGACCCGTAAAGACATAGTGTTCTTCACTGGCGAAGTCCAAAGGAAGACCCGCTTCATCTGCTTTCAGTATGGTGATAAAGCTTTTTATATACTGCTTAAGAAATGTTCCATCTGAGATACAGTATAACATGGGCAAGTAGAGATGCCGAATACACAGCTCTCGATACAAGAACTACACAAGTCTAAAATCAATTTGGACTTGGAATGTAAATGCAGGTGTTGTCAAAACTTAGATGGTGTTAATTTCACAGAACTGAATGGAAGCATGGGAGTAGTGTAAATGGACAAAGAGTTTCAAGGGAAGTGCTCCATTACAGTTCAGTATTTCATTTAGAAGAGGGAGAAGGGGCAGTCAGTAAAATGTGAAATCCAGGAGAAGAACCAAGAAAGTGCTTCAGGAATGAAGAAGAGGGTTGTGGGCATGATAAAGGAGATGAATCCCAGAGAGTGATACATCAGTGACAGGAGACCTGTGACTGCCACTTCCTTGTTAGGAAATGGTGGAACTAGGAAGTCTAAGACAAAGGCAACTGCCATATATATTCATATGTATTCAGACACCTGGAGAGAGAGAGAGAGAGAGAGAGAGAGAGAGAGAGAGACTAATTTCAAGTCTTTGAGGAGGGGAAACACTAGGGAAGAGAACATCAGAAAACATGTACAGACATCTTTTAGCAAAAGAATCTGAAAAAAATATTTGAAAGAACTACATGCCATTCAGGAAACTAATTGGCTCATTTAAGGATTGGAAATAAAGTTTGTTTATGAGGTCCCTAGGAACATTGTGGAAGTCATGCTCACAATAGCAACAAATAGTAAAATTCTTAATATTAGAATAAAAAAAAAATCAGTGCTGGGAAGTAGCTCAGTTGTAACCTGTGCCATGCCTGGCTTTGATCCTTATCATGATTAAAATAAGATCAATGAATTTTCTCAGAATTCAATAGATTCTCACAATGTGAATATCATTAGAATATACATAAGATTAATTTTATAGAATACAAATTACAGAAATATAAATAATGATTTTATTAATTTTATTAAGGCTATACTTGATGAACATTTTATGTCAACTTATTTAGTCTCATAATACATGGATTAAACAATGTTAAAGAATAATATTGATTTGATGAAATATAAAATCATTATTATCACATATTTGAAGAATAGTTGTACAGGAAAATATGTTATAATCTTCTTAAGAAATTAGGTCATAGATGTATGAGTGAAGCAGGAAGGAATGAGAGACACTGAGATTGGAAAATCTACAACTTTGTTCTCTGTAGATTTTAATACTTTTCATATTTACTACAATAAACCTGCATCATCAGTACAACTGGTAAAAAAAGAAGCATATTAGCATTGCTGTGCAGCGCAGGAGAGACACCCTGTCCTTCTGATGCCTAATGATGAGGATGGTTCTGCTCAGTCCTCCGCACAGCAAGCTCAGAAGCAGGAGGCAGGATCTCCTTTTCATCTAACCTCTTCTACAGTGCCATCCATTCCTTAACTAATTAAAATGCCATTCCTCTGTGTTTGTAAGTCTTTGTTTCTAAATGTGCTTGTGTCATACAAATCTATGGCTAAATAATTCTAACAGGTAACTAACTCTGGATAATCTCTTCTTACTGGGACGTCAGTGTAAACCTTTAAATGGACAAGGAAACAACATTATATTTTTTCCCATGGTGTAATCACCTAAGCATATATTTATATATAAAACCATATATATACTTTTTTCCTAAATTATGTTAACCATTCAAATAAACCATCTACAGATTCAGTAAATAGAACAACTTGATAATAGTAAACTGAATTTTTATACCTCCTTGTGTGAAAGGATGTGATTCTGCACCTAAGATGCTCCAGGTTGTTAAACTTTATTTACAAAGAACTACTCAGAATTTACAAACTAATTTTGCAAACTCTACACAGTGCTAATGGCAAATCAATAACTTTTATCTCAAAGTGAGTAGTAGCTGGCTGTTTTATTTCTTGGCTATGTCCTTTGTAACATTAGAGTTGCCCTGATGATTTAAATTTGGTCTTTAACTTTGGCTTCCAATTTATCATTGCTTGTCTGCATGGCCCATAATCTACATGATAAGACTGTCAAACCAAGGGCTTAGATTCCAGGTAAATCATTCACCATGCCATGAAATGTGTTTGCAGAAATCAAGTGCAAGATTGAAAGCACAACATAAGAAGTATAGTTTAATTTCCAGAAAGGCAATCAAAGTGTACCTAGGAACTTAGACATCAGGTCCTAATTGCCACAGAAAACAATGCGAGCATTTTCTAAGGTTCATTGTTAAGTCTGAGGAAAGGACAGCTGTGAGCAAACTTATGAAACAAGTGTGTATACGGGCAAGGCCGAGCCTGCGGGGCCAGGTTAATTATCTCAGGGTCTAGACATTAAGAAGATTGTCAGGCAGTCTCTGAACTAGTCAGATGGCAGTGCCAACTCGCAGGCATCCCCAAGGTCTAGCAGTTACAGCACTGTCATATTTCAGATGACAGGTAATACTTGAGAACACACCAACGCTAAGCTCCTCAATTACAGTCAATGTCAAGGTTTTACAACCAGAGAACTGTTAATTTCAAACATACACACATACCATCTGACAGAAGCCTTTATAAAAGACAAGTGCTTAAAGCATCTATAACACAATGCTACAGAAATCTCTGGAACATTCACAATAAGATAATGTTTTGGGGATATAGCAAATAGGATAAATATGCATTTATTTTACAAAGAGGGGTCATTGTGTGACAATTAAGCACATACACAAAAAACTTCCTAGGAGGACTGAGGGCATGTGCTCTTCTCCTTATATATTGTCACTATTTACTGCAGGGAATGTCTATTTAAACTTCACTTTTCCACGTTAGCATACTGAATTATATACTTAGACTTGCACAGATGCGGTGTTATTTCTTTAAATAATTTTGACTGCATTTATCTAGATGTCACAGTCTTAATCGTTGTCAGCATATGCTTTTGAAACTTCACACAATACAAACTTTTCTAAGTTGCTTTTCAAAGAGAAACAGCTGTGTAAAAGACAAGGGATAATCCATGTTGCAGCCAAGATGGTTAAACCACATTTTCGATACATTGACTAATTAGCTCTCTCACTGCCCATCTTTGAATTCTGTAAAGTAAAGCTGTCAATGACAGGGTAAGGACAAGAACATTGAAAGTGCAGACAACTTAAAATTGGATGCAAATTTAAATTTCACATTTTCGATTGTCCAGCGAAAGAGGACTAAACAGTTGTCTACTTCTTGCATTTTTCTGATAATTATTTTATTTCATTTTGTCTCTCTTCTTCTCATCTATCTGTCTTTCTGCCTATCTGTTTATTTACTATGCGGCAGAGTCTTCCTATTTGCTTCTATACTATTGATGCAAGGATATATTAGGTATCACATTCCTTTTTTTGGTTCTAGGTCAGTGAGTAACAATCATACTTACCTGAAAACTAAGAGATATTCATATATAATGAAAGTAAAATATGATTGAAAAAGAGGAAAATTCTGTAATAACTATGTTTATTGGTACTTTTTCCCTAAAGGAATTTAGTGTAATCAAACTAGTCTTCCATCAGAGAAGAAATGGAAAATGAAAACTTGGTACACACACACACACACACACACACACACACACACACACACACACGTACACAAACTCACTTTTTATCTCTGAAGTAAAATTTGCCAAAATTTCAATGAATACAGATTATATGATATTGAGTGTGGTCTCATCTCAGAAAAAAAAATAAACCTCTACAAATTCACCATTATGTAAGAAACTTAGTTTTGTGTGCGCATGTGTAAACAAATGTGTACTTGAGTACAGTATAACATATAGAATGGAGAGCAAGAAGTAAACATTAGGATGAGTGAGAAATGAATTCAGGACACAGATGTATGCATATAACTTTTACTAACTACAGAAAATAGGAAAGTAGATGATGACCATTGCTAGGATAGGGTTTGGGGAGCAATAGATAGGGGAATAGCCAGGGTCCTTGTAGCCTGATGAAGGGAATAGGAAAAAGAAGCTCCCCAGAGAAGGGGAATGGAGAGAAGGATAGAGATAGATAAAATAAAAATAAGGAAGACTGATAAAACCACAAGGAATCATACTATTAACTCTACCAAAATATGTGGATAATTCAGTGTATAAAGAGCCAAATGCCACAGAACAGAGCTCCAAACACCAGACATGAGAAGCTCTCTTTGTGGTTTAAAGCCAGGGTTGTTGAAGAGATTCCCAAGGCATACAGCCCGTTGCTCTTGACCTTGGTAGCCAACAGACATTTAATGTAAGTTCCTATTGCTGAAGACACCATGCATTTCAGAAACAGGGCCCAGAGGCCCCTTCCCTAGAACAAACCAACAAAAGCTCCTTCCGCAAAATTAGCTTTGTTGTTACCAGAATGAGGCATTCAGACTTGAGATGAGGACAGCACCAAACAGTCCTACCCAACTATGATGCCTATTAATCATAGCAATGACCAGAACAGCACAAAAACCCTAAGGATGGATATACTAGCATACACATCTTGGCAGGAACCAACAGCTCACTATTGAGACTTACGACCCACTCTATAAGAGAATTACCATGCCTCGTACTGGGAATTTAGTTAACTATTCAGCTACAGTGAAATGATGTTTACTGAAGCATCTACAATCACAAATTTACCAAAAAAGCATAATCCCTAAAACCAAACGAAAACAAGAATCTAGAAATATTTGTCCTATAATAACCACAGTTAAGCATAGTCTTCACCTCTCATCAAGGAAATCTTTCATTGCAACAGCTGGAGACCACCACAAAAACAAACCAACAAACCGGATGTCAAAAAATCCACAAAGCCTCAACCCCACATCAAAAGTTCTAGAGAACCAAGGAAAATTGGAAGAAGACGCAGTCTTCCCAAAGGAGAGCATTGCCATTGATTGAGCGTTGCTAAATGGTCATCCTTGAAAATATACAGAAAGATAGCTCTATATGTACTCAACTGATTTTAGGAATATATACACATGAACAGACGCACACATACATATGCACATATTCATGTATATGTGTGCATATGTATATATCCACATAGGCATGCAAAAACCGCTGGTGAAAAAAGACATTACCAATTTGGGCAAGAACAGGGAGGGGTATATGGGAAGGTTTAGAGAGGGAGAAAAGGGAAGGTAGAAAGGTTACAACTAAATTATAACCTCAAAATATAAAATACAAGTAACAAATCTATTTTTCTAGTTCTACGTCTGTAATGGACTTTTTTTTATTTTTATTTTTGAATAGTACTCAAATGAATTAAAGGACATACCATAGTGAAACTGTAAAATCTGATATAAAATTCCAAACCTTCAGGATGGTTGTTCAACGCACACATAAGTTCATGGAGATATATAGAGTTTGAATCTGGTTAATTTGAGTCCATGGTATTTTTTTAATTCTAAGGTCTTTATGATAATGCTATGATTACAAGTTTTAAAAATATTTTTCTTTAGCTGTGTAGTCAAAATAACAGATAGATATATCCTAAAAATTTAGAAAGGAACTGTACTGGCTAGTTTTGTGTGTCAACTTGACACAGGCTGGAGTTATCACAGAGAAGGGAGTTTCAGTTGAGGAAGTGCCTCCATGAGATCCAGCTGTGGGGCATTTTCTCAATTGCCCCTTGTGGGTGGTACCATCCCTGGGCTGGAGGTCTTGGGTTCTATAAGAGAGCAGGCTGAGCAAGCCAGGAGAAGCAAGCCAGTAAAGAACATCCCTCCATGGCCTCTGCATCAGCTCCTGCTTCATGACCTGCTTGAGTTCCAGTCCTGAGTTCCTTTGGTGATGAATCGCAATATGGAAGTAAGCCAAATAAACTCTTTCCTCCCAACTTGCTTCTTGGTCATGATGTTTGTGCAGGAATAGAAACCCTGACTAATACAGCAACCATTTGTTATGAAATTGGATGTAGCCTGCATTGTTGTTAAGGGTATAAAATTCGGCATAACAACAAGAAATTATTCTCTTACTGGTGTTTTAGATTAATCTCATTTCTTATTTTGTGTATTTCAATCTCGGAGGTACACCTTATTAAAACTATAATGCCTTGAAGAATATGCATGTTCTATTGATATAAAGAAAAAAAGGAAACAACTTGATACAAACGAACTTGGGAGAAGCTGACTCAATGTTCATGTGATTCTTATGTAGAATTTATGATACTTTTAATAGAAATTTATTTTCATGTAAGTGCCATAATCCTCTCCAACTGAGCAGACTATGTGCATAATAAAACCATACATTAGTTGTTTTCTTTTTTTACAATGGTGCTTATTGGTATGGGTTTTGTGGAGAGATGCCTGGGATTAGACTTTGGGTCAGTTTGATTTCCTTCTCTCTTTATAAGAATCAGGTTTAACTGCAGTGCAGCCCCTTTTCCCATCCACTGGTACCATTTTTAAGTTGGGACTGCATGGATCTACATCCTGTGTAATTGTATCAAGACATTAATGGAACAAATGAAGGTTTGGTTTCATTGAAAAGATGGGTATATGGAATGTATGTAAGTGGCTATGGAAGGAAACGTTAGCATTCTTTCCAAGGACACCAATTGGGGAATTTACTTAATAATAGTGCAAACCTATCTGAAAGATGGATAACAGAGAAAATAGTACAGAAAGGAACTTATCATTGCTGCTGTTGCGATGCAGAGGTTCCTAAGGACCTAGGGTCAGAGAGGACAGAGGAGGCAGTTCTAATGCAATGGGAAGAAATTTCTAGATGTATTCGTATGTGTTCGTAAGGCTGAACTTAATTGACTGCTGAGTGTTCTCCAGGGCACAGCAGTCCCCTCCACTCCTATGGGCAGATGCTAACTACCATTCTTTCTTTATTTACACTAGATTGTGCCTTAGGCACTACCCTCGGGGTCTGTAGGAGGCAAGACTTCTTAGTTACAATGGAACACAGCTGTGTTTTCATCTGTAACAGTACGATGTTGTTTCCACTAGATCAGCACTGGGAAGTTTCTGGAGGGTAACTTCTGGACTCCTGCCCACTTATGACAACTGTTCTTCTCCCCATTTACTGGCCTCTAAATCATCTAACCATAACACTTACCCAAATACGCTTTAACATTGGTAAGCATATAAATACCTATAATGCCAGGACCTTTGAAGCAGATAGGTCTAAGACATCTTGGAATACACAAACATACACATACACAAAAAGAAAACAAACAAAACCTATAGCTTTGTATTTTTCCACTGCTATTGTCTAGTTATCCTATAAACTGATTAAATTTATAGAATCACGTTTGTTTTCCCTAATTGAAAAAAGGTGTTCCATTGTTTCTTTAATTTTTTTTTTGATAGCTACTCATCGTATATTAGTAAAACCCATCAACTTACAGACAGAGACAGAGACAGACGGGCTAATCTAAAGTGGCTAACTTCTGTCATTAATCCAATTCTGTAGTGCGAGCAGCAGGAACAACGATGTTCCTGAAATTTAGAAGCAAAAATAAAATCTGTACCAAGTCCCGCCATACCAGCTCTCAGTCAGCATCCATGGAAAAGGATCCAGAGTTCAGCCATGGTGGAAACATTTTGAAAGAAAAAGATCTCTCTCTATGTGTAAGTTCTGCCATCTCCTTCTCCCTACCCATGTCTATGCACCTTCAGGAGAATGGAAGGTGCTTACAGTAAAGGGAAAGATTATAGACATTCAGTGAGGTGATGTTAGTCCAGACGATGGGAAGTGGCTGTGAGGAATGAGCAGGTCCTGCATTGTGCTGTGTGCTTCCTCACATACTTTCTACGATAAAGAAAAGGCACAGAAACTACTGCACGACCTGTCTAGAGAAATCCCCAAACCAGAATGGCTGGATTGTCAGTGCAGGTTTAAGCTGACAAAGTGAATTTAGAAACTACATTAACGTCAATAAGTAATATGATAAAAGAACTTGTAGTCATATGGAAACAAATTTGAATTAATGAACCAGAAGATGTGTCAGGAAAAGCATAATTAATTTTTTAGAGAAAAATATGGAAGTATAACGGAAAAACTGAAATTTCTATCATTTGTGAGAGAGAAAGTAAGTGGAGAAAATAAAAATTTAAACACTTTAATAGCTGATTGTAAAATATACATAACCACCAAAACCAAATTTGTAAGATGTAACACAAAATTTCAAGATTGTCAACATACCAAATGTTTCTAAATTACTTCATAGAGAAAGATAACTGATAGAATATACATACATAGAAAGAGTGTGTTATAAGAAATTAGCCAGTGCAATGACAGATCCGGAACCAGAATCCCTGGAGAGGTCAGCAGGTTGGAGACACCAGAGGAAAGCAGAGGAACGGAAAGGCTGGCTGGGAACAAACATGGTTTTTACTAGGGAAACTCAGTCATTCTTTCTACCCAGAACTTATTCTTACGCTTAATAATTCATAGGTTTAAATGGTGAAAATGAAGATGTAGAATTATAAACACTGGTTCACGGATCACCAGATGTTCCTGTTTGTATATATTCCTGTTCAAGAAAGCTCTTGTGTTTTCCTTCAATGTTTTGAAAGTCATGTGTTTTTTACATCAATAAAACCACCTCTTAGGAATCTGAGGGACTCTCATGATGAAATCTAAGCAGTATCACAGAACTTTGAGAGTCTTTGAGATAACAGGTTATGTCTAAAAATGTTTTTCTTCCACTGTCTTTATGGAGCTCATGGGATTATACATTTTCTTTGATAAGGAAAAAAAAACCCAGGATGTTACATCCCCTCTTCACTTCAGTCTTGGACTTCTGGCAGCCTCTACTTGGGGGCTAACACCTGGGAGCTAAGACAGATGCTCTCTGTTGACTGTTTGTCTTTGAAGAAGCCACCTGACCACGCCCACCGCCTGAGTACCAGCCAGCCACCTGAAGATCTGAACCTGGGGACTTCAGCACCTGAACTTTCTTTGTAGTGTAATCTAGAGACTTGTTTTCAGTTTCTCCTGTGACTATAAAAACCCTGGTTTATTCTCAGTAAAGTGGAACCTTGATTGGGATGCAACTTGGCTTCTTGTTTTCTCTTTGCATTTCAAACCCTTTATTTCAAGTCCTTTATTCCCTCCTGGCTGAGTAGAATCTCCTTCGTGAAACTGCAGGCAGTTTCACCAGGACAGTTCATGGAGGTCAATGGTCACATTAGTAATGGTAAAGCAGGAATACAAATATTTGGCCAAACTTCTGAGCCACCCAATGTGTTGCCTCTACATTTGTTGTACTTTGGATAGGTAACATTAGCTAATCTGAACAGTCACTGAAACAACACACATGAAGACATTTCCCCATGTGCCTGTTGGTCATCTGTGGACCGTAAAATATTGTTACAATCACTGCTCTGTCTTGTGGTTATGCCCAAATATTGAAAGCCTTAAACAGCACAAGTTTGAGTTCAATCCTTACACTACTCACCACTTGAGTCCTCACACAGTCTTCGGAGAGAATAGCCATATTAAAGTTCAAATATCAAATATCAAAAATTACAAATAATCATAACTAGCAATCAGAGAAGAAAAGCAAGACCTTGATTCAAATTCAGTTTTTGAAATGTGGCAATTTTCTTACCACTTAAATCATTCAGATGCTTTTAGGCACTACCATATTCGTTGACTTTCATATGTGATTGATGTGTTTACATGAGGAATAGTGTCTGCGTGCATGGTGGTGTCCCTCCAGCATCGGTGAGAGGCTGTGAGACTCCATTGGACCCATGGGCTGTCCGACAGCTGGAACTGCCAGAGTATAATTCGGCCATCTGAACTCTTCTTATTACAGAGTAAGTCACAAAGACCAAAGAATATTCCTGTTTCCCACTAAATTCTTTCTTCCTTCATTTTTACTCTGCCTTAAATTCTCAAAATATCCATACTTTCCCTCAAATTCATATAAAGAATATGAGAATAATGAAAATGTCATTTTATTTTTCTTAAGCAATCGGGTGTTTCTGTGGACTTCTTGATATGAATCTGAGTGAAATTTATTTATTATAAAGAAAAACATTGGTTTTGAATTGTACCTTTAGGTTTTCATCAATCTAACAGCTGTCTTCAATTTAGACTAATATATAAAAAGTATTCACTTTGTACTTTTGCTAATTTCTAATGCTGTGTAATACTCTCTAGTATTCACTAATTACTATTGATTAGTAATTTTCCATGTTAATTTTTAATATGGGATAATTTCTAATAATTTGAATTTTAATGCCTGTATGCAAATCAAGAACATATCTAGAATTAGATATACAACATGGTTACAGAGGTCCTGGAAAGTCTGAATTTCAACACATGGGTACAATTAAAAAATGAAATTTTTATCATTATAAAATGCCATGTAAACAAAATTTATTAATATACAAAAATAATGTTAAAAATTTAAGTGTGTCCTATAGAAATCATATGCGTGTATCATTGCTTTCAACTTCATGAGCTCACATATCAAGGAGAACAGGCATTTTTGGCCTTGAATATTTAGAGGAATGAAGTACCAAGATAGACAGGTATGCCAGTTTTTATGACAATGATACAATACAGTAAAAGCAAGTATTTTCAAAAGCTGGAGAATATTTTAGAGCCCTATCACAGTCCCAAACCCTGTCACCTTTCTTTACACAGTGTATATTATGGGGCTCAGATAAGGCTCTGAGGAAAATAGTATATTCTATTTCTGTAGAGGATATGAACTAAGTTCCCAGCAACCAAGCCTGGCCACTGGCAACCATGTATAACTCCTGCTTCAGGAAAATCTGGTGCCTCTGGGTTTAAGAATACTTATATGCTTCGCTCAGGATGATATTTTCTAGTTCTATTCATTTCTCTAAGAATTTCATGAATTCATTGTTTTTAATAGCTGAGTAGTACTCCATTGTGTAAATGTACCACATTTTCTGCATCCATTCCTCTGTTGAAGGGCATCTGGGTTCTTTCCAGCTCCTGGCTATTATAAATAAGACTGCTATGAACAGAGTGGAGCATGTGTCCTTATTACATGTTGGAGCATCTTCTAGGCATATGCCCAGGAGTGGTATAGGAGTGGTCCTGAGTAAGGTAACCCAATTGCAAAAGAAAACATAGGGTATGCACTCACTGATAAGTGGTTACTAGCCCAAAAGCTCCAAATAACCAGGATACAATTCACAGACCACATGAAGCTCAATAAGAAGGAAGAACAAAGTGTAGGTGCTTTAGCCCTTCTTACAAGGAAAACAAAACACTTACAGGATTGAATATGGAGATAAAGTGTAGAGCAGAGACTGAAGGAAAGGCCACCCAGAGACTGTCCCACCTGGAGATTCATCCCTTATACAGTTACCAAACCCAGACACTACTGGGGAATGCCAAGAAGTGCATGCTGACAGGAGCCTGAAATGGCTGTCTTCTGCGAGGCCCTGCCAGAGCCTTACAAATACAGAGGCAGATGCTACAGCCAACCATTGTACTGAGCACAGGGTCCCTAATAGAGGAGTTAGAGAAGGGACTGAAGGGGTTGAAGGGGTTTGCAACCCCATAGAAGGAACAACAATATCAACCAACCAGACCCCCCAGAACTCCCGGGGACTAAGTCATCAACAAAGGAGTACATATGGCTCTAGCTGCATATATAGCAGAAGTAGGCCTTTTCATGCACCAATGGAAGGAGAGGTTCTTGGTCCTATGAAGGCTCAATTGATGCACCAGTGCTGGAGAATCTAGGATGGGGAGGTAGGAGTGGGTGGAGGAACACCTTCATAGAAGCAGGGGGAGGGAGGATGTGATAGGGTATTTCTGGGAGGGAGGGAAACCAGGAAAGGGGATAACATTTGAAATGTAAATAAAGAAAATATCCAACAAAAAAATAATATTTTTATGCATATGCACATACCCGCAGACAAACACACACATATATAGGTAATTAAAAATAAAACTAAAAAATTAAATAAAGTATTACACATCTAACATTATGTTACCGAGTCATTTCGGTGGGCTGGACAATCTAAATAATATATAGAAGAAACTGAAATTCAATCATACATACAATTCTAAAATCTCAGTCATGTCCTTCAACAAACCTTCAAAACAAAAGTTGTCTTTTTCAGTCACATTGCCTTGGTCAATGCTGAATGCACGTGTAATCTGACATTTTAATACTATTTCATTGCTGATACATAGGAATTTTATTCTCATTTTGTTATGGCAGGCTGGGTGTGCCGCTAGTTAGTAGCTCTACATGATAACACCTAAAATGCATTGAATACATTCCCAAAAGAAAACTTTTTTGAGATTATAAAAAAATTACAATGTTTCTCCTTTCTCTTTTCTTCTCTATGCCCTGCTCCCATATAATTCTCTCCATTCTCTTTCCAATCTATGGCCTTTTCTTTTTCTTTCACCTATTGTTATTACTGTCTATGCAGTATACATGTATATTCCTAAGTATAGCCCAATCAGTCCTTATAATGTTACTTGAATATGTATTTTCAGGACTGGCCATTTGACACTGGACATTAATCAATTGGTGTGCTCTTCCTTGGTGAGACTCACATCTCCCTGTTCCCAGCTTTCTTCAGCTGCCTACAGTTCTTTGTGTACAGCTGAGGATGCACGGGTTTTTTTTCCCTGTCCCCTTCGGCATGTCCGTTAGTGTTGCCTCTGTTCTGCTCATGTTTGGTCAGTTCTGATGATGCTTGATGGGTATGACAGTATTATAAGACATCTCACAGCAAACTCCTAGATTTCCTGACTCTTGTGATCTTTCTCTGCCCTCTTCTATATTTTACCTCTACAACAATGAAATCACATTGTTATATTTGCTGTTGATAATTTTTATATATTTTATATAATTATATTCTATATAGCATTTGTTAAATTATAGCATTATATCTATTTTGATATATACTTAATATATTATATTATATTGTAGTATATTATAATAATTATATTGGGTTATATCACATATATTTTATGTATAAAAAAAGATGATGACTGAAATCAGTTCCTTGTTTGCAGAAAGAGCATTATATTTGTACTAAATATTTTATTTCTTTTAATTCTTGCTGGTTGATCTTTCTCCTATGGAATATGAGATTTTTTTAAATCAAATAGATTTTAGAATCAATGAAGCATACCATCAACTATGTAGGGATAAATTATAGAAGCCAAAACTATTGCAATATGTTTGAAATTCTCTTATAAATCATGTTGTTTATATATAATTTACCTCAAATAACACATTTTCTTGAGAAGAAAATGGATTTGAAATACTTCCTTCAGTTTCTAGATGGAAATACAATCTTCAATCTCACTTTTTAATCTGACATCTTAGCTTACACTGTTTATATAAGTTTTGAAATCCACGGAGTTTTGAGTCCTAGGGTGAAGTCATAGTGTTTTCCTTTGTATAAAGTTTTCCTTATCCATGTCTAGGCTTTGTCCACTATGTTCCTGACAATCTCTTGGTCCCATCTTAGTTGCCAGAATATTGCCTCACCTTATATCATTACAAAAAAAAGATTGCGTTTATAATAATAACAGAGTTTGAAACAATAACATAAACTTAATCACAATATTTTAATATATTATTGCAATTTCTCAAGATTATTTTTAGATAGTGTTTGCAGGCATATATGTGTAGAAGGAACATAGCATATACATGGGGTCAATGGCATCCCAGGTTCATATACATTATGAATCTTATATCCTCTATTGATACTTGGGAATTTCCTTGATTTTTTCCCCTGAGTTCAGGATCCTTTATTATATACAGGGGAGTTCAAAATAATACATCATCTGCTGTTTCTTGTACTTTTTATAAGATATTAACTTGTGAGCAAGTATTAAAATATTCTGGCTAGTTATAAATTAAAGAAAATTACTAGATCAACCATCTTACTTAAAATGTCAGAAAATTTAAGATTGCAATATGGTTTTATCTAAAATTTAATTGGTAAGGAATAAGAATAGATAAATATGAAAATGTTGTAATGAAACATTATTTCATATTCTAACTTCATAAGCTGATAAAATAAATATTTACTTAGGTCTCATCCATATTTTAACTGTGTAAGAAAGCCTCGCTGTGAGAATTTCAGATAAAATAATGCCTACAATACAATGATCTATTTACCAGCCTAACAGAGAAGGAAATCAAACCATGCAAACAGCCTGAAACAGATAAAACAATAGGAAGATGTTTGAGAACTTCAAGCAAAATCAACACAAGAGCTCATCCTCTCGGAATGCTAAACAGCGCTTACTTCTTTGATGGTTGGTCTAGTCTGGACCCTAAGTGCAACTGCACAAATACGGAATGGATTCATAAATGGATCAGTTAGCATGATGCTATGGGAAAATGTGCTTGAGCTTCCTTATGCTCATACAATGGACTACGGTTGATTCATCAATAAAGTCCTCATCCATCTCTTTCAGCCAAAGATGTCTTAGAGAGCTGACGGGCAGGATATGGTGTCTAGTCACTGGCTAGGATAAAATGAATGGTAACTGAACTACAAAAATGCTTAAATCCTTCACCCTGTCCTCAATCACTACGCTTTAACAGAGTTTAATCAGTTACAGCTATAGGGAGTAGTCACATTCATAACCTCTAATTATATAGCTCAAAATGTCCAAATATTATGGCTGAAGTTGTACTGAACTGGATTAAAAGTACATTCTAAGAAAACATGAATAATGTGTCATATGCTATGGTGTAAGTTTCAAATCTAAGGCAAAATTAGAGCTCATTTTTAGGTACATTTCACTGAACTCAAGTAGCCAATTAAGTCTAAAACTTCTCTCTTAAAATGTGTCTCCCAGTTTAAAGGCATTCTGTAACATTTGCAAAATGTTTATTGATATCTTCAGGTCTAGTACTTAAAATTTTACAATCTGTAGATGTTGCCATATTGAATATACCAATTAAAAGTGTGTTACTAAGCAACTATTCTGAACGAGGTCTCATACAAATGTCCCAAAGGTATAAATAAACTATAACCTATATAGTTAGGTATAAATTTAAATTTATAGCTGACTTTGGGAAAAGTGTTATCGACTCTCAAAAATAGAAAAATTTCCCCCTACAACAAAGATCAATGAAGCAATAAGGAATATAAAGTAGATTCTTTGGGAAGAAAGGCTGTATGGTTGAAATTGAAGATAATTTTTGAGTGGGACATATGTCATTCTCTTTTCTTTTCTCCATGAAGTAAGTATGAAATGCTTGAAGTTACTGCATAGACTATTGCACTCTGTGGAAATGCCAATTCTGGTACTTGAAATGATGGGTGATTTTTCAAACCATGAGTCCTCTGCCCTTCATATTTTAGGAAGTATTAATACTTGTTGGGAATCTGTTTGGACAGACATTAGATGCACAATGGCTAATCAAAGAGGTTTAGTTTTTGCCCCTGTGCAGTTTTAAATTCAGTGGATATAAAACAGTGGATGCAAGAATCCCTGGATGACTACTTGATATTGAGCTACAGCACGCGACTTTGAACTCACAACTTCTAACTAATAATTCATTTTCACTTTTTTTTATAATAAAATTCTTTCACCCCCCCTAAAGATTCTTGAATACCACACTCTCATTAATAATCACAGAGTGCAGCATACATCTCCAGCTCTTCTCTTTGTCCCTACTGGTCCAGTTTGTATGTTCCACAATCAGTTATTCTGAAATGAACAGCATTTCTCTCTCCAAAGAAGAAGTGTATTAAACTATCAAATTATGCTTCTATGAACTAGACTACCCAAAGGTGCAATATCTTTGATGGCAGCAGGCTGCCCTGGCAAGGGACCCCAAAGGCAGATGAAGCATGGAAAGAGTATGAGATATGATACATTAAAGATAAGCAGGCATGTGGTGATGGATAGTAAATGGAAAGACTCTTGTGATTCCCGGGAAGGTACTGAAGTGGTTAGAGATTCTGACACAGAAATCACAGAACCAAAGTTAGACCTTGAGCTGAAGGCCTAACACACGGTACAGTATGAGTGAGAAAACAAGGCAGGCCATTAAGATGTCCCACACTTAGGTGTGAATGCTCACGTACCTAAATAATAGGAGTCCAAGAGATAGCAGAGATCTGCTCGAGAGTTCCAGAAGAGTAAGTCCAAGGAAGGGATCAAATCTGTCAAGGACAGGCGTCAACTTGGAATGACGAGAGGATAAGTGAATCTAGGCAAATAGAGACTTCTCAGGGTCATTCACTATGGATTGGGGAGAATGACTACTAAAGCTCAGAAGAACCATTTGAAATATACAGAAGTGAAATTCAAGTGTTCTCTTAAAAAACTAACTACAAATCTCATTATCAACAGTCATTTCAATATCTTTAACAACTGTGAGATCATAGAGAAGAAAATTCTTTGGGATTTTGGTTTTGTCTGTACTATAGAGTCTGTGAACTATTCTCCTCAGTTTTCCATCCATTTGATCACCTGCAGTAAATGAACGCTTACTACGAACATACTGTAGTACACCTTCCAATGGATCTCCAAGAGATCTAATTTAGAATGCTGTGGAGATCACGTACTATTATTGATTCATAACCACTTTTTTACCTCTCCCCATGGCACCTTCTGAAATAATCTACCTATAAATAGGGAAACATTGAAGAATTTTATCCACATGCATGTTTTGAGGCAACATGAGAAGATGTTTGTGAGCAGAGTTAGTCATGTTTTCTGTTGCAGAAGACACTATTCTATTTCCAAGCACTGGATCAGGGGCACTGATCGGATCAGTATTATTCTTAAGCAGGGTGTAGTTATGTTCAGCAACTGCTTCATATGGATCCTTGGGGAAAATAAGGAAGGAAGAAGCCAAAAATGTGAAATGAATGAAATTAGATCACTAGTCAGCTCATAACTTCGTACCATTTGATCAGTTTTCTAATGGCTATAGCTTAATGATTCAATTAGTTTCATGGGACCAAGGATAAGTGCATATTTAATGTCCTGTGTCATATTACTGATGAGAACTTCTCAAGTCCATGTCTAGCTGGAGCTTATGAATAATTAAATACAAAAATATTTTATTTTATAGCTCCTCTATGAGTAGATAGATGAATAGATAATTGTTGGTAGTAAAAATATAAATAAAAGAAAATAAGTACATAGAATTATATTCTGAAATATAATTTTGCTAATTGACTATACTCTTCTTAGAAATGTATCCAGCACATTGAACTCTAATCTCTTGTTTTTAAGAGATTGTATTGCAGATTCCAGGGGGAAAATATGAACTTTGAGTATTTCCCATGAACAACTTCCAGAGGCAATGGGATGTAGCTATTAAATACTATTTTGGAGATCTAATTTATTTGGCTATTATTAAACTGTGTTACCCATGATGTTTTTGCCAATTAGATCTGGTGACAAATAATGCCATACACCAATAACAATAGTGCTTCTGATGGTGTTAGTTTTGTTTTATTGTTTGTTTTTCTTTTTAACATGCAAAAGGGAGGTTTAGATATTTTAAGTGTTAAACTCATTGATATGAATACTTTTCAAAATCGAGTAAATCTGCACCCAGATTCTGAGACTTTGCTAATCAACCTTCAGGCTGATGTTTTCTTGTGCAGTCCCAAGATTAATGATTGCAGTGGGTCCAAGGCACTGCTTCGTGATAGACAGAATGCTGTCCGGGTGTGGGGAACCACTATGTAAAGTTCAATGTGCTCCTCAGAAGTGGCCACATTACTTAACTGTGGGATCTGGAGTAACGTGTGTCAACTTCACTAACAGCAAACCATGGTAAAATTATACCTCTGTTGATAAAAGTCTTTTATACTCTGTTAAACTTTGTATACTTGGAAAATTTAAGTAAACAGAATTATGTCTGCTTAGATACTCCATGTAGGCCAACTGTCAGCAAGTATTTCTGAACAACCTATGAACAGTCTATTAGATTTATGGTGATTGAAAATAAAACTAATACTATTTCTGGCATTTATAAATAAGTGTCAGTATACTTCTAGAATTAAGGGTTCCAGTTTCTGGCCGGATGAACAAATGGCAGTCTCAGGGTATACCCTCCCCTCTTGCTCAGGAATGATAGTCAGGCGCTTATTAATTCACCTGCTTCCAGAGGTGTCTGAAAATACATAGTAAAACCTCAAATATATAGCACTTTGTAAAAGGTATGACCAATTCACCTTGTGTATATAATTGATGGATGCTTTACGTACTAATTTTGACATTGATATAAGATGCATGAACACACAGGATTCCTCCCCTTACATCTTTACTGCAAATGGAAATATTGCCACCAAAAGGAAAGCTTGAGTCTGTATTGGAATGATTGATACTTTTGAATATAAACATGGAAACCTCTTCCCCGAAAGGTGGTCTGGCTACATTGGCTGCTGCTATCATTTTTGACAGGTTTTATGAGACCTTCAATCAGTGAGGGACAGTGCTGCAGAGCCACTTCTCAGGTACTTGCCAGTCTGACTTCTTGCAGTAATGAACTTCAGGATTACTTTAGTACCAAAAGCCATGAAGCCCAGAGAAAGCATGGTTCGCAAAAGCTACACAAAGGGAATACTGAACACTCTACACTAGTCTTCACACACTCCCAGCACATTCACTCTGAGGCAGAAATGCTATCAAAGTTGGTTTTGTGTCAGAAAAAGAAAAAAAAATGAAAAATATTATGAAGTTTAATTAGACATTACTCTAAATGTGTGTGTGTGTGTGTGTGTGTGTGTGTGTGTGTGTGTGTGTTGGGGAGCAGGATAACAAAAGATAAAAACATTCGAGGAAGAGGCCTATATTCTATTTCTATTATCAGTTTGGATCCTCAGTCCAGCCTTGGAACCTATTATAATTTAAGAAAAATTTTCAGGGAAAATAGATTCACAAATGGGTATGTAGGCATATTGACAATGGAAAAAGCTGGCTGGTCAGCTTGCATACAATGTCAGTCTAATAAGGTTTCATAAAGCTGGGCTTTGCATTCATAAAGTTCCACATACTGTCCCTGACTCCTGATCACATCTGAATTGTGCTATGAATGGTTAGGAAGATTCGCATCCTGGGAATGCCACTTAGTACATAACCGAGGACAAATGATCTGAATCTACTCTACAGCAGAGTGATGGAGATCCCACAGAAACACACTCAGCATTTCCTCAGAGTCTCCCAACACAACACCCAGGAAATCAGGTAGGAATATTTCATTGGGTTCTACACTACTATGGCACAAAACAGTTCTGTGGGATGTGCTGTGCGTTTCTGTAAATGAACATGAATAAATCAGTTCAACTCATCCACTTCATTCTCCTGCCACAGCCATTCAGAGATATGTAATAATGTACAGCTTTCAGAAAGATTCTTTAGGGGATGACAATGATAACTATTTGATTGCTAGCACTGTTCATACTCAACAGACTAGTTTTTGAAAAGCATGGTAATGCTAAAAACTGTACTTCTTTCATTTATTCTTGTATTGTTTCTTTCCTTAGATATGTACTGTAACAAATGAACATAGTATACAATATATGCATATAAAATTTTTATTGATTTTTTTAAATGAAGCACATTTTAGAAGGACAGGGATAATTTCAGAGATAATTACATTTAGGAATAACTGAGTAAAACAACACTTGACCATTGTAATTATAATAGTTCCAGACCCATTCCTATATAGAAATACATTCTTTTCTCTTAGCAAAACAGTACAGTATCTTGAAAATATTTTGTCAGTGCTTATGCTGTCCAAATTGTTGTAGTGAACCTCATAATATCTTGTTATGTGACTATTATGTGTTCTTTATTAAAATGTGTTATTGCCAAATATGTGAATAATTTGTCTGTGTATGAAAGATCTTTAATTATTGGATTCCAATTCTTTTCTAGCATATATCTAGCTTCAAGAACTATGTATGTCACTACAGAAATAAATATTAGGGATTTATTGTTAAAAACTCTTCTCATATTTATCCAATAAGAAAATAGTCTTAAGGTACTAACTACTGTGGTTGAACACTGATTCTCAAGCCTGAAGAAGCTACTATGTATGATGATAATGACTTAATCAGTAAACAAAATATTCATTAATATGTCTTAGATATTAATTTGTGAGTGATTTCTTCAATGCATTGAAGAATATGTTTAATTTAAAATAATGAATTAATGAGGGCTAACTACACATATGTCATCAACTGTCTTATACACATGAAGACAATGGAGTGAATGAAACAGAGTTGAGTTTTTCCTAGTCAAGAAGAGAGATGGACAGTGAATCACAAATGAGGTATACATTTAACAATGACTAGGAGTGTACATGAGGAGCTTACTCATGAGCCAATAAAGATGAATTTAGGCAGGGATTTGGGGAATAAATAATCATTACCTGGCTTTGTAGACTATACCGAAAGTGGTAAGAGAAAAATGGATATTTCAATTATTAGGAAGAGAAAAAATGTGCAGAAACTAATCACGATTAGAGCACAGAAAGGAAAGGGGGGACAGAGACAGCATGGTGTACAATACAAGAAGCTCACTAGACTGTGCGAAGCCTAGGAATTCCTCACTGTCCCCAGGATAAAGGTTAATGTTGTCTACTACTAGACATAGTTGTGACCTCTACAAAATGTAAGTCAACTATTCTTAAAGTTTGTACTATTCTGTGCTAATATTTTTGAGACGGGTAGGTGGCCCCATCCCTCAGCTAGGGCCCATGCCTAACCTCTGGATAGAGGCTCTACAGGTTCTATCTTCCCTTTCTTGGGTATTTTAGCTAACAGAGACTGGAGGAAAGGCCATCCAGAGACTGCCCCACCTGAGGATCCATCCCATATATAGGCACCAAACCCAGACACCATTGCTGACAGCCAAGAAGCACTTGTTATCAGGAGCCTGCTATGGCTGTCCCCTGAGAGGCTCTGCCAGAGCCTGACCAATGCAGATGTGGATGCTCACAGCCAAACAATGGACTGAGTAGCAGGACCCCAATAGAGGAGGTTAGAGGACAGAAGGAAATGAAGGGAAGGAAGAACAACAATATCAACCAACTAGACACGGCAGAGTTCCCAGGAATTCAACCACCAACCAAAGAATACACATGGAGTGACCCATGACTCCAGCTGGGCCCTTAGTTCTGTGGAGACTGGATGCCACAGTTGAGGGGAATGCTAGAGCAGTGAGGCAGGATTGAGTATATGGGTGGGGGAGCTCTCTCATAGAAGCAGGGGGAGGCGGGATGGGATGGGAGTTTGCCCAGGGAAAACCGGGAAGGGGATAACATTTGAAATGTAAATAAGAAATAAAAAAGTTTGTATTATACAAAGACATTTTTTTCTACATGGATTTATTTCCATATAGCTTTGCTCTGTCTGAAAACCACTTCCTATCACTATCTCTCTTCTCTGTTATTCATCAGCAATACAACTTCAGAGCAGGTAAAACTCAGGTTGACTGGAAATGGGCCTCAACTTCGAACTTTACCCAGTCAAAACTGGGGTCTCAGGGCTGGCCTGGATGTTCAGAACATAAATGTAACTTGGGGTTCTGAGAAGTACGCTTATGGTAGAGCATGTGGGAAAATTTTCCTTCCTTCCAAGTTGCAAGTGTGGATGTGATTTTTTGGAACTATGGGGTCTTTGGATTAATTTAGATAGGCATAGTAATGAGAGAATGATGTGTTGAGATTTGGCAACATTTTGACACCCTGTTCACCTCTGCCTTCAGCCTGCCTCTGACCTTCCTTGTTGAGGACATAATAGGGTTGCCTATTAGTTTTATTAAGGTATCATCCTGAAATGAAAGAGACCTTCATTTCATATGCCTTATGCACTTTTCGATGCAAGGCTCTTCTTTATCTGGCCTAATAAGCATTCCCTTTTGTTTGTTAGCAGTTCATAATATTTGTTCCCTGGGGCTATCCTAACTAATAACCATTAAATGGAGGCCTTAAAAAATATCAGTTCTTAGTTTGCAGTCCTGAAGGCAAAACATCTGGAAGCAAGATATTGGTAAAGTTGATTCTTCCTGAGGTAGGCATCTCCACTCTGTCCATGGCCTAAATTAATGTGTACATGTTACACATTAATTGATGTTACATCAATCTAACATCTAATTTCACCACGTGGAATCTCCCTGGATCTCCATATTTCAAATGGTTTTCTCACAAAAACTAGAGTGTTTAATTTAAATATTAGTCTAATCTATTTTAACTCATTTTATCTGTACCCATAATGACTCTAATTTCAAGCAAGGTCAGATTTGAAGCCATCATCTGTTAGGAGTTCAGTATAGCTTTTAGGCAACATAGATTAACTCGTGATATTTAACATATTTAATATATGAACTACACTCATTATTTTATGTTTTTAACTATTTCCACATCTGGGATATATAGCTTAGATTTACTCTCTGTAATTTCCCTAGGTAAACCTAATCATTCATCTAATCTCTTCAGAAAAAAACCCACAAAATTAATGTTTTAAAATTTTGAGTACTTCAAATTACTTTAATTCCATTTGACACAAAATAATGCCTTTATAAAAATATTCCTTTTGAGACTTTTAAAAAATATAAAGTTATGGAATTGTGATGTATTTTAAACACATTCTATGAATATGTTGTATAGATAGGTATAATGTATCTGTAATAATTAAATTCAATATACAAATTGTTTTCAAAATAATTTGTAGATCATTTATGACTAAATAGGTTTTACAACTTATGTATTTGTTTTGTTTATGTTTCAAGAATCTGATAACTATAAATTTTACATCATAGAGTAAAACGAATCAAATAATGATCAGTAGTAAGCAGAATTCATAATGGATATTCTTTAATGATCCTAATGTTATAGTGGATTCTACTTTGGTATTTTGCCCTATTGTATCTTGATACATATTGTATCTGAAGGCCTCTGTTGTCCTTATAGACACATTAGAACTTTCTTACTTAAATGTTCCCTCAAGGACATTCCCATCTTGAGATGCAAAATGAAAAAGCTTTTAGAAGTAAAGGTAGGTCTCCCAATAAACAAACAAGCTAAGCCACAGTCCGGAACAGAACAATACTGTATGAACAAGAAACCAGTGCAGCAAACATGAATACCAGTACTTATTACATTTATTCCTTTACGTTTCAAAAGGCTCTCTTTCCTTCTTTCCTGCAGTGTATCACAACTCCCTAAGACAACGGAAAACCAAGTTTGCTCAAAATTGTGGAAAGTGGTTCACTGACTACTAAATCAATGAGACACTTCTTCCACTATAAAACTTGGGAATCGGTTTTTCTCTTCAGTTTGTATGTCTATAAGATTACATTAGAATTATCAATTTCAATCAAGAACATAGACATCTTTACAAATGTGGTTTCCACTACACCTTATCCTAGGATGAAAAAGTAATTCCCCAGATTAATGAGAGATTGGTTATGTACTAAATGATGTGATAGTCTAAATTGCAAGCATATGGACATTTTATTAGTAATCAAAATTAGTTAATATGAAAAGCCAGGCAAAATGGCCCACCTCTGTAAGCTCAGCGCTCAAGAGGCTAAAGCAGGAGGATTGCAAGTTTGAAGCCAAGCTGAGCTACAAACCAGATTTTGTCTCAAATATCAATTTCAGACAGGATTCGGACAACAAGCGTCCTCCAGTGGACGTGAATCACTTTGGATAGGTGGCATACTCCGCTATCAGTAATAAAAATGAAGGTAAACCACCAAAAACATCTGACTGCTATTCTTTTCCGTTGAATTCAATTTATTCTAAAAATAGCCGATGAGAGCTTTCCTTAATGTTTGAGGCTTTTCAGTAGGGAATAGAGATCAAAAGCAATGTAATTGACCAGGTAAAACTTACGTTACATAAGATTATCTTCAGAATGTCCTGGAGTGTTTATTAAGTTTCAACCTGGGGCCAGGAATAAATCCCATCAGACAGAAGTACTTGTCAGAGTCTCCTGATTTCCTGAGTTTGGTCTCCATTCCTGGGATTTATGTAAAAATATTGGATATGTTGGCAGACATCTTAATGCCATTGTTCTTAGAAGGAGAAAAAAAATGGCAAAATCATCCCAAAGGTGACAGGCTAAGCAGTCTAAGGAGCTCTATAAAGCCAATATCAAGAATGGCCCTATTTCAACCAAAGTAAAAAGAGAGATCCAACGTCCAAATATTGTCTTATATTCACACCTTCACACTTACATACATGTATCACACACAGAGAGACAACATATATATACATGTATATTTATATACATATATAAATACAAATTTCCAAGTCATAAATATAAATGGACTAGAGTCAGCACTCTTGTTTACCCTTGACTGAGGAAAGAATAAATCCCCATCAGTTAAACATAGTCACTCACGTGTGGTTAAAGACAAGGGTCTTTTGCAAACATTAGTAAATAAATCAATTTCTTAACCAAAATTTATGATCATGTATTTGCTCTGTTTCTTTCAGTGAGCAACTTTATGGTGCAATATCTTAATATGGATCTAATATTAATAGTTTCATATTAACTAATAAATTGACATTACATAAAGATGAGGTTCTAGAAATATTGCTCATGATATAAAATAAATTTCCTATTTAGGCTAATATATTTGTTAATCAATATTTTACAAACCCCTTGACATCAAATTACTGAATCCTGGGAAAAGTATTCTGACACAGTTCTGTGGTAGTCAAACACTTTAATTTGTCAGGGAGGGTAACTGTCTTATATTACTGACCATTACCACCACTAAGAAGTAAATTGAGGGGTGGAGAATTAGCTTAGTGGCTAAAAGCAAAGGTTCGTCTTGCTGAGAACACAGGTTTAGTTTTGAACACAAACATGGCAATTCATAACCATCCCTAGCTCCAGTCTAGCGAATCTTGACATTCGCTTCTAACTTCCAAGGGCGCCAAGCCTTCACATAGTACACACAGAAATGTTCAGGCAAAATATTCTCATCCATAAAATAAAAATAAATATTTTTAAATATTTTCAAAGAAGGAAACATGTTATTAACTTTTCATACACAGGGTGTAGTCATTGCTTTAACTTCTTCCAATATATAAAATGTTTAATTTTAAGACAGCCAAAATACTTCCATGGGTAATAATACCAGGGCTATGAGATCACCGTGTGTGCTTACAGATTCAGAATGAGATCTTGTTTATCATGCTTTATACTTTATTAGCAATTGAATTAATGGCTCATGGTTATTATATATATTCACACACATGTGCACACACACACACACACACGTGTGTGTGTCTACTGAATGGGGATTTTTCTTCATTTGGACAATACTGTTGCAATAAATAAATACTACAATTACTAGATGGAGATAAACACCAAAAAAAAAAAAAACCCAACCAACCAAACAAACAAATAAAACAACAACAACAAAAAAACCTTGTTCTTTCCTCTAGGCTCATTTTATTCTCTTAAACAGTAGCTTCCAGAGAAAGCTGCTTGGTGTAGCTTCATCACCAGAATATAAACAGTTATTCAAAATGCGTCATTTGGCGCTAAACTCTGAATCAGAAATCTGACCATGAAGCCTAACAAGGTAAGTTTTTCAGGTGGTTCCGAAGCAGCCAAATGTTTAATCCCTGTGGCTATGAGAAGCCACATAATTTTGCATTTTACATGAATGTCATGTCCTCAAGTTTAACTTGCAAAACACATTTAGAGAATAAAAGAAGTATACATTATGTTTGAGATGAAACAAAGAAACCATAAAATACTTCGTTTAGTGTCTGCACTAGGTGGATTCAGTTTGCTGACTTCTAGATTAACTGTTGAGAAACTATTTAGAAGGGACAGAGGGTCACTGCCAGTTAGACTAGCACCATTTATTGAAGAAGTTTTCTTTTTCCATTGTATGTTTTTGGCTTCCTTGTCAAAGGTCAAGTGTTCATAAGTTTGTGGATTTATTTCTGGATATTCAATTCTATTCAACCGATTGACCTGTCTGTCTCTGTACTAATACCATGCAGTTTTTTTCACTATTGCTCTCTAGTACAGCTTGAGGTTTGTGATGATGATTTCCCCAGAAGTTCTACTCCACCCACCCTCCAAAAAGGCCTAGGGCCAGATGGTTTTAGTGCAGAATTCTACCAGACCTTCAATGAAGAGCTAATACCAACGCTCCTTAAACTATTCCATATAATAGAAACAGAAGGAGCACTACTTAATTAGTTTTATGAAGCCATAGGTACTCTGGTACCTAAACCACACAAAGACCAACAGAGAAAGAGACTTCAGGAATTCAATGTCCAATCCTAAACATAATAAAAGCAATATACTGCAAACCAACAGCCAATATCAAATTAACTGGATATATACTTGAAGCAATACCACTAAAATCAGGGACAAGACAAGGCTGCCCACTCTCTCTGTATCTATTCAGTACAGTATTCAAAATTCTAGCTAGAGAATAAGACAACAGAAGGAGATCAAGGGGACACAAATGGGAAAAGAAGAAGACAAGTTATCACTATTTGCAGTTGATATGATAGTATATATAAGAGATACCAAAAATTCTACCAGAGAATGTCTATAGCTGATAAACAACTTCACCAAAGAGGCTGGCTATAAAATTAACTCAAACAAACCAACAGCCTTCCTTTATACAAATGAAAAATGGGCTGAGAAAGAAAATAGGGAAACAACACCCTTTATAATAGTCACAAATAATATAAAATATTTCGATGTGACTCTCAGCACACGGGTGCAAGAGCTAAATGACAAGAACTGCAAGTCCCTCAAGAACGAAACTGAAGAGGACCTCAGAAGATGGATTGATCTCCCATGCTCATGGAATTGTAGGATTAACACAGTAAAAATGGCCACCCTACCAAAAGCAATCTACAGATTCAACACAATCCCGATCAAAATTGCAACATAAGTCTTCACAAACATGGAAAAAGCAATTTTCAGTTTCACATGGAAAAACAACAACAAAAAAAACCAAGGATAATGAAGCAGTAACAATTTTTAAATCACAGAAACAAAGTTAATTAGGACTTGAGAGAGGGAACACAGCAATGAAGAATAGATAATTTCTCCCATAGATTAATTACAAAATCTAGGTTTCTATCAGTAATGTGCTATGTATAATGTTAATCATCTTTTCAATTGTGATAGAGTTGAATCAAACTTTATAGTGATGAAATTATGCCAAAACTCAAATTAGCAGTCTCAGAAATTTGTATTTCTACACAACCTACACCCACATTGGAATGCCAAAGTCAGACATTTATGGGAACTGAAATAAAAGGCCTCACAAAACATGTACAAATGAGATTTGAGTGTGGCTAAATGCTAAATGTGAACAGTACTAACAATTTCATGAAAGAACTTTTCAATATCATAGAAATTGCATGCCATCTTTTCATGTAAATATCTATTAAGTAGATTTGGTGGTGGCTGTTAAAAGCTCAAGGGCCTGGCACACTTAACAGGAAGAAGGTATCCTGCCTGCTAATTGCTTCTCTCCAATTGCTTTTTTCCCATATATTTCCACTCATGGGAGATTATGTTCTGAAAATAAAAAAGCAAAAACAAAATAGCAGACAAAAAAAGCCTTTTCCGAGGAATAAATGGTCTAGAAGCATGTGAAATATTGTCCTAAAATCCCTCAGAAAACCAGAAATCCCTATAATTCTGAACAAAAGACAGTGAGTGATTTTGTATAATGTTCATTTCCCAAAGATTATTCACTAAGCATTTGCTAAGTTCTGAAATGTAATTGTTTATGGATTCTTGACTTCAAAAAAGCCTCTTATAGACATGGAAACAAGAGAAGGATGTATCAAAACACGGGGCAGTAAAGAAAGACAACTTCACACTCACACACACACACTCTGTGTGTGGCATCACAGATTGTGCGGGTCAAAGTGCCAGGGGCAATCGAGGACATTGTACAGTTTGCTGGGAGTGCTCTCTAATATGATGCCTTCAGGATGGATTCCGGGAGCACCTCTGGGAAAAGAAAGGAGACATTCCAGCAATGAACAGATTTGAGGAGAGATAAAGAGGCAGTCACACACAGAGGCCTGGTCAGCTTGAAGCACAGGTTTTCCTCTCAGAGTGTTTAAGGACATTATACCGCCTGTCACATCACAACCATGATAAATACTTCAAGCTGTATTGGAAACTTGGGCAATTATTTTTAGCCTAATTCTGTTGAAACTTATAACTTAATTATCAGGATTTTGAGACATTCTGAAGATGTCTCATGGAACAATATTATTTCCAAATAGTTCAAAAGAGTTCTTTAAACTCAAAGTAAAAAAAAAAAAAAAAGGAATGTTTTAATTTCTTTAAATTAAAAATAAAATAATATATTTTATATAACTTTTGAATGCATTGGTAGCATGGTGACTTCCAATTATGCACAGGGGGATTCAATCCATAGATATCTACTCTATAAGTGTCAACACAATGCAGTGTCCATCTGGCATATTTCCTGAAATGGGAGTGCTTTTAGATATCCAGCTCTCCCAAATTTAATAATCTTCTCTCTTCTATGTCTTTTTTGTATTTTTCACTTAAATATACTCAATGTAATCTAGAATACATATTTATTAAGTTAATGAATGTTTACTGATTGCCAAGAATGATATCTTGTATTTTATATTCAATAAGATATTAAATTTTAAACATCTTCACAAGGAGAGGCACGTTCAGAAAAAGGCGAGACAGAAATTCACAAAAAAGCATAAGAAAGCATGACTTATGATCAGCATCATGAGCAGACACATAGAGCTGAACAGCAGTCAAGAAACTCACACCACCAGGGTTAAAAAGATTCCTACTGGACCTGCACTGATCGCATTTGTTCTTTGACCAAGAACACATCATTAGCCTCCTCTTTTCCAGTTCCGACCTGGAAGTTACAGATGCTTTCCTTCCTCCTTGGGTGTTATGGATGGTAAATGTCCTAAAGTAGACGGCACTTAAATCCAAAGCAGCACAGTGAAAACACCAAAATAGCATTGGATAGCATTATAATTCCTGTAACATCTTTATTAAACATAAGCAGTACCTTAGCAACAAGAAGCACCAATTCCAAGCATGTTACCTTATTAACCTTTCCCAGACACTGTTGGAGAGAAACGCTGATACAAAAATGTATTATTATCACAATCTTGTATATTTTGTTCCTTTCTTTCTTTCTTCCTTCTTTTCTTTCTTTCTTTCTTTCTTTCTTTCTTTCTTTCTTTCTTTCTTTCTTTCTTTCTTTCCTTCTTTCTTCCTTTCTTCTTTCTTTCTTTCTTTCTTTCTTTGTTTCTTTGTTTCTTTCTTTGTTTCTTTCTTTCTTTCTTCCTTCCTTCCTTCCTTCTTTCCTTCCTTTCTTTCTTCCTTCCTTTCTTTCTTTCTTTCCTTCTTTTTTCCAAGACAGGGTTTCTCTGTGTAGCCCTGGCTGTCCTGGACCTCACTCTATAGACCAGGCTGGCTTTGAACTTAGAAATCTGCCTCCCACGGGCTGGGATTAAAGGCGTGTGCCACCACTGCCCAGCTTGTATATTATGTCTTAAAGACAGTTAAAAACTTGAAAATGAATGCGTTTAAAGAATGCTTTATGGATAAGCATACGGTTTTTGGTTTTTTCGCTTTTTCTATAGTGGAGTATTTTTTCTTTCATTTTTTTTAATCAAAATGCATCATGTATTTGCATAAAATTATCAAAAATAAGTTAAAGAAAAAATAAAATAAACACTTTATAATCACAAATGTTCATAGTCTGAATCAAAAAGAAATATTTCTGTTCACATTTAATCAGACTACACTGAGGAAGAGTGAATGGCCCCATGATGACTTCACCAAAAACTCCCCCAGAGAAATAACATGAGCAATTAACAGAGGGAAAGTCAGTCCATTGTTTCTAACTTACTAGCTGCCTGCTTCTTCCACAGCTGGTTTAGAACTCTCCCTTTGCTGCTTTTGATCATCTTAGGATTTACTGGAAGGAAGGCAGACTAGTTTATTGTGCTTGTTTACAGTTTCCACTCTCCTTGTGTTTGGGTGGTTAATTAAAGAGGTTGTAGAACTTGAAAGACAGTCTAATAAAATGCACAGCAGGTGTGATACCAGGAGGTTCCTAGTTATCAATATCTGCAAATGAATCCATTTCTCACTAAGTTCATGAATCCATCTAAGCAGTAGAGGACTTGGGCTGCATAATTGTCTTTTTGGTGCCTAAGTCTCATTCCTTGAAGCCTGTGGGAAATGCTAATGAAGTTTAACAGGACTACTTGATTCTTAGGTGCATAGCATTTGCTCAGGGCAGTCAAGATTGTGGAACAGCAATTCGAGCTAAGATCGTGGAGCATGAAACCAAGTTCCATTTTTCAGCCACGGATTCTTTGCCAGTGGTGTGGGTAATTTAAAAACTTAAAGCAGGAGTATTTTTCTTTTGTGAAGAATAATCAAAGAAACAAGCTCCCTTAAACACTTGTACACACACAATACCAGTCTAGTAAAGATTATTTTACTGCAAGTCACTTTCCATCATCTCTCTTTCTACTTTTCCTTAAGTGCACAGTGAAAATAAAGTATAGAGTACAGGATGGTTTTAAAAGATGGAGGAATGATAATGTGATTGATATGATTTTCACATGAAAATACAAAATGATAAATATGAATTAGGTTAATTCTAATAAAATAATATCTCTGCTTTCAGTTCTGGAAGAAAACTGCATTAGGAATTCTATACATCACATGGGCAAAAGAAGTTAAAAAGACAATCAAGAACAAAAGAGGAAAGAACATTTGTGATGGAAAAGTAAAGAGGGTGGGGTGGTGCTTCATGGTCATTTCCTTACAGTTAGCATGTGATTCATCTTGAGTTACACTGGGGAAGGTGAGTTGGATCGATTTCAAGACAGTGTACTTTAATGAGTGTATGTATATATATATATATGTGTGTGTGTGTGTGTGTGTGTGTGTGTGTGTGTATGTGTGTGTGTGTGTGTGTGTATGTATGTATGTATGTATGTATGTATGTATATATTCTTAGAAGGGCTTTAGAAAAAGATATCCTTGGGTTGAACACAAGCTTATATCCCAGGTTTTATCATGCCTTCTTTCATTTATCTTTCTTGGTGAACTAATGCCCCTCAGAGACAGATACCACTACCATATCTTATTCATATTTTCCCTTACAGATCACAAAAAATAACTTAGTCCTTAAAAGGGGGCCAATTAAAGCACATTGAGTCAAACTGAGCTACAAGTTCACATCCATGTACACTCCCATGTTTTAGAATACGTCAGAAGAGCAAAGTGGAGAATTATATTTTAGTAGATCCTAGAGCCCTTGATGAAGCCACTTTTTCAGCTAAAGTTTAATTTGTTATTTGTATGTTTTCAAATGTACCTATCTGACAAGCCAATGGAAGTAACTAAATCCAGATCCAGTTCTCTATTTGAGGTGAAAGGGCATGTCTTGTAACTCTTTGCAGAGCCAAATAATCCCATCACTTAATAAGTGGCTTATATTAGAGTTAACATTGAAACGTGTCTGTTTCTGACGCTCCCTTACCTTGAGCGTCAATTCCAAGACGAAATGCTAAGTACATCTGCTATCGTTGAAGAGCTTGGGTTTTGGTTGCATTTAAACACGTCACATATGCGTTTTAGTCACAAATAAATCTTTCCTGCTGGATTAAGTTAGTGTTCCATTTTACTATGAAAATAAGATAGCCAGTGAACCTGATTAAGGCCTTTATCCATGAGTTTCTAATTCATTTGCTGGTAGAAACGTTGCCGGACCCACAATCTCTTCATTAAACCAACAGGATTCATTCTGAGTACCTCTAATGAATGTCAAGACCCAGAATCCTGAACACTATAGGCATAGCAGAGAGAAAATTCTAAAGGGGAATCTTTATAGGGGAAACTGAAAAAAAAAATGTTCACCTTTTAAGAATATAATTTTCTCCCTATTAGCTGCTGTCAGACATTTAAATGTTAATGAAGTGAGGTTAATTTTGGAAAACTTTTACAGTGCCAGATCAATGGACTGCAAAAAAAATAATATTACTTTTATGTTAAATTCCTACATAGAAAATAGACCGAATGCCAAATTATATGTGCTATTTTGCTAAATTCCAAAGCAAAGTAAGCATGGACTCTGATCTTTAATGTTAGAAAATGAATAGTAAATTTATCAGTAATACAGGTGTGTACATCTGTGTGTGTGTGTGTTTTAGTTATAATTAGCTCTAACAACCCTCAAAAAGTTATAGCTTGATTATCCTTCTCAGGCAAGATGAATGCTAAGGACATTAGACTTTCTGATAGGTCAACATGTCTGCATATTGAAAGATATTTTTCCTTCCTTTAGGAGGTGATAATAATAACTGTGGCTAACCTAACAGACACAATTAAATGGCACTGCAAAGGAAGGCTTAGTCTATTGCTTAGGTTCCTGCTCAGAATTCAATAATTGTGTCTGTGCTGCCTGCACGTGTGTGCAAACGAATATGTCACACACACATGCATATGTCCATATGCTCCTGGAATCCCCTGTCTTTAACTATGCAGTTCTCGTATTACAGGTGTCCACCAGGCCTTTTGCTTGCACTGGATTCACATGGATTCATTCTTGTTTTAGAACTCTCATTTGAATTCTTTCATAACAGGTATATGCTGACCCATCTCAGCAGGCACCAAACAATACCTTTTTTAAAAATAAAACTGTATTTTATCAAACTTGAGAAAGTTTTTACCTAAAGATGATATTTCTCGTGTGTTAGCAGGTAGACTCTTCTGTCAGATCTGCTAGCATCTCATTAAACATGTAGATTATTCCAGAATCCTACAAAAATTTCAAAGCTAAGTATCTTTAATGTCTTTGTTGCTTAAATTATACTATACCCCAAATATTAAGATTTTGGTTCAAGTCCTATCAACCTGCCTTAAAATTCCATGAAATGGAGCACTTACTACAGAAGGGGAAACCTGAATACAACCTTAAATTGACTTTCAAGTTGTAAATAAGTTCTTGACTAAATTTCTCTGTGAAACAGGGTTTCTTCAGATGATATGAAGCGTTTGGCCAGGGAAACATTTAAAAAAATCTAAGACTGTGCTCTTTACAAATCTGGGTTTGGGGATTACTATATAACCCCCAAGTCTAATTACCTCAGTTTACTGATATGTCAAAGTGATTTTAGCAGGACATTCTCAGTGGATACTCTGAAAGTGAAAACTCAGGGCATGCAGAACACACAATTCAGAGTACCTGGCATGCAACTAGTGCTGCATATATATTAGCTGCTACTATTACTTTTTTAAATGAACACAATGATTTGTATCAATGAAGTGTCTCCTCATTTTGGATCAAAAGTAGAAATAAATAGAAAGGCTTTATAGTAGAGTGAAGAGGTGACTCTGTATTTAAGAGTACTGACTGCAGAGGCCCTGGGTTCAGTTGCCATCTTCCCTACCAGCTGGCCAACAACCTCCTGTAAAGATAGCTCCTTGTCTCTTCCAGCATCTGCGGGCACTGCATACATGTTGTGCATGTACAGAGAAGTGGGCACACATACATACATACAAACAGATATACCCTTTATTTATTCAATATACTTGAAACTCTGACACACAGATAACTGCAAAAATATTTTAGCTGGGAAGGGGTGGTGCAGGCCTTTAATCCCAGCACTTGGGAGGCAGAGGCAGGAGGATTTCTGAGTTCGAGGCCAGCCTGGTCTACAGAGTGAGTTCCAGGATAGCCAGGGATACACAGAAAAACCCTATCTCAAAAAACTAATATATATATATGTATATACACATATATATATTTAAATACACACACACATATATATATGTGTGTACACATATATATATATGACTTTTTAATGATAAGGCCTTGACACTAATTATAAGATTAACAGTGTCAGAATGAAAACATGACAGATTATATTAGTCTAAGGAGACCCAGTTAAGCACTCGTCTCTATATTGTGTCTGTGTTGTATATAGGATTGGTGATCTTCCCAAAAGCATAAGACAAGAATGAGTCTTCTTAATCAGTGGTCTGCTGCTGCTGGCTTCAATAAGTGGTGGATACATAACTCATGAAACTGGGACATCCGTGTAACCCTCAATCCAGAAATAGCAAATGCAGCATGAGTTGATTCAGTATTGTTTTAAATACAAATGAAGCACAGATAAAATGAACTAATTGGTTAAAAAACAATGGTACGGAGAACTCACATGAATAGAAGCTACTAAAGAACATTGGTTTTGGTTCTGAAAATTTGTAGTCCATGGCAAAACAGAACAATTTGTTCTGTGCTTCGGTATGATGACATTATTATTTGTGGCCCTCTATTTTTCTAATTCCCCTGATTCTCCTATCTGAACATATGGTACACAGAATCTGCTTCAAATTCTATTTATTGCATATGTTATTAATTATCATATAATACTACCTCCTGTCACAATCAATCCAAATTGGAGTTATGATTAGACTTGGAATTAAATTATTACACTTCTATATTTTTTTACCATCTGTGTTTTTATAGTTTAGTAAGTAAATAATTTATAGGTTAATCCTTGAAAGTATGCAATTTTAGAAATTTCAACTGATATGCAAACTTGATGAAAAAAGATATTCTGATAAAAACTGTATAACATTTTTATCTCATGCCTTAAACACAATTCTCAATGTCCTATGGACAGTTCCATTGCTCACTACCCACTTTATTCTGAGATGAATTAATTGAGATAATAAAATGTGATGAAAATGCTGAATGTGAAAATCTTATTTAATTTTACACAAAAGAATAGTGAGCACAATTTTCTTACAGTAAATGAGGATTGTGAGTGTTCACAAAGTGAAACCTCAGGGGAGATGGGAAGAATTTTAAAAATCCTTGCTTTCCATGTCATAAGTTCTTCCAAACTAATGAAATAATGTGTTTCCTGCAGAGGAAAACTTTCCATTGTAACACTGAAAAACCAAAGTGCATTCTGTGTTTTTACATTTTAAAAACTAGTTATTGAATGAATTAATATAATCTATTTTCATGGCATGTGTCGTGGTTAATCCAGGTCATTGTCCTCCTTCAGGATTTTTCTTTTTTGACTTCACTGTTTATCTAAAGTGCCAGAATCAGTTAAGTTTATAATTGAGTAAACGGGGCTTTCCAAATCCTGAAGCACAAACAGAAAGTCACCATTGCTCAATCGGTCTGATTTGATGGTGTCACCAAGGGTAATTTTAACAGTTGCTGAAGACGGATAAGTGATGAACTGAGGGAGGAAATGACAAAACAGAGCAGGCAAGCAGCCATGGCAGACACAAAACCACATTATCATCTGCAGAACCTTTGAGTCTAATGCTCGAAAAGGGAAGTATATTAAAAGGTAGACCTGTCTTTCAATGCAATAAGAATTTAGAGTTTGTAATCTGAAACTAAACGAGGTTAATAATATCTGAAACTGCTCAAACAAGTCCATAATGCATTCTCCATTCATGATAGAACATCTGGGAAGTTCTGTGCAGACACGACCTGCAGTTCTAACACAAGACGGCACCATTTGGGGGGTTCCATTTCTTTCTAGAAGACAATGTATTTAACTGGTCCCAGTTACATTCAGTTTTGCTTTGTTCTTCTATATTACACTGTTCCATCTGAATTTTATTGTCTTTTTAAATTATTATTGAACACATTAGTAATGTGATGGGTTGTTTTTTGCCCATGGGATAGTCTTCAAGTTGGGCTGGTTATTGGTTGGCCATTCCTCCAATCTCTGCTCCATTCCCCATTACTGCATTGTAGACAGGATAAATTTTGGGTCAGAAGTTTTGTGTGTGAGTTGCTGTCCCCATGACTACACTGGGGTTCCTATCTGGCAACAAGAAATGAACACTTCAGGTTCTGTATGCTCAATGCTGCGAGTCACATTTAAAGTCAACCTTGTTGATTCTTGGGCGTCACTTTTACAGAAGATCTCTGTCACATCCTGGAAATGCCCCCCCAATTTCCCACCCCCAGAATTGCAGATTTCTGTTCGTTCTTATGGCCATCTTGCCTGTCCCTTCCCACATCGAGTCTCTAAAATAACAATCAATTTGTTAAAATGTGTTAAAGGTATGCTGAGTTCGTATAAGTGAGGCATAGTATAAAAGCATATAAAATGTACTTCGTACCCAATATTAGATGTTATCTTTACCAAAATGATAAGGTCTGTTATCTTATGAGTTAGTAATAGCCACTTGAATTAAAAATAGATGAGAATATAGTCTTAATTCATTGTTAGTAAACCCAAAATATTGCATTACCTCAAATAAGCAAGGATTATATCAGAACTTAACCTTACTTTATTTTTCATCTCATAATAAATAATAATTGGAAAAATCTAATCTTTAGGTATGAGGTATGTTGATAAAGAGAAGTAGGTCAAACTCTATGAGTATAAAGGATATATATATATATATATATATATACACACATATATATGTATATACATATATATGTGTGTGTGTCCTGATTGACTTTCAATTATTTATCTTGTATTTCTATTTTTCCTCATAGCTAGTATAATTTGTTAAACCTTGTACCAAACTTTGACAAGTCATTAAAACTTCACTTTTCCAACAGCTCCTTCTGAGAAAAATAAATATATCGTTAAACACATTCTAGCATAATCAATACAATAAAATAGTAAATTATGTTTCCTTTGGTGGTTTGCATTTATTGAGGTCAATTTCAATATTAATCTTTGTGGAAGGCTCAGCTCTGCCTCCCGGTGAGGATTCAGAGACAGAGAATTCTTGGAACACCACATCCCTCCAGGCTTTATTTCATCATATGCAACCACACAGAGAAATCTCACACCTGATACAATGAAAGCTAATGTTTACAAGCATAATGCTAACTCAGCAGTGATTGTTACATGTCTGTCCTCTCAGAGGAACAAGAAGACTTCTGCTCTGCTGTCTCAAGTCAATGTGTTGGCAAGGACAACCTTTCTCATGTCTATTTCTGCACAAAGGCATCTTTTAATTACATATTCTCTTTCAGATTCTTTCTCCTTCATCTGTCTTCCTGGTTTTTGTCGGTTTGGATATAGGGTGATGAGTTTCTGAACGGGATGCAGGACGTATCCGATTGTGCTGAATGGTGGCTAATATTCTTATATAAAGTTTAAAACATATGCTGAGTAAGAGAACTGAGGTACTTCCAAAGGTACCCTTGCTCCACTTAATGGTATACTTTCATACACATATGCCACATTGCCAACCGTCTCCTCTCACCTCTTTCACACTAACCTCTTTCAAGGTCTGCATGTACATGCTGAGAAACTGCTCAACTATCTGTCCCTTATATTGTATTTTCATAACTGCAATGACTGGAGATTCATCTCTATTAATAGACTTCATATTTTATGATAATTTATTAGATTGTTTGTTGTAAAAAGAAGTTAATATAATTCCAGGAGGTGAGAATTGATAGTAAACCTGGAAATAAATATAAAGGAAATAAAACACTAATGTTAATGCTTTGACTGCTAAATTTTAAATTCATGTCTATATGTAACTCTGTAATGGATAGAAGGTCTGTGTCCTTTACTTACTGATGTGGTATAGGGACTCTGGACGGACATTCAGTGCTTATTCAGCAAAAACTCATTCACTGAGTAGATGATAAATGTTCCCTTCTTAAAGATAAATTGAAATTATTCTTAAATTTTGAGCCTATCAAGGCCATAAGCTTAATTTCCCATTTTTAAAAATATTTGTGTCAACTCCACAAATAAAGGGAGTTTACATCCCAGACATAAGCCAATGTCTATATATCCATTCTCTGTAATATATTGACTTCTTATAATGAGAAGGAACTTGCTCCACTTAATGGTATAGTTTCTGTGTTGATAAAGACTCTTCTACAGTATCTTTGACTTATAATAGCCACTTGCAACAGATTTCCACAGTACTAATTCTAGTTTACAAAAGTTCCTCAACTATTTTAATAACGTTAAAAGCCACTACACTACAACAGTAGTAAAAATATATTTTCAAACACAAATATCTGTTATCACATCCAATTTATAAAAATTTTCCTTTGAATGTACAACTTAGTTTTCCTCATTTATCAAGCATTGACTTTCAGGTTTCATATATGCAAATTTCAATAATATATGCTGATTTATAACTATTTAATCTCTCTCTGTGTCTCTCTCTGTCTCTCTGTCTCTGTCTCTGTCTCTCTCTCTTTCTCTTTCTAAAATAGGGAAACTAGAATGGGGGAGGACTCACATGAGTAGGTACTGTTAGGAGAGGAAGGATTGATGTATGGTTGTAATTTGAACAAATAAATAATTTTAATTGCCTTATCTGACATCAGTGGGAGAGGAGACCCTTGGTTCTGTGGAGGCTTGGAGGCTCAATGCACTATCATAGGGGGATGCTAGAACAGTGAGACAGAAGTGAGGGAGTTGGTGGAGGAGCACCCTCATAGAGGCAAATGGAAGGAGGGAGAATGGGATGTGATGGGGGATATGTAGAGGGATAACTGGGAAGGGTGATATCATTTGAAATGTAAGTGAATATATAGTTAATAAAAATACTGAAAAATGGCTCTCCATGTCATCTAATATTTTTGCAAGTAAAATTTTCTAAATTGATTTGGAAATGATGCTTTTCCTAAGAAACTCAAACCTTTATTTTCTTATTTCCTTTCTATGAAAGTGGATAACATATAAGTTGTATTGCATAAAGTAGTAGATAAAGTATGTTTTAGGCATGAAAAAGAGGGCAGAGAAACCCACAATGTTGAACACATGAGCTAGTAAGATAGCAAAAATAACATTTTTTTCTCAATAGCTTAAGAAACATTAAATCGATAGCCTTGATTTAGGTCTAAAGTGGGTTGGAGGTCTAATAGAGGTGTTTTGAAAGTAATGCTATTCTGTACTCACAGAAATTTAATTCTGGGACACAACTACAAGAAACATCTTAAGGATAAAACTATTCTCATGCAAATTGATTTCCTGACATACTACATTATGTTTTCACAAATAAATCTACTTTTATAGTTGCACAAAACAAAGAATTTAGCATATTAGAATATTGAAAATGTTTTACAAATACAATGAAAAACAATGCTTAAGAGAGATATATCTTTAGTGTGTATGGGTATTACTTATATTGTGTGCAATCATTTTTTATTCTTTTATTGTCATATGCAACTGCTGCATATTCTTTCAAATCCATATGTCCACAGAAATTATTCTGTAAACTGCATCCCATCCTATTGTACCAGGTCGTAGGGCCTGATTGTCACAAACTTGGACTTTATAATATCTATGAGATTTTTCTCCTTAGGATAATTTCTTTTCCCATCTATTTTTGTACAGCTGTCAGGTAGATATTCTTTGACAGTAAGCTGTTATCTTCTTGTGTTCTCTCTTGCTCTGCTAAAACTCATCTACACATCTACACAAGCAAACAAAGTTATTCCAATTCCCTTACTAGACTTTTCAGTCTTTACATGAATTTTCCAAACAAAATGATCTACAGTTTTCACAAACATTTCTTTATTAATATCAAATAAATCCACTTTAATTTACCATTTTAAAGAGAAAATATTAATTTATTTCTCTTGCGTTTTATCCGCATGTATGTTTGTGTACCATGTGCATGCTCAGTACCCACACTAGCTCGAAGAGAGCATCAGATTCCCTATGTGTGGAATTAAAAACGGCTATGAGCTACCACGTGGATGTTCAGAATTGAGTTCGGGTCCTCTGCAAGATCAGCCAGTGCTCCTAATCACTGAACCACTCCTGTAGACCCCTCCCAGCCCCTCTCTTTTCCTGTCTTAAGTTCCGAGAGAATGTGCTAGATTGCAGGGCACACCAATAGGGAAGTACCATTTCAGGAATCTGTGTCTTTACTAGACTTGAATTTCTCAAAACACTTCCTCAAATTCCATGATCTGGTGAAGCAGCCAAGGGTATTATCATTAATGTTATCCCTATGGAGCTGATTAAAATAAATCACATCTCCAACTATTTCCCAAACATGTACCCATCACTGGTTAACAGTATATTCAGAGAAGTTTTTGTCTGTTGCACTGAACTTCATTTGGTTCGATAATGGTTGGTAAGTAGGGATGCCAGCCTTTATTTTTGTTCTTATACAAATTATCTTTTTCTTTAATTGTTAGCACTTGACCTATGGTAAATGCACCTTGTCATGTTTACTTCAGATTTCTCAAATTTCTTCCAGAAACATGCTTTGAAGCTTGTAGTTCTTTTGTGATTGCTCACCATAAAAGCTTGATATTAGCCTCCACTCCCTTTCTCGGTTCCAGGGTCTTTCAAACTAGACATGCACTGAAACCCTCTGCTGAATGATTAGAAGAGATTGTGAAGCCCCACTATCAGAGATGCTGCCTTACTGGATTTGAAAGTGAAGTGTGCATATTTTAATTTCTGGTAGGTTCCAAGGCTATGCTGATGGTACTGTTCACAGAGGCATAGGTTCAGAGTCACTGTCCACTTAGTGACTTCCAGAGTTAAGTCAATGATGATAGGCAGGTCTCTCAGTCTGAGGCCCGGGTCTCACATGGAACCTCATAAAATGCTGGGAACTGACAGATATTCTCACTGGCTAGTGCTCAAGTTCTGGCATTCACTTAATATTTTTTAATATGTCACTGTCATTAGGTTATAACTAACAAGAGTTTTATAGATCAGAACTATTCTGAGTAAAACTACCATATCATAGGCCAGTGTGATCGACCTAAGTCCCTCTAATTGTCTGTGTTCAATCCTACAGAAAACATGAGGATAAAGGAAAATAGATTGGGCCTTTCTTTATTATATTGGAGTTAAATGCAACTATTTAATTAATAAAGGGTTATTACTTTAAATCAAGCTGAAAATCACTATAGATGTAACGTTGGTAGAGCATTTTCTACAAAAATTTGCTCATTACTCAGTAATAGTTGCTATTGGACAAAACGATAAAGAATTTTGGACAAATTAATTTGCTTGTGCTGAGATTCATCAACTAGCATTTCTTCAATTCTTTACTCCATGGACAAACCAGACATGACACCACCATCTTGTTAAACTGGCACTCAGGTGGCAAAAGCTCTTGCCTGTCCTGTTCATTGATTTCATAAGTTGAACAATATATATATATATATATATATATATATATATATATATATATGTATAAAGAGAGATAATAAATCAATCAGTCTTATCTACAATATATTTATCTATATTCAAAAGCAGTTTTATTTTATCACATTTTTTTCATTTGCTTTTCTTAGGTAAATTTTAGTTGCTAAGATCTCCCATCTATTGGTAAATGAGCTCGGGAGGTTATATATTTATCTAAAGCCCATATCATTAGAATTTAAAGTTAACATTACTCTCATTTTACTCTTTCTAGGAAGAATATCATTATTAACTTTCTGTTATAAACAAAACGCAGAAGGAAGAAATGCAGTTAAGGCAAAGAAAGAGGTAAAAAAAAACTGGTAGGAGAAAATACATTGTGTTCTTTTCTCATCCTCCATAACTAGAAAATATTTTCGCTTGAAACCCAAGAGGTATTATGGTTTACCTTAATAATCAGCTTGACTGTATTTAGAATCATGTGACAGATACAATTTTGGGCTTGTCCATGACGGTGTTTCTACAGAGGTTTAACAGGCTATGGAGGGAAGACTCGCCCTAAAGGAAGGCAGCACCTTCTCTCCATCTGGATCTGAACTGGATAGAGAGGGAGGAGGAAACCATCCCGGCATCAGCGGGTAAGTCCCTCTGCTCCCCGACTGCGGATGCAGCGTGTCTCATGGTCCTGCAACGTTGTATAGCATGGTGCGATCTCTGCAACCCAGGAGCCAGAAATAAACAATTCCTTCTGTATACTGCTTTTCTCAGACATGCTATCACAGCAATGAAAAAGCTAACTCACACAGGTATTGTGGACTATTTCAGAACTGCATGAATGTTGTCACTCTGCATGAGACTTATTATACCTTTACACCCAGTCTAATTGGACCCGAGTCACAAGGCATGTAGCTAAAACATGAGTCAGCGTTGGTATTGAGTTAGTGTATAGCATTGTTGTAGCTGATGTCTTAAATCACAGCTGCTTCTCAGTTGCAGCCATGAGGCAAAGCAACACTTAGGAAAACACAGAGAAGGAAAGACAAACAAATAGATAGGAGGAAGGGGAGGAAGAAGAGGGGGAGGAGGAAGAAGAGAAGGAGGGGGGATGAGGAGGAGGAGAAGGGGGAGGAGGAGGAGGGGGAGGAAAAG
>NW_022196899.1:18110980-18142109 GCF_008632895.1 Mastomys coucha
AGGGGAGGAGGGAGATGAGGAGGGGGAGAGGAGGAGGAGGAGGAAGAGGAGGAGAAGAAAGAAGAAGAAGAAGAAGAAGAAGAAGGAGGAGGAGGAGGAGGAGGAGAAGGAGGAGGAGGAGGAAGAGGAAGAAAAGGAGGAGGAGGAGGAGGAGTAGAGGAGGAGGAGGAGGGGGGAGGAGGAGGAGGAGGAGGAAGAATGAGGAAGAAAAAGATTGGTGTAAAACTTGACAAGTAAGTACTGTTAAGAGCAATTGGGCTTTTTTTCATCGCTTATTTATAAATTAGCATCTACTGTGACACATTTTTATCATCATAAATCTCAATATTACAAAGTCTTGAGAGAAGAGTCAATTTTCTTTCATTTACAATTAGATGTGCTGTGTACACTGCAGATATTGCTCATTAAGTGGGTGCTAGCACAGCATGCAGGAAGCCCTGGGATTAGTCTCTGAAATGCAGAAACCATAGGTAGGGGGCCAAGACATGTAAGTCAAGTTCTCTTCTTATGCTTTGGGTGAAGTATAAAGAGTTTAAGATAATTCTCAGCTACATAGCAACCTTGAGGCAGTCTAAGCTACATGACTTTTCAAAAATAACATGAAACAAGCAACATCCACATAATACAGAATGAATGGCTCATCTTGCCTGAATATAGATTTATGTTGTATGTATTTACAAAAGAATAGTTCATTAATATATTCAACCAGGATGCTGAAAGCATCTTATGACATCTTAGGGTCTCGGAGCCACTAGACAAGTTATGAACATAGAGATTCATATAGTTTCCTTTGTTGTTCTCACAGTACACAATTTTTCTACCTGGTTATTTAGGTATGAAAATGAAAGTACTAAGTAAATAAAAGGTGGAAATCAATTATTCATCTGAAAAGAAAGAAAGTATTCCATATTCCAGAACAGCATTTTCTTCAAGGAAAAGTTTTAGTTAAGGAGATTAGGCACAACCTTAGCACACATAATTTAGTCCAGACACTGCAATGTAAAGTCTTTGTCCTCCACTGCTCACTCTACTCAAAATAATTTACAAAGCGTGGATAAGACAGCATGTTAAGAAAAGTAACACACCCAGATGCAGGACAAGAGCCTGAAAATCAGGAGTGGCTGAGTGGAACATTGGGAAATGGTGCCTCTTACAGTAAAAGGACAAACGCTCTTCACACTTCCTTAAGCCTAACATAATAGATAAAGTATTAACTGCATCTCCAGTAACATTTGGGTGCATCAAAGGAGAACGACTACAGGGCAGTCATCATGTCAGTATCTTAACTGTGTGCCATGTCATGAAACTGGAAACAACTGGCATGGCATCTGCTCATAGGGCACTTACTGTATTTCCATGCACACAATCTAATGATGACATGTAATTCAGCAAATTAAAGTTGCTTTGCTTCTCAGACACACTCCCTGGAACCTAATAAAAGCCCAATTATTTATGTGTATATTTATCATTTTCTCCCTAAAATTCTTTTCAATTGACTAAAATGTATATATTCTGAAGACAATATTATTTTTATATTTGTGTACATTATAGAATGGTTGGCATAAGCTAACAGGCAATCTAAGCCTCATATAGTGGCATGTAAAACATGCTATTCGTTATTTCAAGAACAGATTATCATTGGCGACTGGCAACACGCTCCCCCATGGATCTCCAGGGCTTGTTCCTATCACCTAGCTGAAACTGTGTGCCCTGTAACCAACCACTCCTCCATCCTTCCTGAGCATCCATTTTCCCAGCCCATCCATATTAACCAGCCTTTATTCCACATCTGTAACTGCAACTGTTTTTAGATTGCACCCATATGTGAGGTCATGAAGCATGTTCCTGAGTTTGGCCTCTTTTACTGAATATATTTCCCTCCAAAACTTCTGATTTTCACCTTGTTTTACCCCTGGTGTTCCAATATTTTATCTGTTAAATTATTCTGACTTTCCTAACTGGCCAGGTTGAGTTCCAGAATAAAAATGATCAATGAGATGTTTTTAGTAGATCTATGGCAAGATATTTTCTCTTGACACAACTTGGAAATGATTGAATATCTAAACAAATTAAGTCACTATTTGAAGAATGGACTCTCTGAAGATTCTTGATATCCAGAAGTTCAGAGGAACCAAAACACTAAAAGCTGGACATAATAAATATGTGCTGATGTTTATATGTCCACTGATCTCAGAAAAAGCATTAAGGTGTTTCTGTCTTCTATGGAAAATCAATCTGGCACACTAACAGTGATCTACTACATTTAATTGCAGACTCAGTTCCTGGCAGATCAATTGTGTGCATTTGATGTTGGTTTCTCTAAAATAGAGAGGGACACTTGCCTCCTGACAGATCAGCAAATCCCCAGAACGCACTCACTGTGATTCCATTAGGATTATCCACCTGTAAAGATGATCAGTCCCCCAGCTCCCATAGTTGCTTTAGTAGATGACGCAAACACAGAGGCAGTGCTGCCCCTTACCTCATTCTTCTACGAGCACAAAGTACACAAGACATACAAATTGAAAGTCCACCAAAACAAATTTCAAAATGTATGTCCCTACGTGTTCATAATATAAAATACAAAATGTAAGTTCAATGCTGTGATTCAATATTTGACATCACAACTTAAGGGTAACATTCCCCAGAAGGCCAAGACAGGAAGATAAGGAGTTTGAAGCCAGTCTGAGGTTTTTTGAGATTAACTCTGTCTCAAAAGCAAAATGACAGCATTCTTTATAAATCTTAGTACAAAAATCCAAGATAACTTTAGGAAAATATGGCTCATGATTGGGCAGAATCGTTTTGAAACTTAAACATTAATTGCAAAAAGAAATATTTTGCCTTTATTTAATCGTGATATTATTGGAAGACCTCTGCCTGTTATATTTATACACATCTATTTTCTCATACTGCATAACGTATTATCATAGACTTTGCAGCCTGAGGTGAGATGTGTTCATCAACTCAGTTTCAGTGAGCCACACAACTGGGTCTTGCGTAGCTTATCTTTCCTTCAGGGTTCACAAAGCTATAATCAAGGTGCTCATTACAACGAGGTATTTGGAGCTCCAGATCAATACTCATCTGAGTTCATTCAACTAACTATTGCTATCTGGTTTCCTATGTGGTAGAGCTGAGGTCTCTAATTTCTGTTTGCTATTTCATGGGGATGAAGGTCAGCAAGTACAACCTGCACGCAAGCCAACACCAGAAGGCTGCTGGACTTAGACACAAACCATAATCCTACCAAGCATTACCATAAATGACATAATACTAAATATTGATATTCAAAGGTCCTACAGTTTAAAATCTCCAAATTATGATTCTAGAGAAACTAAAATCTCCAGCATTGACAGTTCTTTGTACTTTAAAGATATTGTGAACCATATGAAAACACAAGAGGACACTTTAGAGGTCACTTCACTCAATAAATTAATAGCATATTGAATAAACACACACTTATATATATATGTATACATATATATGTATATATATGTAAATGATAGTCAATAAAGTATAATTTAAGAACACATAAACATTCATTAAGAAATAGGTGAGAATTTATAAACTTACAAAATTCTTAAGTTCTGAGATGAGGAAGTATACGCCATTAATCTCAGAACTCAGGAGACAGAAAGAAGCAGGTAGATCGCTATAGATTTCAGGCCAGCCTGTTCTACAAAGCAAGTTCTAAGCTTGCCAAGGTTTCATGGTGAGGTCCTACCTTAGATAGCGGGAGGGAAGGAAAGAAGGACAGGGAGACAGGGGATTGATTTACGTCATTCCCCATGGCATTTCAGATGAACGTAGTGATAGAGCTGGGTGCTAACTATTAAAGTCTCTGGAGAGACTGAGCGACAGTAAAGGGGTCACTGGCTCAGGTGTAACTCCCAAAGAGCACAGATGCTGAGAAATGCTACTTTTCACAACTGTACACGTCCATAATGATACCTCTTGCCTTACTCAGAGAATTTTACAGTGTTAAGGTACATTCCTATTTTACCAATAGTCAACATTATGATAATGAACTCTCTTAGTTTCAAGTGCAAAAAAATGTACAAAATGAACAAGAACTCCTCCATTATTTTTGTATGATTGATATTTCCAACACTGGCAAAATCACATAGAATTAAAATACATAGATTAGTTGATTTTAGAAAAACAGCATGAACAAGTAAAAAAATACTGGATAACAAAAAGAAAATTTGAAACCAAAACTTGACATATTAAAGTGTATTACAAGGATAAATTGTGGGCAATTTCATATAGGTAGCCCAAATAGGTTTGCCAGCTTTCAAGATCACAACCATCTTTCAAGATCGTTTACTAATAACTGAGACTCCATTTCATGGTTGAAGTGGGGATTAAAACATGCTGGTTTCCAGAGAATGGATCCACTTGGCACTGCTCTCCCTGGGGCTACATCTCTTCTATATACTCCACTGTGATCCACATTAATGTCACCTGTAAACATGGCTTCTCAGAGGCATGAAAGCAATGCCTCCATATTTCCTAGGTTTGCTCTGCCTAGCATGGTACAGTGCTACCTTGCTTCTCAACAATATCCTGCAACTTTGGATAAAACCTCATATCCTGAGTCAGGCTAGACCTCCTTGCACCTCCCTCTGGGAAGCGGTTAAGAAGTTACCTTCCTATTGCCTAAGCACAGCCCCAAATTCATATACCCGACCAGTACCTGGCGCCTTTTCTTATAGAGCCTCCTTCCCCACTGCCTTCTACATCCCTCTCCCTTCTTCCCCCTCCCACTCTCTCTCCTCTCCTTTGTTCTCATTCTTTCTCAAGAAGACTTACATATGTTTATTTGAAGGCCTGAACGGATTCCTGTGCACCATCTATAAGAAGTACCTGTGGAAGCCAGAGAAGGAATCTAGATTCCTGGAACTGGAATTACAGAGGAATTGCATGAGAACTGTACGTGCTGGGAACCAGAAACCTCTAGAAAAGCAGCAAGTGCCATTAACCAGTGAGCCTCTGCTCCAGCCCTTTTCTTCGCTTAAGAAAACTGCTCTCCAGGCTTTCAGAGGAATCCTCACCTTCCGTTTGAGGGACTTTTACGCTACCTCCACATGACGATCTCTTTCTGTCTAATGCTTTCCTTCCCTTCTTGGGGCCCAATTACCACCTTGATTCCCTCTCATTCAAATAATTTCCTATGAGTGACATTATGTCTCAGCTCTCTTTCTAATTGGCAGCTTCCATTTTACTTCCTGTGTGTGTGTGTGTGTGTGTGTGTGTGTGTGTGTGTGTGTGTGTGTAATTGAGGCTTTTGTTCTTTGAGAGCATAATTTTGGGATCTTACACGAATTTTGATATTTTGAGATTGCAGCGTTTCAGGTTGATAGAATGTCTTTAAAGATAATGCTCAAAAGTGTCCAGTGTTAGCTTTCCTTTGGAATGACAGCAAAACCATTCTCTGATGTGGAATTCTCTCTCCATATATACAGTTACTTTTGTTTGGCCACAGGTGAGGAGAAACATTTAATTCAGGTGTGCACGGCAGGAAGTTGGCGTCTGGCTGTCTGTTTTGCCTTGCTGCCAGGACTGCGGTCCATGTGGAGGCCTTAGGACTTATTTCCACTGGATTGCTAGGTGTTGGGTCTCCTCATACTATTTTTGCCATCATCACCAGTCACGGGTAGACAAATCTAGTGATAGAAGCACGAAAACCTTGTCAGCTTGGGGGAGCTACCGAGCCATTCAGAGAGGAGGGAGAGCAGAAGCTTGTGTGTTGGTATGCTTTCTGCTTGCCTGGCTCTGTGCTATGTCGCCATCTCTGTATTAAAGGACAGATGGTAACCTCATGCTACCATCACTTCTGAAGAAAACGGGCAAATAGTTTCTTTTTAAAGGGCAACTAATTCATTAATACCAAACTGACTGTCAAGAAAATGTTTCTACAATATTCAACATGCCAAACTTTCAAAAGTGAAGTCTATTTTTAAAGCTCAAAGTATTTATTTAAAAAAAAATCCTCTGAAATCTGAATTAATTAGGCATCTGGTGGCGCTCTACCCATCCCAAGAAAATTGCTGCTCGAACTCTTTGTCTTTCTTCTTCCTCACTTCCTCTCTATGAAGGTCAGGAACTCAAGCTTACTCACAATGCAAGAGGCATTATTTGTGCTTTGAGACAAGTGAAGACAAAAGAAGAAATTAACAGGTAAAAAAGAAACAAAAGTGGTTTCTCTATAAAATGAAACAACAATCTATCAGAAAAAATTAACTAATAAAAAGAGATATATTTTAACTTAGTAAAGCAATGAATTTTTTTAGAGATATCATAAGAATGAAACAAAATTACAAGCTTTATATCTCAATAAATAATTTCAACTGGAGTAATAATGTTAATCTTAAAGACCAAGTTACATGAAAGTGAAATTAACATGTGTCATTTACTGCAATCAAACAGTAAACTCAAACTTAGTAAGACTGAGGAAAGTATACTGTTTCGCTTTCAATACTTTGACCTGAACCATTATTATTTATTCTAAAATAAACACAATTGTTCTTTCTTACAGTAAAGTACAAATAAAATACAGAGAAATGTTAAACTAATTTGGCATAATTTTTTAAATAATTACTTTTTAAAAATTGTTTTGCAAGTGAAAAAGAGGTTAAAACACTCTGCTAAAGATATTTAGGGATTTTTAATGAATACAAAGCAAGTATTTGAATTAGTAAGACACAGAACAGTTTAAAATCAGAGGTTAAAATGAGTTCGAGGGAGTGCAAACATGCACAACCACTTTGGAAATCAATTTGAAGTTCTTTCAGAGAACTAGAAATAGTTCTATCTCAAGACCCAGCTATACTACTCCTGGGCATACACTCAAAAGATCTTTCACTATTCCAAAAGACACTTACACTTGCTCACTATGTTCATTGTGGCTTTATTTGTAATAGCCCAAAACTGGAAAAAGCCTAGATGTCCCTCAACTGAAGACTAGATAAAGAAAATGTGTTAAATCTACATAGTGGAATACTACTCAGCTATGAAAAAAGACATCATAAATTTTTCAGGCAAATGGATGGAACTTGAGAATATCATCCTGAGTGAGGTTACCCAGACCCCAAAGGACATGCATTGTATGTACTCACTTATAAGTGGATATTAGCCATAAAATACAAGATACCCATTCTACACTCCACAGGCCCAAAGAAGCTAAACAAGAAGGAAGCCCCAAGTGAGGATGCTTGAACCACACTTAGAAGGGATAATAAAATAGGTTTAAGAGGTAGAGGGAAGGAAGGAACTGGGAGAGAGAAGGTTGGAGAGGGATGTGGGGAGGTTCAGGATCAGGTGTGGGGAAAGGACAGGAGAGATGGCCAGATGACTATGAGAATTAGTATAAATCAGCAATGGACAGAGGTAGGTTGAGACAGAGATCTGGAATAAGGGAGGACCCTAAGAATCAATGAGGTGACCTTAGCTGTGACTCAGGATATTGGGTTATGAAACCTAAAGAAGTCACCTCCTTTAGCCAGGCAGGACCCCAATGGAATAATATAGACACCAACCTACTCACAAATTTTTCAACCCAAAATTTATCCTGTCTAGAATAAATGCAGGGACAGGGGTAGAGTAGACACTGAGGGAATGATTAACCAATAACTGGGCCAACTTGAGACTCATCCCATGGGTAAATACTTATCCCTGACATGATGAATGATATTCTGTTATGCTTACAGACAGGAGTCTATTATGACTGCCCTGTGAGTGTTTCTATCCAGCATCTGACATAGACAGATGCAGATACCTACAGCCAGTGTATGGAGCTTGGGGACTCTTATGGAAGAAGGATTACGGGACCTGGAGGTAATAGGAAATCTACAGGAAGACCAACCGAATTGACTAACCTGGATGCTTGGGGCTCTCGGATCCTGAGTCACCAACCAAAGGACATACAGTGCTGGACTTCGGCCTCCCCACACATAATTAGCAGATGTGCAGCTTGGGAGCCAGAGATTATCCCAAAAGCTGTTCGCTGTACATGGGATATGTTCTTTTAGCTGGGCTGCCTTGTCTGGCCTCAGTGGGAGAGGATGCACCTAGCCTGGGGGAGTAGGGGAAAACCCAGGAGTCCCCTACCTGCTCAGAGGAGAAGGTGACAGGGAATGGGGGAAAGGTTTGTGGGAGGGATGACTGGGAGGGAGCAGTGAGCAGGACAGAAAGCAAGTATGTAAATAAATAAATAATGAATTAAAAAATAAAAACTAAAATAATAACAAAAACAAACAAACAAAAATATTTGACATATCTGGGAGAAGACAATCCAAATAGTTCATTCAACAAAATTTCTTCTGTACGGACTGAACCTAAATTTCTATGTTTAAGGACTAACATCTAGGAACATTTGTGTATGAATTTCATTTAGAGATAGGTACTTTAATGAATTTCTTAAGGCTAAATAAGATGATAGGTGTATCCTGATCCTATTAATTAGTGTCTTGTAAATAACAAGAGCTCAAAGATGTAAGTGCTAGGCAGAACTATCTTGAGGACCTAGACAAGGGTTCATCTTCAAAGAATAAGAGAGTCCTCAGGAAAAATAAGCATGCCAACATTGTGGCTTCAGACTGCTAACCTCCACAAATTTTATATATGTATATGAATGTATATGTATATGTGTGTGTGTGTGTGTATGTGTGTGTGTGTGTATGTTTATATATAGGTGTGTGTCTGTGTGTGTGTGCTCAAAAATGTTCAAGCATGTATTGAGTGGTGTGCATGTACAGGTAACTTTTGGGACCAAAAAAGATTATCCAAATCCCTAGGCCTATATTTACAGGCAGCATATGTTTTCGCTGCACGAACAGTACCTGATTATATGCTCTTGCTGCAAGGACAATCCAGAGACTGCTCCACCTGGGGATCCTTCCTGTATACAGTCACGAAAACCCAGACACTATTGTGGATACCAGCAAGTTCAGGCTGACAGGAGGCTGATATAGCTGTCTCCTGAGAGGCTCTGACAGTACCTGACTAATACAGAACTGGAGGCTCACAGCCATCCATTGGACTGAGCACAGGTTCCCCAATGAAGGAGCTAGAGAAAGGACTCAAGGAGTTGAAGGGGTTTTCAGCCCCATAAGAGGAACAACAATATGAACTAACCAGTACCCCCAGAGCTCCCAGCGACTAAACCACAAACCAAACAATACACATGGTGGGACTCATGGCTCCAGCTGCATATGTAGCAGAGAATGGTCATCAATGGGAGGAGAGGCCCTTGGTCCTGTGAATGTTTTATGCCCCAGTGTAGGGGAATGCCAGGGCCAGGAAGAGAGGGAGGGTGGGTTGGTGAGCAGGGGGAGGAGGGAGGGAATAGCAGTTTTTGTCAGGAAAAGGGAGAACATTTGAAGTAATGTTCATTAATGTGTGAGCCTAGCAAGGGTGATTTATAGAAGTCATAATCAACAGTTCTTTTCCGTTTGTCTATTTTATTATTATGTTCCCAAAATGGTATGGTTATTTGGAGTTAAGACAGATGGAGGGTAGAGGGGGAAGCAGGAAAAGAGATTGGGTATGTGGGAGACTGTAACCTTGAGATGATTTAGAACTGTATAATGGTTACCTTGGGCAGTCATATGGAAGGGCATATTTTCTCTTTTTTTTTTAAGATTTATTTATTTATTTTATGTATCTGAGTACACCATTGCTGTCTTCAGACACATCAGAAGAGGACATCAGATCCCATTATAAATGGTTGTGAGCCACCATGTGGTTGCTGGGAGTTGAACTCAGGACCTCTGGAAGGGCAGTCAGTGCTCTTAACTGCTGAGCCATCTCTCCAGCCCTGGGAGGGCATTTTCAAAGAGGTAGGAAGACTCACTCTGAATGTGGTGGTATCTTAGTCTCACCCTGAGTGTGGTAATATCTTAGTCTCACCCTGAGTGTGGTGGTATCTTAGTCTCACCCTGAGTGTGGTGGTATCTTAGTCACTGTTCTCTTGCTGAGCAGACACCATTACAAAGGTAGCTTTCCTATAAGGTCGCCAAACCCGGACACTATTACAGAACAAATACAGAGGTGGATGCTCACAGCCAACCGTTGGACTGAGCACACAGGATCTCTGTTGGAGGAATTGGAGTAGGGACTGAAGGAGCTGGGGGGAGGGGGTTGCAGCCCAATGGGGGAAAGAAGAGTGTCACCTGGCCAGAACTCCCAGAGCTCCAGGGGACTGGACCAGCAACCAAAGAATACACATGGAGGGACCTGTGGCTCTGGCCACATATGTGGCAGAGGATGGCCTTGTTGGACATCAGTGGGAGAAACACCCCCTTGGGCCTGAGAGGATTTGATGCTCCAGTGTAGGAGAATGCCAGGGCAGAAGGTAGGAGTAGGTGGCTGGGTGGGGGAGCACCCTCAAAGAGGCAGGGGGAGGGGGGTTGCTATAGGAGGTTTCTGGAGGGGAGACCTGGAAAGGGGCTAACATTTGAAATGTAAATAAAGAAAACATCTAATTAAAGAAAAAAGAAAAAGAGAAAGAAGGAAAGAAAGAAGGAAAGAAAAAGAAAGAAAGAAAGGAAGGAAGGAAGGAAGGAAGGAAGGAAGGAAGGAAGGAAGAAACCATTGTATTGGCAGCTTGCTTGCCGTTTCAGAGATTAGTGCATTACTGGGGCAAAGAGCTTGACCATAGGCATAGCACTGAAGCAATAGTTGAGATTATCCTGATCCACAGGGAACAGGAAGAGAGAAAACTGGGCGTGGCTTGGGCTACTGAAACCTCAAGGCCCATGTTCACTAACAAACTGAAACCTACAAGGCCACACCTCCTAATCCCTCCCAAGAAGTGCTATTTCCTGAAGACTAAGCATTTAAATATCTGAGGCTAAAGGGTTCACTCTTACTTGACCTCAGAATCAAGGATCAGAGGCAACATAAGAGAAGGAAAAGGAAGAAGCCAGCTGACACGACAGTTATAGATCATAGTCCAGACGACTGACACCATGGCTTCTCTGCTGTGAGAGAGTATATCCCCTTAAATAGAAAACAATAATCTTTTTTTCTTCTTTCAGTTATTTTCATTGAACTGTTTGATCTCACCAACAAGAAAAATAACCAGAACAGAAGCCAATGGTCACCCAGGCCTAAAACCATTAAGACAGAAGCAGTAAGGGGAAGAGATTGCAGTGTCTATTTGAGAATTACTGGTAGAAAGTAAGAAAATTCCATGCTTCACAAACAGATGGAGGGGCAGTAAGAGGGAGATGCTTGGTGCAGCTCCTTATGGAATGTAGGAATGTAGGGAATGCCTGCTAATGAGCAGGTAGAGGAAATAAAGAAAATTTGCATTCCTGTTCCTTTTTAAGGTATAGGGACAGCTTGAGGAACACTGAGTGTTTTCTTGGATGCTATAACTGTGGCTATTGTTGCTTGTCACATAGATGATGGCCTTGCTTCTATCACCTGCCAACCCACACACTTTTGAGTGTGTTAATGATTAACTCTGTGATGGAATATATTGCTCATTATGAATTTTCTTTGTAGGTTTCACCATTCTTCTGTCATAAAAGCTCGTCTTGATTTTAAGCTGACTAAGTTGAGGTAAATGGAAGCTTATGAATCAATTGGTCAATGACCACTAATACCAGAGCAATGTTTTTAGCTGGACTTCAATGCACTTCGGGATCTATTAATCTAAAAATTACAGAAAATATGTGTCATAATGCATGTCAGTGGGTAAAACAGAGATACACTACACAGTATAAAAACACTGGGAAGCCTTTTGCTTTCACATCAGTCAATGTTAATTTAACTCTAGAAAAGAATTAGATTACACTGTAAGTTTTGACGTGACTGGAAATACTAATAAAAAAATCCAAGTTATTTTTTCCCTCGGGAATATTGAGTATCTTTATATTCAATGACTCCAGTAGAGAAAATTATTGTAAACTTCTTAAATGCTACATGTGAAAGGAATTTTAGAAATTATTTATTAAATTGTATGTCAAATGTGACTTGTGGTGAGAAGTTGAAATTTATCTATTAACTGGACAATTCAAGATGCAAAACAAGAAGATAGAATCTGTGAGTACAGTTGTGGTTCATGCTTTTACATTTCTTATAAACTGTAGGGGAGAATATAGATAGTCATAAAATCAGTATTGACTAAAGTTTGATATGGGCTATGAAAAACTTCAGATAAATATATATAATAGAGACATCATTTAGGCAGTGTTTTCAGAACAGTCCTTTTTTGAAAAGATTAAACTACAAAACATGGAAAAGTGAATTTATATTGACATCTGGAGGATATAAATAAAATCTTAAGGATAACATAAAAAATATTTAGCTTGGAATTGTCTGCATATCTCACATCTTTAATTAAACTAGTGTGATCCACAATGCCTTCTGGACTGCAAACGGTTAGATGAGGGATTTTATTTTATTTTATTTTTTGATACTATGCTGAAACATCTAATATTCAATTGCATGGGTGACTGCACCATAAATGGTGTTGAATATTTGAAAAAAAAGTTTAAAGGTAATGACTGTTTGAGAAAGGGTTAAGGAAAATGAGACAAGATAAGTACACATGATTTATATCACACCAGTCACTTAAATTAAGAGGTTAGTGCACTCATTAACAAGTCTAAAAAGCCATTAGCAATGGGAAATAAAGAGAGTGAAAATAAGAATCAAGGAACAGCATATTACAATTAAATTAATGGGGTTCCAGGAGGCTACAGGAAAGTTCCCCCAGCTTTTGCAGTGCCTTATATGTCACACATCTAATTTACCTCATTTATATTAATGAGCAGAGGATTGCACAACTATTAGCATGATTGAAAATTACACTAATGCTCAGTAAATCTATCCCTAATTATTATGATGAACGAGAAATTGATCATCTTGGACCAGATTAACAACCTAAAGCAACTGAAACAGAGCAAAAGAGCTTTTTCTAGCTAACCCAGGTCTTTAGTCATTTTTATTTAATGAAACCCTGAGCAATTTACTCATTAATGTTATATACTAATTCACTATAACCCTCCATTTACATAGATTTACATAGATTATATATTCACATTTATGTATTTATTTGAAATAATTACTTCCGAGCACATTAAAATATAGTCTTATGATTGGCTTTATGCATGTTAATGTTTCAACTTGTAGTTAAATAATGAAATCAGCCATATTTTGACTCTACCTGGTTCTAAGTAAACACAAGTGTTATCTCCCTTCAGAAAAACAAAAACAAAAACAAAAACTAGTCATCTCTATAGTTAATAGAATTAGCTAAGAGAAAGTACAAGTCTTTCCTATTTATTGAAATACTAGTTTTGGAAAGACTTCAAAACTATGGAATAAATAACAAAAAGCTGGTACAAGCACTCTGGAAATCAGTTTGGTGGTTCCTCAGAAAATTGGACATAGTACTACCTGAGAACCCAGCAATAAAACTTCTGGGCATATACCCAGAAGATGTTCTAACATGTGATAAGGACACATGCTCCACTATGTTCATAGCAGCTTTATTTATAATATCTAGAAGCTGAAAACAACCCAGATGTCCCTCAACAGAGGAATGGATACAGAAAATGTGGTACATTTTACACAACAGAGTACTACTCCGCTATTAAAAAATTCTTAGGCAAAAGGATGTATTTGGAGGATATCATCCTGAGTGAGTTAACCCAATCACAATAGAACACACATGATATTCATTCACTGATAAGTGGGTATTAGCACAAAAGTTCGGAATACCCAAGATACAATGCACAAACCACAAGAAACTCAAGAAGAAGGAAGACCAAAATGTGGATCCTTCTATCCTTCTTAGAAAGGGGAACAAAATACCCATGGAAGGAGTTGCAGAGGCAAACTATGGAGCAGAGACTGAAGGAAGGACAATCCAGACATTGTCCCACCTGGGGATCCTTCCCATATACAATCACCAAACCCAGACAGTATTGTGGATGCCAACAAGTGCTGGCTGACAGGAGCCTGATATAGCTGTCTCCTAAGAGGCTCTGCCAATGCCTGACTAATACAGAAGTAGAGACTCACAGCCATCCATTGGTCTGAGCACAGGGTCCCCAGTAAAGGAGCTAGAGAAAGGACCCAAGGAGCTGAAGGGTTTGCAGCCCCACAGGAGGATCAACAATATGAACTAACTAGTACCCTCAGAGCTCCCAGGGGCTAAACCACCAACCAAAGAGTACACATGATGGGACTAATGGCTCCAGCTGCATATCTAGCAGAGTTTGGCATAGTCGGGCATCAATGGGAGGAGAGGTCCTTAGTCCTGTGAAGGTTCTATGCTAGGGCCAGGAAGCAGGAGATGGTGCGTTGGTGAGCAGGGGGATGGGGAGGGACTAGGGGGTTTTCAGAAGGGAAACCAGGAAAGGGGTGAACATTTGAAATGTAAATAAATAAAATATCTAATAAAAGGAAAGCTAAAATTATTTTAATTAGTTGAATGCCTGTATTCCTTTTTAATTTGAGACTTGTGAGCAAGTTTCCAAAGCCTCTGTTTCAATTAGACACACTCTTTAGACTGAGGGAGTAAAAATTCTCTTGTTACAGCTATGCTCCTGATAGCTGTCAATGGAAATCATTATATTGAGTGCTACAGTCCTTAATGCATAAACTGAATAAGTGGCATAAAATGTATTCTTTAATAACACAAATAAACAAAGAATACCAGAGATTTTTTCTGTAGACACAAAGAAAGTCTTTCCATGAAGTATAATCCCATGATATACATAAATACATATATGATATACATATGTCCTGAAACACTGGGTCTATCTCAAACACTACTTACTATATTATTACTGTTAAGATCATTAAATCTTGGTTACAAAAACTGTACATTATAAAAGGTAACTTGCCACCACACTGTATCTTAGAGTCGTAAATTAACTCACCAATATTTATGGAAAGGTTGTCCTTTGCAAGTCTTTGGCTGTAGGTTTAATAGATCATGAGATCAAATATTTCTATAGTATGGGAGAACTTTAAGTTGAGAACACAAGAATGGGAAAAAATATGAAAGAAAGAAAGGAAGGAAGGAGGGAAGGAAGGAAGAAGAAAGAGAGAGAGAGAGAGAGAGAGAGAGGAAGAAGGAAGGAAGGAGGAAGGAAGAAGAAGGAAAAAGGAAGAAAACAGGAAGGAGACTTTGGTAATATGTAACAAGAGGTGCGAGATAATGTGGAAAACCAGGAACAGGTCCAGACAACAAAACACTTGAGACGGGAGTTGTCAGAATGGATGAGTTACTCCCATATCATCCTGGGAGCAAGATGAATCTAAAATTTTAATGGAGTTTACAACTAAATATGAACTTAAGAATTATAATCAGCAGTAGGATAATAGAAAGATCTAAGTTGGAGTCTGGATCTTAACAGACTGACCTTCTCATCCATACCAACTTATTTATAATCTAGATATGTGCATAAAAGTAGAAGTGGTAGCTGCCATAAAAGGAGACTGTTAGAAAACACAGCATGGCATAAAGATTATTTTCAATGAAAACAACAAGACAGCTCAACAGGTAGCTTGTCACCAAGCTCAGGAGCTTGAGCTCCTTCCCTATAACCCACATGGTAGAATCTCAGACGTTGTATTCTGACGTCTATGTGCACTCCATATTCACACTGAGGCACACCTGTGCATACATGCCACATATACAAATACACAAAATAAGTAAACATTAAATGTTTTAAAAGGCCTCATAAAATGATATTCTGCTATGAATTTTAAAAAGGGTGCAAGGGCAACTTTGGAATTAGATTGCCGCTGTGAAACTGGGTGAGCCTACTGCAGTCTTAATAGTTAATCATCATTAATCGTTGGGCTCAGTGCCTGCCCTACTTTAATTCCTACTACTATAGTCACTCAGATGGTCCTGATGTAATCTATATGTCCTGTCAATCACCTCTCAAAGCTTGAAAGTCAGCCATAGACTACTACCCCTTCCCTGCCTCCATTTCTATCCAACTACCAGCTGCCTTTTAGAATCTTAACTCTTGAGGAGGGAATGTTACAATGATTGGTAGACTTAGATACATTCTTCACAGTGAAATTTGTGTAGAAATCATGGCTTTGTCCAAGTCCACTAAGAGAAAGATACTTGCTTCTGACCAAAAGAATGGAATCATCTTTGTCCCTGGGCAGAGACCTGATGTTCTAGATCAAAATATTACATATTACTGTTTCCTTCTTTCAGAGTTTACAAAGTCAGTTCTGGCAATCAGACCAGGAGAGTGCTCCTCCCCCCAAATATGATCTACCTGTAGACTTGCTAAGAAGGAATTTGGAGGAATAGTTAGCATCAATGAGATGATGAATGTATTTATCCTTCTGAGAAGCTCGATACAGCAACTAACTGAGCTTCCCTCACAGAGCCAGGAGGTATTGCCAGCTTTCTAAGTTCTAACTACAAAAGCAACTTTCTTTCCTTTCTTCTATCTCTTCCTCAGATACTAACCAAAAGCCTGAGCATGCTTTCCTGAACCTGCTGTTCTTTTCCTTCTGAGTCCTCATCCTCTACAGCCCTGTTTGCTTGCTGACCTCTCTTACTGAACATGCCACATTACGTGGACCCTGTTAAAAGACATCAGTTTCTCTCTTCCTATTTTTGCCTTCCAATCCTCAAAACAAGATATTTACCTTTTGAATGTCCTAGACACTAATAAAATTACCCTCAGGCTTCCTCTACAGTAGTGCTAATAGCTAGAAATACTAGGTCTCACTCGTCCATATTTTTGACAATATAGATATTAGAGGATGTAGCAATTCATTAAGGGTTCATATAAATACTTATTTCTCATATTGATATACTACATACTTAAACTTCAGACATGAATTTAAGGTACAAATAGACATCAACTTATTTATATTCACTTGGATATCTAAAAATCAATATATATCAAATTTGAACACATTTTTACTTCACACTGTTTCTATTATTTATTTATTTTGTTCCTGACACCCAACTCTTACATTGAGGTAAGTGAAGATCCTCTCTCCTCTCTCTCTCTCTCTCTCTCTCTCTCTCTCTCTCTCTCTCACACACACACACACACACACACACACACACACACACACTTGTTATTTTCAAATATCTTCATCCTTTTTATTAGTATTATCAGCTCAATACTCTTCCACTGTGAATGCTTTGAGGAAATATTTTGAGTTCTATACAAAAGTTTCCTTATTATTAAACCTTGCAATGCCCTTTCCTAATGTGATTTCATATAAGTGTCTTGGTGACACTGAAAAACACAAAATGGACATTAGGTTAAGTGACTGCTTCATGGAAGAATCTCATTTTCTGCCATGACTGTAGACCTCATCAAGGTCATATTATAAGCCTAGGTAGCTAGAATCTAAGGGTTTTGTCTTTAAGACCAAGAGGAAACAGAATATTTTCTGGCTTAAAGTTTAAATTATGTGAAGAGCATCTTAAGAACATTGAAGCAGCAGTAACAGGGAAATCCAGGAAAGGAAGATTAGCTAGATAACTACTGTAATAATTCAGGTACCTGGTAATAATGATCTAGTCAAAGGCAGTCATAATACCCCAAATGTGCTGAGTGGACTCCCTTATATTTATGATGGCTACTCTCAAATGGGCACTTACACAGCCAGACAACCCTACCTTAAATTCTGTAGCACACTTATTTTTGTTCTTGCCATATTAATGCTCATATCACATTTCCTCTCTGCTCAGACCTTAGCACCACCTCTTCCTTATCTCTTTTTCCTGCATCCCTGTTACTGTGTTCACCTGATGTTTCCAGAGAAGATGAGTTATATGAGAACAAATTGCCCATCTTCCCTCCATAAAAACTTCCACTTGCCATGCTCTTCCTTATGATTTCTGTGAAAATAACTCTCTCTTCATCCTTTTCAGTGGGTCCTTCCGCGTACCAACCCTATCCTAAGGCATCAAAGAAGCATCCTTCTGTGCCTTTGAAGGCATTTTCATTCCCATTACACTGAAGCCTGCCTCACTGTTATTACCCCTTAATGGAACCTCTTTTGGTTAATTTCTCAACTTTTTTGCTACTCTTCTCTGAAGGAAATTACCAAGTCCTAAACCTAAACATATCAGTGTCTCTCTATTGGAATGACGACAGACAGTTAATTTCCCCATTTCTTGGCATTAAGTTCACAAGGTAGAGTCTTGCAGCACTTATTTACCAAATGTTGTGCAGCACCGACAGTATGTACCTTTGGGGAACCGGTCAGAGCCAAGCTTCCAGTCTCTCCCATTGGAACTGTGATCTCTCACTGTGTGGAAAGATTGCCTTGTTCAAACCAGCCCTCTGGAAAGAGGTTGTTGCAAGAAACTGGCTTCTCGCCAAAAGCATATTTGGGCCTACACACAAGCTCTCAAGTATCTGGAACTTACCTGCTGCTGCTCTGAAACTAAGCCAGAAACCAACCATTGGAAAGCTTTTGAAATTTCCCATCGGCATACCTTATAAATGAACAAACGCCTATTGGAACTAAGGTATGACATTGGGAGTCTTTTCCAAATGTGACAAAGTGTGAGTCATACAGCCACCTCCTGTTTTCTTTTCCAACCAGAGTCACTGGCTACTTTCAATCATCTCCGCAGTAACTTGTTCCTTATTTTTCAATTGCTTAGTAACCGAAACACGTAGGAAGTGAAAGGCCTGAGAAGTCTTTATACCATTGGAATTAAAATTGGTAGAATCAGTGATAGCCATGCATGGTCTTAGAGATGTTCATCTTGTCATGCTTTTTCTCTATTTCGTTTTTCATTGTAACCTTTACCTCTTACAGCATTGGATGCAAGCAGTGTGACTCTCTTCTTACGGAAATAAACTTTTCTCTCAGGCTTCCTATCATGCCCTCACCCCTCCCATTCGTAAGTTATTCTGCTCCTTTAAATCTTTAAACTTGGAAGTATTCATAGCTCTGTCCTATGCTGTCCTCTCTATTTTGATTACATAGGCTCAATGTGTGATATTTTTCACTCAATACCAGGATATATATCTATAAAACCTGAAGTATTTTCTCTGTCTGGATCCTAATAAATTGTCAGTTTCACCTATCCAGCCTAATTAGCAACATCAGATGAATGGATATGGTGTAATACTCTAACTGTGAGATGAGGAGTTTGTTGGTTATCCTCTCACAACTTTCAATGGACAATAGTATGCAGAACACTAATCTCAGTGCTGACAGTAATTATGGAACAGGATTATGTTAGTTTTTTCAATCAGTCTTTTTACCCTTAATCCAGACACTATTGTGAATGCCACAAGTGCTGGCTGACAGGAGCCTGATATTACTGTCTCCTGAGAGGCTCTGACAGTACCTGACTAATACAGAAGTAGAGGCTCATAGCCATCCATTGGACTGAGCACAGGGTCCCCAATGAAGGAGCTAGAGAAAGGACCCAATGAGCTGAAGGGCTTGAAGCCCCTTAGGATGAACAACCATGTGAACTAACTAGTACCCTCAGAGCTCCCAGGGACTAAACCACTGACCAAAGAGTACACATGGCTCCAGCAGCATTTATATATCAGAGGATGGCCTAGTCAGTCATCAATGGGAGGAGAGGCCTTTGGTCCTGTGAAGGTTCTATGCCCCAGTGTAGGGGAATGCCAGGGCCAGGAAGCAGGAGAGGGTGGGTTGTTGTGTTAGTGAGGGGGAAAGGAAATATTCTATGACATGTAAATAAAGAAAATATCTAATAAAAAATACACAAAAAGGAAGGTTTTTCTCATCGATGGCTTTCTGTCTAGATTGATACATCTAGAGAAGGGTTTGTGTGTATGTGTGTGTGTGTGTGGGGGGGGGTTGTCCCAAAGTCTTCTGTGTTCCTCTTCCTCAAACAGGAGCACAGATCATGGACATACATTTGGTTTCTGGCAACAGCACGGATCACAGACATGATCTCTGGTCTCAGAATGTTCTACCAATCTCAATATGGTCTCCTGTGGCTGTGTGCTGCTGCAAGAGCCATGGGCAACAAAGTTGCCATCAGTGATAGCACAGGCCAAGGACATCAACCTGTGTTCAGGCTGTAGCATAGATCAGGGATATCTGAATAGCTTTTCGTGGTAACAAAGGCAGGGGACCACAGCTGTAGCAGGACCATGGATCCAGACATGCTCCCTGATAAATGTAAACACAGCCAAAAGACATGAACATGGATTCAGGCTCAGCACAGATCAAGACATTCCTCCATTCAGTGGTAACTCAAGCCAAGAACATCAATGTGGCTCCTGGACTACTACGGCTATCCACATGAATCTAGAGCCTTGGGCAGCAGACCACAGATACCAAAGTGGCCTCTAGATGCAACACGAACTCTAGAGGTCTTTTGAGGAGGTCCAGTTCAGAAAATGAATCGCTTTTCATCTTGGACACTCTATGGTTGCCCAGAAGCAGGGAGAACATGTGGCCGGGCAAAATGTTTCAGAGTCCGAGTGCAAGCCCCAGTCTACGGCATACTTCTTTGTCTGCCTTCCGCTTCCCTGTCCTTGGTGTCAGCCACCCTGAGGCTCACCAGGCTTGACCCATTCATTTAGGACTTGTGTCCAAGGGAGCTTCAGGTGGCTGCCTACCACCCTGTCCTCCGTGCCTGTGGCGTCATGGCTCAGCTTAGCAGGTTGCAGAAAAAAAAAAAAAAAACTGGGTGGAACTGACCTCACATGCCTTCTGAAAGGAAGCAGCGGAGCAAGCAGCAAGGAGACTGGCCCTACACAGCAGTACCTAAAGGCTCATCAGGAACTGCTTTTGTGCTTGTATCTACTGGCCGAGACACAACAGGAGAAGGTAGAGACCCTCTCATTCTCCGTGCATTGCTCTGCTCCGCTATCTTTTCTTCCAATTTTGTGAGTCCACATGTTAAAAGTATCTTTTCATATTACTTGCCTTTTTTTTCCGTTAGTTACTTTGGAGCTATTGTGGATCGAAAAGTGTGTTTTTCTGCCAAGATGTCAAACCTCAAAGCCTCCATGGCTTTCTCATACTTCTCAGAGTTCCAAGATGGGTGCTAGTGGTCGGCAGCCTCCTGTGATGTCTTTTCTCATTTTTTTAACTAAAAATATCAACTTATAATTTTGCAGTTAAAATCCTGTCTACAAGAGAGTTGTTGAAGCAACAGAAAACAAAATAAATTTGTATTGGAGTGATGCTTTTGTGTACTGTGTAAAAATTATCCTTGTATTTTCAAATGTTGATTTCTGGCAGAGAGCTGAGGACAGGCCAGACTTTGGTGTTGTTTTATTTATGAATCATCACCCATTTCAGTGTTTTATAAATATTCTTCTCCATCAACATCTGACGGCTCAATAGAGAGCTGATCAGCCAATTAGCTGGGCAGAATGGAAAATGACGGGCCTTTAGATGCCAGTTAGGGAGCCTGTCCCAGGGAGAATGCAGAGACAGGAAAAACCTCGAGGAGAAGAGGGTGTGGAGGAAGCACACAGACGAGAAGGATTTCCCGTGAGAACGAAAGGAGAGTGCAGGTTCGAGGACACACATGGAACAGGCTAGCCAAATCCAGACTCAGATTAAAGGGAAAGGACCATGAGGCTGGGAAACAGGCAGCCTTAGAGGTCCTGTCCAGATCAGGCTTGCAGCTCGTTAATAAAAAACATTAAGTCTCTGTGTCAGTTATTTGTAAGCTAGCATGAGGTAGAAGAGCCATGGTAATGTTCTGAAGTTAGCTGGGTACAAAGTTCTTGGGGGATCCCTCAAGAAATTGCAGTTACAGATCTGTGTCCCTATTTGCATGTATAGACATATTTTAAATTCAGTTTCCAAACAAAAGATTTTTATTTTTCTTTCTTTCTTCTTCTTTTTTTTAATTACAACTTGCTTTCTCCTCTTGACTTTTAATTTATCCTCATCCGTTAGTCCCAGCCTAAGCATCATCAGTAAATTTGTTTTTATATTCATTTTTATGGTTTCCACAATTTGTCTTTTCTTGGTTAATTAGCATATAATCTCACCACCACCTTGGCTCTCCACAGTAGATTCTGTGGTATGAAAGAACTGAAAATCCATTCGGAGACTTTTAGTTAAGCTCTGCTGTATAATTAATAGATTTTTTTTCAGCTAACCTCACATTATATTTCCCTCTAATCTTCGCTTATACTAAATGTACCACTGAGTGAACTGCAACCCACACAAAAAAGACTAAAGCCCAAAGTGAAGGAGGCAGATGATACGATTCCTTTATTAGACAGGTTTGGAGAAATTTGCAATATCATGCACTATTGTAAAGCTCAGAGAATCTGCTAAATATTTTAGAACAATAACATATGGAATAAAGTATGTTTTTTCTCAATATTATCAAAGATGATTACTCTGCTTAATCTTATGATCCACTAACTATATTTTATCCTAAATGCATCTAGAAGCATTGTATGCGTTTGTTATTTTTATCTTTATCCTGTTACTGTTGCTGCTTCTGCTGCTATTTTCTTGGCTGGTTGTTTTCTAAAGATAGAGAAGAGGAATAGGCATGAGGATATGTGAGCAGGGAGGTGGGATGATCTGGGAGAAGTTGGGGAAGGGGAAACCATGGCCAGAATATATTGCATGAAAATCTATTTTTCAGTGAAAAAGAAGAATCTCTATTTAGCATATTCCTTATAATTATTCACAAACTATGGGAATCATTTAAGAGAAACGGTGAAAGCTCATTGTTTCATAGTCATATTAAATGAAAGTTGAGATTTCTTGATCAAATGGTACTTAAGATAGATACCATCGTAAAAAAACTTAGTCATACTGTCACTTTGAATGTGTGAAAATAAAGTCTAGTGATGTTCTCAGAAAAAGCACAAATTAGTTATTAATAGACCATAGGATTGGATATGTAGCACTCAATGACAGAGTGATAGAAATGACTTCAACAACCTTTTCAGGCTTTGAGATTAGGAACTAGTTAACCAGAAAAAGAAAGGTATTTTACTTAACCTTTTATTATCATTGTATGAGAATGTATGCAGCCCATTTCATTTCAGATTTTACAGACACACCTATAACTACAATGAATCATCAAGGACATCATTAGTCTCACTGAAGTAGCTTGTCTCTACGGCATAAGACTCCCACCTTCATAAGAAGAACTAAAACCCATTGCTGACTGGCCAAGAAACTCACTTGTAATTAGCAGCGATATTTAGAGACAATTAGCCTTTAGACAAAAATAGTAGCATGGAGCACACATACTAAGGTTAAGTTTACATTTTAAAATACCAGACACTGGCACTGTGACAGTAGGCAGGTAAAGACTTATTGAGGAAGACTGGTGACATGCTTTTGAATCATGAAACTCCAGAAAGGAGGGAAGGGGAGAATTCAGTGTGTAAAGTGGTCCTCTGACTTTCATAATTCATCATAATATACATGTCCACATACATATCACATGGATCACACATACGCATGAGCGCGCATACACACACATACACACACAAACGCGCACGCATGCAAACTCTCATACACTATGATGACGATCTAATGATAACTACAACAAAATAAAATGATCTAGCCAGAAGTCTTCTTAAGCCTTGCATTCAGTAATCCCTTGGACCTAAAGATACCTTATGACAAACAATCACTGACATAGAACTTTAACTCTAAGTTTTTGTATACTTCACTTCATGTGGATATAATCAATTACCACTAACCATGTGGCAGCTAGACTGTGAAAGGGAAGATGAATTCCTGGAGTCTTTGTTGTCTTTGATTATCCTTCATGTTGTCACATTGCATACTTTGGTATCCTTGCCGGCAACCTTAGTGAATCAGAAGGGCTTAATAAGGTACACATCCAGAATCTTATTAAAGTTTCTGGAATCTCCACAGGAATGTCCCGCTGTGACATAATTCCTTGAAAAAAAAAAAACTATTCCTGATACATCTCTTGGGCTTGTGGGCATTAGGCAGCAAGATGGCATGAAAGAATCTGCTGTGCCTACAAAATAATGAGCTCTGAGATTAGAATCTAAGTCTACATAAGCTCTGTACAATATTCATGCTGCTAAAGACACTTTGATAGGCATCAGATGGCTTACAAAGTATAGATGGTTTACCAATAGCATCATCATGGATGGCTTACCAATAGCATCACCATGCCAGGATGGTGCCTACAAGTGCCTAACAAGCACATATGTCACTGCAGAAGCAATGGAGTGCTAGCCTCGCTCCTATAAGCTAAAACTTTCAGGATTGGAATGTCACTAAGAACAGTACCTACCAGGGGACAAGGATTAAGCAAGCATCGTCTCAGTTGCTTCCAGAACAGATGTCCAGAGATTTCATTTCACAATTTCTTGAATTTGACTAATTTTTTTTTCCAGCATCAAAACCCCAATAGGAAACTGTGTTATATTTCAGTATCAACACTGGCACTTTGGAAATAATTACTTTTTGAAAAATAGCTATTGCATAAACAATTGATTGCACTGCTAAGTGCTTACAAATATCTCATAAAACAAACCGAATATAAACAATCATATCATCTACAAGCAACAACAGATATAATTAAATTTACTATGATGGTACAAGATAATCTTTTCCAGCTTCACACTGATTGAATGTAAGTACTCTATCCACTGACGGAAGCCATCAAGAATTAAAATTTACCCAAGATTTAACAAATGCATCAGCCTACTTATAATGCAAACACAAAAAAGGAAAGTGGAGACAAGAGAAAGAGACAATCACTAGCTTTATGAAATAAAATAATTTCTGAGGAAATGTAAAGTAAGAGATTAATAGACTTGTTCTAAATATGCCATTAGGAAATAAAGCACCTCACTAACGTTTAAGTAACTAATGATATAATAGGGCATTTGAATATGAAAACATTGTTATTTCAGTCTCTGGATGACATCTGGTAATCTGGACAACCTAATGGACTGCCCCAACCTATGTGACTCCCTGTCAACGTAGGTTACAGAGTGTTGTTGGAATATATTCATTCATTTCTTTAGTAAACGTTGACTAAGCATCAAGTAGGCATTCTAAGCATGGAATTAACTTTTCAAAAGACAAGCATAAAATCATCCAAGTCCTGCCTTCGTGGAGTTCAAGATAGACAAAGTGAGACTTAAGAATAAAGAGTTCTAATTAAGCCATTAAGCAACTTCAGAAGAAGTCTGGATACCGCACGAGGCTGAAGCAAAAGCAACGGTCTATGGATGCGAGAGGGTGGGCTAGGATACAGGGAACGTTGCCAAGTGAAGGTAATGTACAGGATGAGGAGGTGCATTTCCTTTATCCGGGGAGGAGGAGGTCTTAAGGAAAGACATTAGCAGACTGCCCTGGAAGTGGAGGCAGAGGGAAGCTCACCAAGGTTGGTGCAGATTTATGAGTCAGGGTGTGGGTTAATTATACAGAACTGAAATCCTGGCCATCCTGCCTGGTTCATCCTCCACCTTTGATCAAACATAGACACGCCGATTTTCAAAGCAGATTTATTCCGCCTTTGAAATCTTTATTCTTCTACAAAGTCAGTAAAATAAAACTTGTAATCGGTCACCTCTTAAAAGTTAATATATTACTCACTTAAACACTTAAAAATAAATCAAAGGACCAAACACTACACTGATAAACAGACTATTGAGGAATGGAATCCGCAAATTAAAAAGAAAGACTTTTCGATGCCATAATGTGCATTCCCCCTCCCACCCCTACCAGCACTGTTCCTCCTTTTCCAGGCCCTGGATGCTACAATGGGCACCATCCACTGAATAAGCTCTCCTTCTTAGCATTAGCATCCGTGTTCTGACCAAGTCTCCCAAGCAATAGTACACTCCCATCCCTTCTCTGCCCCAGGGCCAGGCCCAGCTGCCAACTACAAGGAGCGGAACGAACTCTGTCCCTTTGTCTTTGTGTTCTCTCAGTGCTTTCCTGATCCCATCTGAAAGAGAAGCAGAATGTGTAGCGGCTGCCAGAGACCCTGAGATAGCCCTTAGAAATGCTGTGCAGATCAGGGTTCAAGCCTTTGCCTCTCAGGCTTGTTTCTTATTATCTCTACAACCATTATCACGGGAGGACATTTTACGCCCAATTATATTTTCTCTGACCTATACTGATAAATTAATAAATGATAAATTAATAGTGGTAGACTATGACACATATTGCCTATCTTTTCTATATGAAGAAACAGAACATGGGAAGACAGCCTCAGCAGAGATTAGCCAAAGCTACATGTAAAGAAGTGCATTACATCAAAAGAAGAAGTGAGTAATGATTAGTAGATATACAGCTTCCAAAAGTGAGAGAGATGGCTTGAGTTTGAATTCTTTGTGATCGATTTAATTGCAGAAAATCACTATCAATTGATATATAGTTCTTCTCTGAAACCCCCACTGAGAATTTTCATGAACCCTTAAAGTTGTCTCCTGAAAATTGTGTCTCCTCTAAAGAAGGACTTCTTGAGCTAGCTCTGTTCTGTGTCCCTGGCCCAAGATTCCCCTGCACTGAGAAGCCCAGATGTGTTCCTAGATTTTGCAAAAGATTATTCAACTATCCATGGATGGGATGGTACAGAGAGCACAACGGTTATAATGAGTGACTATTACGAGTCAAGCAAACACCGCTCAGTCAGGCACTATGTTAGAGGACTTCCATTTTTCTGCTCAGTAGAAGCCAAAGACAAACCTAGTATCTAACACAATTGTTCATTTTTCAATAAATTCCTTTTACTAGATGATCAAATCTCATGTCCCAAAGTTTAAGGACTGACTTGATGGGGATTTTAGACAGTTTATATTTTGTATGATTTTGATACTTTCAGAACCATCAGGATATCAGACTGGACACTTTCTCTGAGCATCCTGCATTATTAACACAAAAGGAAAGAAAATGTTTATAAAAAACTGCTAAAAATATAGAAATCTTGAGGTATAGTAGACTTGACCAATTTTTAAAAATGTGTAGTGAGTTCTATTTGTAGCTTTATTTTGAAAAATATAAAAGGCTATGAATGAATAAAAAATAATGATATCCTATAGCCAGTTGTCTGGTCAGCTTTGATCATAATTCTAATTGCATAACTTGAATAACTATATCAGTCTTTTCTAAATCCATTTGAACAAATTTAAACCAAGAAGAGATCGACAACTTAAGTATATCATAACAAATAAGGGGATTAAAACAATAATAAGACAATACTGATTAATAAAAGCTCAGAACCAAATTGATCCACAGGAAAATTCTATTAGGTTTTTGAAAAAGAATTGCAACCAATACTTCTCAAGTTAATTTAAAAATAAAAATAAGCATAGCATTTTAAACTCCTATTATGAAGCAAATATTACTCTATTACCAAAATTGGGTAAAGACACACCCAAAGAGGAAGCAATAGGCCAATTTCCCAGAATGACATAGGTGGAAAAGTTCATAACATAATACTCAGAAGTTGAATACAGGCATATATGAAAAAGACCATCTACCCTGACCAAGGATACTTTATCCTAGAGTTACAGAGGACTTTTCAAAGTGAATAAGTGCAACAAACCACATAAATGGACTTAAATACAAAAATTATAACATCTCAAAATATGCAGAATACCTCATTGAAAAAAATTCAACATGACCTTATAATAAAAGTCATAGGAAAATAGGAATAGGGGAATGTACATGAATATGATAAAAATATTTGTGAACAGGCAATAGCCAACATAATGATACATATACAAAAACTCAAAGAAATCTCATTGCAATATGACTTAAAATAAGGCTGACACTACTACCATTTTTTTTTCAATATATTCTTGAAGCACTAGCTAGGATATTACCACAGAGAATGGGATTAAAGGAATGCAAATAGGACAATAAGTGAAGTTATCTATATATGTAGATGATAATATGGTTTTATATGTAACAGAATCTAAGGATGAAAATTTTTAGAAAGATCAAAACTTTCATGAAAGTAAAAGGATTAAACATATAACTTATGAAACACAGTAGCCTTTCTAAACATCAATAGAAAACATGCTGAGAAAGTGGTCATGAGAGAATTCCCATTTCATAATCATCTTAAATTTTTTAGAAATAAATACTAATCAAGAAGAAATATATGTACAATGAGAGTTTTAAATCTCTGAGAAAGAGATTGAGGAAGATTCTAAAAACTGTTAAGACCTCCCTTGTTCGTATATTTGTACAATTAATATTGTACATAAGCATCTCACCAAATACCTATTTATAGATTCAAAATCCTTACACAATTCTTCACAGAAAAAACGTTAACAAAACCATCCTACAGTTCATTTGGAACCACAAAAGACCCCAAATGGCCAAAGGAATCCTTAGCAAAATTAAGAAGTTGCCATTATGTTTTTACTAAGCTATTTAAATAAAAATATCATCGTTCTGTCAGGAAAAATAGTCATCAAGATAAATGGAACCAATAGGGCACCCAAACATAAGCGCACAGAATTACAGGTATTGAACCTTTAATAATAATTAAAAGAATACACACTGAAGAAAGGACAGCATCTTCAATAAGTGTGGCTGGGAAAATTAGATCTCCACATGCAGAAGAAAGAAATTAGACCCATATTGACCACTCTGCACAAAAGTCAACACTAGGTGGATCAAAAGCTCAGTATGAGACCGGAGATGGAGAATTTGCTAGGTGCAAACCTAGGGAGTGCCTAAGAAATGTAGACACAGGAAAGGACTCAGTATTCAGTCTATTCAGAAAATGATGGCAACACTGGCAAATGAAACTTAATAAAAGCAAAATACTTCTATACAAAACAAAAAACAATTCCTTGAGAAAAGAGAAAGTGTATATAATCAGAATTAATCTTTGTAAACTATCCATGTGATAGAAGATTCATATCAAATATACTTAACTCAAAGCACAAAGTCTAGAAGATAAACCACCAAGTCAAAAAATGAGTTACAGATATGAACAAAGCCTTCTCAAGAGAAGAAATAAAAATGTACAAGAAATACCATAAATGGTGTTCTACATCCTCAGCAATCAGAAAAATGCAAATTAAAAGACATTTGATAGTTCATCTTATTCCAGTGAGAATGGCTATGAACCAAAACCAATCATGATGTCAAATGCCAGGAACTATGAGGAGGAACGGGAAAACTTACACAACATTGGTAAGACTGGAAACTGTTGTGGCGACTATGAAAACCAGGGCAGAGAATCCTTAAGAAGATAAAACTCTATCTATCGTAGAGACCAGCTCTACCCTTCATGGGCATATGTCCAGAGGACTCAAGATTCTACTACACAGAAACTTTCTTATCAATATTCATTGCTGGGAAATGAAAAAACAAAAATGATCTTCAAACTGATACATAGTTAATGAAAACAAGCTATGATTATGAAATGACATACTATTTGGCTGCAAAAGAATGAAATTAATGGGTGAATAGATGGACATGGAAATAGAGTGAACGAAGTATTCCAAACCCCGAAAGATTCCACATGTTCTTCCCTATCTTTGGCTTCCAGCTCTGACTATGGAGGTTTTAGTGTATAATTTAGAGTATATACTGAAGCCAGGAAACTGTAAAGTGAGCATGGAGGGGAGTGAGTGGAAGGAGATCTAGATTGGAGATTGTAGGGTAGACGTGAAGAATGTAAGGGAGACTGGATTTACAGAAGGGAGATAAACAGTAAGCAAGAAGGAACAATGACAAAAAGATGCTCGAGAAAGCCATGAGGAAGCCTAACATTTTTTATATTCCCCAATAAAATTATATATACTATGGATATAAAGGTTACAAACAAGGAGTTTGAATGAACTGGCACCCCACAGGGGACAATGCTCATTTCAGGAGACAGAGTATTTAACAAAAAGCCCAGTAAAAAGCAAAGGGCAGCCTCCTTCAGGTTATTTCTTGGGGAAGGTATTGTTCAAGAGATCTTAAATCAATATAGGCTACTGCGTTTGTCACGGTTGTCTAGAGGAAGCAAACTTACAGAGCCAGTTAGCCTGTCTACTGACAGTAGATACAAGAATCCAGGCGTTTCTCAGTCCTCTAGGCTGAATACCTCAGGAGCTCTTCAGTATATGCTGAAATCCTGAACACCGGCTCTAGTGTCAGGGAAGGGGTGGAAATACTAGCAAGGCCTGAGTTTCCTCCTTTCATTTCCTTTACATAGGTGGCTGGTAGAAGAGGTGACTCTAAGTTAAAGTTATATCTTTCCACTTATAAGAATGATCTGGATTAAACGTGTAACCTCTCAGCTCAAAAATATCACTTGATTAAAAGTGGGTCCTCTCACTTCAAAAAAATTAATTAAGAAAAATAAATCCCTCATAGGTGTACCTGGCCTATTGATTTTTAGATAATTCCTGATTTAGTAAAATTGACAACCAAAAAAATTCCCCTTCAGCCATTCTTACTGCTATGAGCTGCCCAGGAGAACTCAAAAGGAAAAGTCTGCTGCTGAAGATATCACAGAACCTGAAGAAATCAAGCAGGTTCAGATGTAGGAGGCAATTCCCTGAGGCCTCACTCTTATTTTTTTTTAGAAGGTGCTATGCAAGCTACCGAGGAACTCAAGTTATTGAGACTCCTATCCAGATGTAAAGCCCGTGAGCTAGAACAAATAGCCAAACAAGATACTCCCAAGTAGCACTTATACCATGGGGATTTGGAGCATTGCATTTTAAGCCTGTAAATAGGAAAGGACTATTGACTGTTACTTTGCATCTAGTGACAAAGCCATGGCTAGAGAACTCACAAACATTAGAAGAGGGTCTATCTACTGCTATCATTTTGACCAATCGTATATTTTCTAACTATCTTCTAAATATTTACTCTTATACCGATGGATGAATTGTTCTCTGTGGGACCGTGAAAAGCAGTCTGTGTTTCGGTTGAGTGATCTTAACTTCCAGAGACCCCGTGAAAGATTCCACAAAGATGGAACAGTGGAGACCTGTTCCCAAACATAGATGGCTGACTCCATGAGTCCTCCACTCCATTAGCCTGTGCTATCTATCACATAGACAATGCCCCAAGCTCCCAGCATTCTGGCTGGATTCTATCCCCACAGTCAACTGACCACAACCTGGAATGCCCCACCTCACAGACAGGCAGCCCAGCCCACCATATAAGGGTTGCCCCCTGCCTTCTCTCTCTCTCTCTCTCTCTCTCTCTCTCT